>NC_045434.1:171193860-171236789 GCF_002776525.5 Piliocolobus tephrosceles
CACATGTACCCTAGAACTTAAAGTATAATAAAAAAAAAAAAAAAAAAAAGAGGTGGAACTGTAGAATTGTTTGCATTCTTGTAACCACAAGAATGAGGGCAGTTAAAAACACAGAATGCATCTGACCAAATAAAGCTACAATTCTTGAAAAAAAAAAAAAAAAAAAAAAAAAAAGTTTTTAGAGTTGGGGTCTGACTCTGTTGCCCAGGCTAGAGTGCAGTGGCATAATCATAACTCACTGCAGCCTTGAACCCCTGGGCTCAAGTGATCCTCTTTCCTCAGCCTCCCTAAGTTTAGCTGGGACTACACATGCATGTCTTCATGCTCAAGTAATTTTTAATTTTTTTTGTTTGTTATTTTTTAGAGGTGGGGGTCACACTATTTTGTCCAGACTGGCCTAGAACTCCTGGCCTCAAGCGATCCTCCCACCTCAGCCTCCCAAGTCAGTGGGATTACAGGCATAAGCCATTATGCATAGGTTCAATTAAAATTTTAAGAGGAGGACATTAGCTAGATTATTGACTAGAAGCTCCTGTGCTTATCTCCCACACAAAGACAGCCAAATAAATGAATAAACAACTCTATTTTGAGGGAAATAACTCAAGGAGAAAACAGAAATATATCAAAGGAGTAGTATAGGCTGGCACAGTGGCTCACCCCTGTAATCCCAGCACTTTGGGAAGCCAAGGCAGTGGATCACTTGAGGTCAGGAGTTCACGACTAGACTGGCCAACATGGTGAAACCCTATCTCTACTAAAAATACAAAAATTAGCTGGGCATGGTGGTGCACACCCATAAACCCAGCTATTTGGGTGGCTGAGGCACAAGAATCACTCAAACCTGGGAGATGGAGGTTACAGTGAGCAGAGATCACAGCACAGCACTCCAGCCTGGGTGGAACAGTGAATGAGACTCCGTGTCAAAAAGAAAAAAAAGTAGTAGTATAAACTCTGAAGAGCATAGAAACCCAGGATAGTTACATAGAGAAAAGAAGGAAGCAGCTCGCATCCTACCCCATCCATACTCCAGTCAAGTCCAGCTCAGAACTGGGATGAACTTTTCAGTGAAGGGAAAAGGTAAGCAAGAGGAACCCAGCAGCCATCATCACCACTGAGGTAACTACAGTCCTCACCACTGGGAAATCCTGTATTCCTCAAAGGCGCTAAGCCCAGCAGAGGGAACTGCCTGGTGTCCCTATGGCTGCACTTCTCCCAGAGAAGGGGTCAGTGCTGTGCTCTGTCCTTCATGTGCCATCTTCGATCCAGAACCATGGCTAGAGGAAGTCCTGCTCTGGAGGTGAGTGGCTATTGCACCTCTCCATTCCCGAGGCTTTGTTACACCGGTACCACCACTGTCTGGTGGATCACCATCCTAAATCAAGCTGCTGCTCCACGCTATCCCATGGGGTCGAGCTGCTGTGCCCTACCCCTCCCGTGACTGCTGTGCCCTGCCCCCCAGTGCAGGAGCTGCAGCAGCAGTATCCTACCTTCCAGGGATATGGTGCCTTGGCCACCCAGATCAGTAATGCCCCTAGCACTGGAGGTGAAGCAGTGCCTCCTGGGAAACTGGTGGCTTGGCTACTCTAAGCAGTCATGTCCTCCTGTACTGGACCTGAGGTAGTGCCTTCTAGGGAACTGGTGCTGTAGGCCAGCCAGAGCAGTCCCCTCCCCGGTGTTGCAGCTGAAGAATTACTCCACTTCACAAGACTATGGGTCCCTTGGCTGAGCCAAGCAGCCGCAGTTCCCAGGGCTGAGCCAATGTGGTGCCCCACTTCCCAGGAAAACAGAGGATTGGGTGAACTGAAACAACCTACTCTCCAGGCTGAACAACTGCAGAACCCTGCTTCCATGAAACTGGACTATCCCCTAGCAGAGGATGCACCCTGCCTTCCCAGGGAGTGCAGTCATCACTGTGCTGCTCCCTGTACCCCAGGGCCCAAGCCACAGCTATCCCCTGCCATTCCTGGGACATTAGTGCTACTGCCCTTGACTTCACAGAGACTGGAATGCTGCTGTGTCCTACCATCCCATAGTCCAGGATCCCCACTACACTGTTTCCCATCCCCGTCCAGGGCCTGAGTTGCTGCTGTACGCTATAAACCTCTGGTTCCCAAATTGCAGCTGTGCCCTGCTTTCCAAAGCCTGAACATCTGGCACACCCTTGCTTTATTTATTTATTTTTTTTCTTGAGACGGAGTTTTGCTCTTGTCATCCAGACTGAAGTGCAATGGCACAATCTCAGGTCACTGCAACCTCCTTCTCCCCGGTTCCAGCAATTATCCTGCCTCAGCCTCCTGAGTAGCTGGGATTATAGGCACCTACCACCAAGTCCGGCTAATTTTTGTAATTTTCACTATGTTGGGATTTCACTATGTTGGACAGGCTGGTCTCGAACTCCTGACCTCAGGTGATCCACCTGCCTCGGCCTCCCGAAGTGCTGGGATTACAGGTGTGAGCCACTACACTCGGCCCAGAGCACCCCTTCTTTACCAGAGCTGGGCCCAGTGCTGTGTTCTGCTCCTCAGGAGCAGAGTCACAGCAACAACCCAGCCCCCTAGGCCTGAGCAGCTGGGGTATGCACCAGAGTCACAGACCTTAGCTTTATGGCAGTCAGCAAATTCCCAGGTGCCACAGTAGACTGGTGAGGTCCTGAGCACAGGACCCTGGCTCCACAGCTGCTCTGAGCACCTCTTCCCTGAAACCTAGTGCTGCTGCAGTTGCTTATGGTTCATGTCAGACTTGATATCAAGAAGGATCCCCTCAGTAAAGACTCCCTATTTTGGGAAAAACAAACACAGGAGGACCCTAAAAGCCCTTGCCATGGAGGACACTAATGGCACATGCTGCTGCCGCCACTACAACAAAGTTCTGCAGCCTAGGTCACTAAGACACCCACGTCATCACTGACATTAACTGCAGTTGAAGATTCTGCATGGCAGCTATACTATTACATCTACTTTTAACAAAAGCCACCACACCCTTTCCAGCTGCCACCCTAAGACCCATCTGCGGTGAAAGCCTTTTCTTTTTTTTTTTTTTTTTTGAGATGGAGTTTCGCTCTGTCGCCCAGGCTGGAGTGCAGTGGCCCGATCTCAGCTCACTGCAAGCTCTGCCTTCTGGGTTTATGCCATTCTCCTGCCTCAGCCTCCTGAGTAGCTGGGACTACAGGCGCCCGCCACCTCGCCCGGCTAGTTTTTTGTGTTTTTTTGGTAGAGACGGGGTTTCACCGTGTTAGCCAGGATGGTCTCGATCTCCTGACCTCGTGATCCGCCCGTCTCGGCCTCCCAAAGTGCTGGGATTACAGGCTTGAGCCACTGCGCCCGGCCGAAAGCTTTTTCTTATAAAAGTCATTCTGTAAAGTTTGGAAGCACTGACAATTCCACCAGATGTGCAGACACCAATGCACAGACAGAGAAACATGAAAAAGAAAACATGCCATCACCAAAGGAACAAAATAATCCTCAAATAATTGACCCTAAAGAAATGTAAATCTATAAATTTTCTGAAAAGAAATTCAAAATAATGATCTTAAGGAAGCTCAGCAAGATATATGAGAATACAGACAATCCAAGGAGATCAGAAAAACAACAAAAATGTAAATTACGAGGGAAGAGTAAAAGTCTATAGTATTTATATGTGACCAAATTTAAGATGTTATCATCTTAAAATAGTCTATTGTAACTATAAGAAGTTTTACATAAGCCCCATGGTAACCACAAAGCAAAAGACTATAGCAGATACACAAAGAGAAAGATAAAGGAATTAAAGCTTAGCTACTAGAAAAAATTACCAGGTCACAAAGGTGGACTACAGAGAGAAAGCAAGGAAAAAAGGACCTACAAAACAACTAGAAGACAACAGTAAAAAACAGTTCCAAGAGGTGAGTAATAGCAATAAATGTCTGTGTTAAAAAAGGAGGAAGATCTCAAATCAATAGCCTAACATTAAACCTCAAAGAGCTAGAAAAAGAACAAACTAAACCTAACATTAGCAGAAGGAAGATCAAGACAGAAATACATTAAATAGAGAACAGTAAAACCATAGGAAAAAAATCAACAAAATCAGGAGTTTGTTCTTTGAAAAAATAACCCAAATCAGCAAACCCCTAGCAAAGTACTAAATATGAAAAAAAAAAGAGAAGGCTCAAATAAATAAAACCAGGAATGAAAGTGGAGACATTATAACTGACATCTTAGGACAAAAAAGTGTCATAAGGGACTATTATGAACATTATATGCCAACAAGTTGGATAACCTGAAAGAAGTTATAACCTAATAAGACTCAATCAGAAAGAATAGGTAGCTTGAACAGACTAATGACAAGTAAAAAGACTGAAGAAGTAATCTAATCATGCACCTTAAGGAACTAAAAAAGCAAGAACAAACCAAACTCAAAATCAGTAGAAAGAAAAAAATAATAAAAATCAGAGAAGAAATAAACAAAATAGAAACTAAAAGAAATACGAACGATCAATGAAACAAAATGTTGGTATTTGGAAAAGATAAGCAAAATTAACAAACTATTAGCTAAACATTAGCTAAACTAACTCCCATTAAATTTTAAAAAATTTTTTAACTAACCTCCTTGAGCCATAACACTCCCCCTTTTTTCAGAAACAAAAAGAGAAGACTCAAATAAAGTCAGAAATGAAAAAGGAGGCATCACAATAGATATCACAAACATACAAATGATTAATAGAGACTATTATGAACAACTGTACACCAAAACAAAACAAAAACCAGAAGAAATTGATAAATTCCTGGACACATATAACCTACCAAGATTTTACCAAGAAGGAATGAAAAACCTGAACAGACCAATAACAAATAATGAGATTGAATCAGTAATAAAAAATCTCCCAACAAAGAAAAGTCCAGGATCAAATGAGTTTACCACTGAACTTTTAGAGAAAAACTAACAAATTCTTCTCAAACTATTCAAAAAATTTGAAGAGAAGGGAACTCTTCTAAATTCATTCTATGAGACCAGCATTACCCTGATACAAAACCAGACAAGGACACAACAACAATAACAAAGTTACAGGGCAATATCCTTCATGAACATAGACACAAATGTTCTCAATAAAATGCTAGCAAACTGAATCCAACAACGTATCAAAAAGATAAAACACCATGACACCTTGATCAAATGGGTCTTATCCTGGGGATGGCTCAATATATCCAAATCAATAAACATGATATACCACAACAACAAAACGAAGAACAAAAACCATATGACCGTTTCAATAGATGCAGAAAAAGCATTTGATAACATTCAACATCCCTTCATGATACAAACTCTTCAACAAATTAGGCATAGAAGGAACATACCTCAACACAATAAAGTTCATATATTACGAAACCCACAGCTAACATCATATTGAATGGGGAAAAAGCTGAAAGCTTTTCCTCTAAGAAATGAAATAAGACAAGGATGCTCACTTTCATCACTCTTATTCAGCATAGTACTGGAAGTCCTAGCCACAACAATCAGGCAAGAGAAAGAAAGAAAGAGCATCCAAATTGGAAAGAGAAATTCAAACTGTCCATCTTTGCAGATGATATGATCTTACATATAGAAAATCCTAAAAACTGAACCAAAAACTCTTAGAAGTGACAAACAAATTCAGTAAAGTTGCAGGGCACAAAATCAACATACAAAAATCAGTAATGTTTCTATAGACCAATAACAACCTAGTTGAAAAAGAAATACAGAAAGCAATCCCATTTCTAATAGCTACAAAAAATAAAATACCTAGGAATAAATTTAACCAAGGAGGTAAAAGATCTCTGTGAGTACTATAAAACACTGATGAAAGAAATTGAAGAAGGCAAACAAATGGAGACACCCCATGCTCATAGATCTAAATAATTAATGCTGTTGGCTGGGCACGGTGGCTCATACCTGTAATCCCAGCACTTTGGGAGGCAGAGGCAGGTGGATTAACTGAGGTCAGGAGTTCGAGATCAGCCTGACCAACATGGTGAAACCCCATCCCTATTAAATTCAAAATTAGCTGGGCATGGTGGCGCATGCCTGTAATCCCAGCTACTTGGAGGCTGAGACAGGAAAGTCGCTTGAACACGGGAGGTGGAGGTTGCAGTGAGCTGAGACTGTGCCATTACACTCCAGCCTGGGCAACAAGAGTGAAACTCTTAAAAAAAAATTAATATTATTAAAATGACCATACTATCCCAAGCAATCTTTAGATTTAATGCAATCCCTGTCAAAATACCAATGACATTCTTCACAAATCCACAGTTGGTTGAATTCATGGATGTGGAATCTGTGGATATAGAAAACTGACGTATACCCTAAGGAAATGAAATCAGTATATCAAAGAGATGTTTATACTTCCATGTTCATTGCAGCATTATTCACAATTGTCACAATATGGGAACAACCTAAGTGTCTACAAACAGATGAATAGATAAAGAAAATGTGGTATAATACACAATGAAATATTATTCAGCCTTTAAAAGAAGGAAATCCTGTTATCTGTGACAACATTAATGAACCTGGTAGATACTATGTTAAGTGAAATAAACCAGGCATAGAAAGACAAATACCACATGATCCTACTTATATGGAATCTTAAAAAGTTGAGCTAGTGCAGTGGCTCATGCCTGTATTCCCAGCACTTTGGGAGGCTGAGGCAGGCAGATCACTTGAGGTCAGGAGTTCAAGACCAGTCTGGCCAACATGGTGAAACCGCATCTACTAAAAATACAAAAATTAGTTGGGTGTGGTGGTGGGCACCTGTAATCCCAGCTACTTGGAGGCTGAGGCAGGAGAATAACTTGAACCCTGGAGGCAGAGTTTGCAGTGAGCCAACATTGCACCACTGCACTCCAGCCTGGTCGGCAGGGTGAGACTCCGTCTCAAAAAAAAGAAAAAAGTTGAACTAATTGAAGTAGAGAGTAGAATGGTGGTGGAGGGCAAAGTTGTAGTGGAGAAATTGTTTTTTCTCTTTTTCTCTACAATAGTGTAGAATGGTGGAATGGGGGCAGTGGTGTAAAGAAAAAAAGAGGAAAAATAATTTAGATTTACTTGAGAGTATATCAACCTTAAATCGCCCACAAACTTAGCTCACTTGTTTAAGCTTTAGATAGTGAAGAGCTGAGGTAGACGTCGGTTTATAACTGCTTAAAGAGAAGAAAATTGCAGATATGCAAGATAGGAAGCAGTTTTACACATGGAGGGGAAAAAAGCAAACATTAAATTTATATCTTTCAGAGATCTGTGAAGTGACTGAGATATGTGATGCCAGCAAGAAAAAAATAAAAACTTCTGCTCAAATAATTTCAATTGTTCCCTAAAGTTCAAACTTCTATCATAGGATTCTAGATCTTTTTATAAATAAAGAAAGCAAACAAACAGAGTGCAAAGGCATTACTAATTCTTTATTGCTAGCCGGCCACATGGTTTAAGGAATGAATGTAGGATTTGGAGATAGGATTTGAATTCAAGCCCTTGCTCCAATACTTAGCAGCATTGCTACTCCAGTTACTAAATTAGATTTTGCTTCAACTTGTCTTTCAAACTCTATCTCCCAATGCATTTGCTTGCCATATATATATATATATATATATATATATATATATATTTTTTTTTTTTTTTCTTTTCACACCAGAATACCCATCACTTCCTAAATATGCGCTAGGTTTTCCATCTTTAGTCATCGTTTACCTAGTTCCATACTTCTGGAATGCTTTTCACTCAACTTTTTTACTTGTTGAAAGCTTGCCTACTTTTAAAAAGTTTAGTATAAATGCCACCTTGTCTCTGAAGCCATCTCAGATTTCACCAGATGGAATTAATTCTCCTTCACCGTTTTTTTTTTTTTTTTTTTTTTTTGAGATGGAGTCTTGCTCTGTCGCCCAGGCTGGAGTGCAGTGGCACCATCTCGCTCACTACAACCTCCGCCTCCTGGCAGAGGTTCAAGCAATTCTCTGCCTCAGCCTCCTGAGTAGCTGGGATTACAGGGGCCCACCACCAAGCCCAGCTAATTTTTTGTATTTTGAATAGAGACAGGGTTTCACCATTTTGGCCAGGTTGGTCTTGACTCCTGACCTTGTGATCCACCCGCCTCAGCCTCCCAAACTGCTTGGATTACAGGTGTAAGCCACCACACCTGGCCTCCCCTTCACCTTTCTTACCTCTGTTTGTAGTTTATCTATAGCACCATCAGCCTATTTCACGAATGTATCTGCCTCACAAAATCACATAAAGTCAGAACTGGAACCTGAAAGAGACTGACAGCCCAAGGGGCAGTTTGGTCACTTTAGCTCTCCCTTAATTTCAATAGGTCTCTACTGAAGCCATCCCAAATACAGTCTAAAGATTGTGTGCTTCCTATTGTTAATTTCAAGACAAATCTCCTAAATCTCACTTCCAAACAGAATGCACATTCCTTAAGCTCCTTTTTAAGGAAATGCAGGACCTCTCACAGCTAAGAGGTTGTCTTTTCCACTAGATAGTAAACTCTTTTCAGAGCTATGTTTTCATATTTCTCAGAGTGCCCTGACTACACTCCCTATTTGCTGCATTGAAGGAAAAACAAAAATCCGTCAAGAATCAGGAGAAACATAGCAAGACCCCATCTCTACAAAAATAAGAGTCAGGTGTGGTGGTGTACACCTGTAGTCCTAGCTACTTGGGAGACTGAAGTGGGAAGATTGCTTGAGCCCAGGAGTTTGAGGATACAGTGAGCTATGCACTCCAGCCTGGGTGACAGAGTGAGACCTTGTCTCAAAAGAAAGAAAGAGAGGAAGAGAGGAAGAGAGAGAGAGAGAGAGAAAAGGAAGGAGGGAAGGAGGGAAGGAAGGAGGGAGGGAAAGAAGGAAGGAAGGAAGGAAGGAAGGAAGGAAGGAAGGAAGGAAGGAAGGAAGGAAGGAAGGAAGGGAGGGAGGAAGGGAGGAAGGATGGAAGGAAGGGAGGGAGGGGAGAGAAACGGAAAGGAAAGGGGAAGGGAGGGGAGGGGAGGCAAAGGGAGGGGACAGGACGGGATGAGACAAGATGAGTCAGGAGGAGAAAATTGAGCATGCATGTGCTAAGGCTAATTTAACAAAGGGTCAGTAGGGACAGATGCTTTTTTAGCTTTAAAAGACCTAAAACCTAGGCTAGTAAGAAGAATATGAATGTAGTGCACATGTCGGATGAGAGCTATTGATACAAGATGAATTTTCACAGTGAGAGATGTCTAGATGTCTGATTTCTTTTTTTTTTTTTTTTGTATATCCAGAGTAACCAAAAACAAACCAAAGAGAAAATGGGAAGAAAAAGCTTGGAGTTACTCCTCTCCATCCAGCAGAGAAAATAGGCAAGAGAAATGATAATGATACAGTGCCACTGCATGACTAAGGCATGATTTCCTAGGCATACATGTTAGAGGAAAGGCTACAACCTGAAATAGAGGGGAAGAGGGGAAATTGCGGGTGTTTTGGAGTATGGAAGAAATGACAAAAGAGTTCAAATGTGCCAGGCACAGGGAAAAGAGAGAAGAAGATGTTCTAAGGAAGAGAAAGTCCTCTGTAGGATATTTTTCAATAGTAGAGGAAATGCCCAAGAAAAGCGATGTGGTCCTAGACACATGATTTGTGCACGACGAGCTGGACTGGGGATACATGGCCAACTTTTCTTTTCCTTTCTGTTTGTTGTTTATTTGCTTTTTTTTGTTGTTGTTATTGTTGTTTGAGACAGGGTCTCGCTCTATTGCTGACACTGGAGTACAGTAGCACAATCATAGCTCACTGTGCAGCCTTGAAGCTGACTACAGGCACACAACCACCACACCTGCAGGCCCAACTTTTCATCTCTCTCATGCAAGTTCTGCATGATTTAAATTTTACCATTGTAAAACTGAAGTACAGAATTAATTGCACTTTATTTGAATTTCCTTGTTTGTTCAATCAGAGGAGAGGTTAACATTTTTACTCCCTTTTCTGATTAGTGTAAGGCATCTGAGATACATTTGGAGTAGGTGACAGGGAAAAAAATAGAATACCTCTCTGGGAACTCATCTGACTGTTAAACATATTTTATTGCTTTTAGTCTTCTTTTTTTCTTCCCAAAAGGCACTGAAGCCTTAGATAAAGAGCCTAGTACTATGCTTACATAGTCATCATTCAAAATTAAGATAGAAAATATTTCATTTAGAAAATTAAACTGATTACCTAGAACAGACTCTAAATATAAACGAGAGTACAGGTCCTGAGGTATTACCACTTATCTATCAAACAGAGACAGGATAGTCTGTATAAACATGAGATCTGGAGTAATAAGAGACTTGATGTCAATTTCTGCTGTGGTCTGGGGATTTTGGATGAGGCATTCACTTCTCTGAATTTTGATTAAAGTGAAAATAAAGATTTCTGTGAGAAAGTTAAATGAGACAATGTATGCAAAACCAGCAAAAACATTGTATTATATAAATATGTAACATTTCAGGCCAGGCATGGTTGCTCACGCCTATAATCTCAGTGCTTTGGGAGGCTGAGGTGGGAGAATCACTTGAGCCCAGGAGTTTGAGACCAGCCTGGGCAACATAGCAAGACCCTTTCTCTACAGAAATAATAATTAAAAAAACTTACCTGAGCACGGTAGTGTGCGCCTGGTAGTCCTAGCTACTCAGGAGGCTGAGGCAGGAGAATTGCTTGAGCCCAGGAGTTTGATGCTGCAGTGAGGTATGATCACACCACTGCACCCCAGCCTAGGTTACAGAGTGAGACTGGTCCCTAAAAAACACACACACACACACACACACACATGCACACACACACACACACGCAGGGTAAGTAGGATGAAGTCTAATCTAACACATATTAGACTTCATCCTACTTACCCTGAAAAAATAATCCATTTAATCATACATACATGGTTAAAGAGGAAATTGTTAATACACTTGTGGTGGGAACTACATTAATGTTGTGGAAGAAAAATAATCATAAATATTCCACAATTAATTTCAAGTGTTTTCAACAAAGAAATAATCTGTTGCTAGAAAGAGGATTTGTTAAAACCTCACTATGCAATTCCCTTTCACCCTGCTTCCATAAACTTTTATTTAAAGGAGCCTCTGTTAAGTACAGTACCGTCGCACATATAACTGATGGAAGTTTTGAGAAGAGGGGAAAAGTACCTGGATCCTTAATTTCTTGTTCAAGATATGTATAAAAGTCACAGGTGTCCATATTCCTTATGACAGTTCTTTTATGCTAGAAATAGGGAAATAATGTCTTCAGAAGCTTTTCTCTAGTAACCTAGGATAAATTTCAATGCAATGACATTAGCCTAAATAATGAAAATAGACCAACCAGTTAACTGTCAAAAGTATAATCTATGAAATTCTTGGACAACTATATAGCCTGTAGACCGCTTTTTCAAATCTCAGAAATAACATTTAAAAATACTAATAATGTGCACCCATACAGAGGAAAAGCATTGTGATCTAAAGCTTACCTACAGTTATTGGGGCAGTTTGATCATCTGTGGTGCATGTCTTTCTTTTATTGAAGGTATTTGACGCAGCAGGCTTGTGAAAGTTCCATTTTAATGATGAGTAATCCATCTCACTAAGGAATATATAAAATTAATTATTAGTTTTCCTATTTGTCTTGTTTGTCTGGCATAAGACTTCCTGGCCTTCAAGTTTTAAATCCACCAGAAGAAAATTATACTTTACATTTGTGAAAAATGTTCCTGTATTTTCCCCTGAACCTACTATTCTGTAGTTAAAATATACATATATATATATTTATTTATTTACAATAAGACAACTTTTTTTTTTTTTAGTTTTAAATACATTCGAAGTTGTTAGGAGACTGTCATGAATTTTTAAATAAATGTAATGGTTACTTTTTTGTGTTTTTCCCTGATGCTACTATTCTGTAGTTTAAAAATATATATACGCATATTTACAATAAGACAGTTTTTTAAAGTTTTTAATAATACATTCGACTTGTTAAGAGACTGCCATGAATTTCTAAATAAATCTAATAGTTTTTTGATGCGTTTGCATTATTTGAATGTGATTTAATAACTCAAATGTGACATTGACTAATACCTTGAATATTCTTGTCGTATTACAATCGAATCTACATTTTCTGTAACTTGACTCTTTTGAACTTTGGTTGATTTTTGTTCAACAGAGGTTAGGAAGACTAGGGACTTTGACTTCCTTTTTTGGGTGAATTTTGGTTGGTAAATGTTATTTCTGAAAACATTTGCCAAGTGTCTCTACCATTTATTAAACTATATAAAGACCATAAACCTCCATGACCATGCTTTAAATAAAACATTGCAGGACTTTTGTCCCTATTATTTTCCTATTTAACACGATAGTTTTGAATGCAATTGTTTAAACAGGTCATACGATTTTCATGTTCTGAAACTCTAATTATCTTTGAGTTGAGAAATGTTAACAATCTACTAGAGACATAATATCTATTTTTTGTTTTTAGTTTGAAATGATTGTTTTTGTCATTCCAAAGAGAGTTAGTTAAATTTAATACTAAGATGCTTACTAAGCCTTTTTTTTATTTCCATGAGCATTTCTCAATGCATTTACCAACCATATGTCAGATCACACTGTTAATATTTATTAAAGTATGTTGGATTAGGTATTCTTGTCAACTGCTTTTTTTTTTTTTGGTTAATTTAAAATTTTCTTATAATACATAATTTGATACCTCTATATTTCTTCAAGTTTATAATTCCCAGCATTATCACTTTTTCTGTTAAGGTACAATTGAGTGTCTTTTTCTTGTTTATTTTTAATAGATATTTTAATCTTGCTGACATTTTCTTCTGTTTGCTTTATAAAACGATTTTTAAATATTTCCAAATAAAAGTTTTTGTTGCCAATTCTTAACTTTATTTTGTGTTCACACTCTTAGCTTGAATATCCATAAAATCATTTTCCTCCCATAAATTAAATTCTTTGAAGTATAGCCTGCTCTGCATTTTAAAATGGTAGCTGTCCAATATAAATAGTTTAGTTTAGCACTTACATTGATTTCCTTTTATTTGATCTGAAAAGAATAATAAAATACAACCATAATATAACAAAACAGGTGTTTTGAATCACGTTATTTAATATTAACTCATTAATATTTGTGATTATAATTATTTTGTAAAACTCTAAGAAATGATTTAAAAATAACATTGGAAAAAATCTGCTGAATAATACAGTAAGAAAATTGACTATACAATGAAGCTGCCTCATGAAAATTTGATTCTATTAGCTTAATTTGGGAAAGTAATCAAAACCATATTATCTATTAAATGAAAGTAATGATAGTATTTACCTTACTATGGATTGTGAGGATTAAGTAAGATAATGCACACAAAGTGCTCAGTATAGTACCCAGTACTCTAAAAACTTAATAAATGCTGACTATGATCACTCTCCTCCTATTTTCCTTGCTGTCCTCCACCCTCACCCCACCTCAGTCCCAAACTGCTTTGCCTCTGAAATTTCAACTTTTATATCCCATTCTTTGATGATAATATGCTTCTCTCTGCTCATTATTTCAGTTTTTACTACCTTAATTCCACTATAATTTTAGTGCATTGAGATTTCCATACACTTGACTTTTCCCTTCCCATATCCCCAATTTATTACCACTCTTTGGCTTTACTTCCAGCCCTACTTCTTTCCCTGTGCAGCACAAAACCCCATAGTCCACAAATTTAATAGCACTCCCTTGGGTTTTGTTAATCCCTAATGGTGTATCAGTCATCGGATCTGAAGCCAGAAAAACCCTGGGTTCAAATTATGGTTCTATTATTTACCAACTGTGAGAACTGAGCAAGATGTTTAGCCTCTCTTGGTATATGTATAATGATGACTGTTAGAGTTAAATGCAATAATGTATAGAGAGCATTTACCACAGGAGCTGGCATATATTAGACCTTCAAGCTAATGTTCTTTTTTAAACTACACAAACAACTGATGATTACACATTCTTAGTAAACATTCACACAACACAAAAATACACGCAGTAAAAAGGTAAGTATTCCTTCATGTTGACCTCCCCTCTGGAAACTACACACACACATACGCATAGACACATACACTTCTCTCTCCACAGATAACCACTGTTAACAATCTGATCTGTATTCTTCTGGACTAAATTCTACTTATTCATTGACCCTATGCTTAGGTACCATCTCCTCCTGAAGTTTTCTCTGACACTCATAGACAGGATCAGTTAACTCCTCCTATTTCCTTCTTACCTTTATCAGAGTACTGTAATGAATTTATGTTGTTTAACTTTTGGTTTATATCGAGCCTGAATTGTGAATATCCTGAGAGTGAGGGCTTTTTTTTTTTCTTTTTGACAGTGTTTCACCATGTTTCCCAGGCTGGTCTCCTGATCTCAAACGATCCACCTGCCTCGGCCTCCCAAAGTGCTGGGATTACAGGCAGGAACCACTGTGACTGGCTGTGAACGGCTGGAGGCTTTCTTTTTAATCTTATATTCCTTGGTTTGTTGAAGTGTTTCATACATTTTTGTTGAAGGATAAATTACACTGTCTTCATTCTCTTCATGGTCTAGTGGGGATGCATAAATAATTCTAGGGGGAAAAAGCAGGGTGTTAAGGAATCAGGTTAGAAACATATTCCAGATAAAGTAATAGTTAAGCATCCTAACAAGTGTGAATAGAAGTAGGTTACAGAAAACAGGAACGTGTGCCACAAATAGAGTGGCACCACAATCAAATATTAATGTATGCCAAAAAATGTAAAAAGAAATGCCTATTATATACACATTATATTAACATATTTAAATAATTTTTTAGTATTTTTGTGGGCCAGAGACTTAACATCATTCTATGAGGTGGGTAATTATTATCTCCAGTTTACACAGAAACAAAGTGAATGAATACAGACATAATCAATGCCCTGCCCACATCCTCTTGCTCACCACTAAGGCCACCTGCAGCTTCAATGGGAGTTCCCATGCATCTCACGCCAATGGCTTCAAATCTCGACTACTTATCTTTCTGGCAGCAAGAGCATGCTGCTCAAGGGAAGGCTGCCAAGGGAAGTACCAAAGAATTACATTCCCAGGAGTAATCCTCAATAACCGAGAGAAGGGAATTGGTGTATCCCAGTTTTCTTGCCCTTCAGTGGAATAATTCTGTTTTAAATAGTCTTTCAGAGGGTCTCCAGTAGAATTGAGTTCCAGTTGCCCCCAGTAGAAATCTATTCATTGACACAATTTTTATTGGCTTTCCTCTCTTACCAGTCTCACTTCCTTACCATGCTTCCCAAATAAAGTTCTTTGTACCCTAATTCTTGTCTTAGGGCCATAGTCGTGCGTGAACCCAATTTAAGACAAATAAATTGCTTAAAGTGATACACAGCTAATAAATAGCTTAGAGTCATGTGTCCAAAATAGCCCACACTCCACTATATTTTTACTACCTTTTAACTTGTTTTGAACATTCTCTTTCCAATTTATTAGGCATGTTACATAGGCTGGCAATTATATTCATATGTGGCATAAACTCAGAGGGTGGGGCTATAGAAATTCAAAAGTGAAATGCTAACTTTGAACGCACATCATTTTTGACAGTGAATAAGATGGATCCCATTTTGAAAAACATTTGATGAGTTATACTAACGGAAAATGTATTCAAGTAGAATTGGTTGCTTTTATCATGTTTTATGCTTATGTTTCATATGTTAAGTTTCAGCAAATCTTAATTTTGGAATAAGTTAGCCTTGATATTACTTTTTACCCCTAGAGTACAAGTACAAAGTACATTTCATTACCATTACAGCCCCTGCAAAAATAAGGTCATCCCTAAGGGAGAGGCTCCTGACTTCTATCTTAATTCGCATGCGGTGGGAAATCAGTTTTTTTCCAGAAAGCGTTCAGATGTAAGGAAGTGGGGAATGAGGATTATGTCATTATTTCAAAGACCATTTTAGAAGGGCAAGAATAAGGCAACTATTCTTAGTTTTAGAGTTAACACTTTATTCTTTTAAAAAGATTTGAGCCTTTCCCTTACAATCAGTACGAGGGATCCTTTATTGCAAGCCACAGGCGTCAACTAGAGCACAGATTCTTCAAGTGAGTCTAGATTAGAGAGAGGAAAGCCATTGACTGCAAATCCCCAAAGCCCAGTGGATGCCAAAGAATGGGAGCGAGAGAAAACGAGTGAAACTTGGTGCCATGTTGTTAATTGAGACCTGCAAATAGGAGACTCCACGTAGGCCACCAACTCCCATAGGAGCAAAAGGAGCGGGGGCCATTTTTCCCCCAGTATGTTTGAAGCATGTTGGGTGGCAGGAATGGAGAGTGAGGACTGAGGATGAGTGAGGAGTGGGAAAACCAACCAGGCCAACTCATGAGCCTAGAGGTGACACGCATGCCCAGAGCTTTCGTGACTGGGCAGTGCCTCTGCTACTGGCCAGAAGCCAGAGCCTCATGCCCAAAGCTGGGCCAGGCCTGGAAGCTAGAGTCTCTGGAAAGCCAGGACTTGAAGGCAGGAAGTCTGGGGCTCGGAGGTCAGAAGCTGTCACTTCTTTTGGAATGGTTAGCTGAAGTTGGTGCCACGCCCTGGTTGGACGTAACTTGATGGAAGGGGACCAAGCCTCCCACTGTTCTCCCTGCAGTCTCCTTTAAGTCAGTTGCCACAGTCCCCCATCCAGGCTCAGGTTCTTCTGAGGTACCCTGTTTCTGCAGCTCGCCAAACCCGGTGGTGTGTCAAGTCTTCATCTTGGAGAATTTCACCTTTGCCCTTCCTTCTAGGCAATGGTTACAGTGAAGAGCTTTAGGCTGTTTCCCCAGGACACACTGTAGTTGAGTCAGTTACTATTAGCATTTAATTCAGCAGCATGTAGTAGATTTATATGTGCATCCAAGTCATGAAACCAAGGTCAGTTTGACTTTGCATATCAACTTTGGCATAATGATGTAATTTTTTTTAACCAACATGTGGTACTGAGTCTTTGTGCCAAATCCCAAGGAAATGAAACATAGTTCTTGGTCTCAGGGAGCACCCAAATTAGGTAAGAATGCTCAATTCAAGCACAGCAATACTTCTTCATAGGTGTTAAATTCAATGAGCATTTATTAAGCATCCATTAGGATTAAGCTCTGCGCTAGGTATTGGACATAGAAAGTTCAATCATTCTTCGTCCTAGTGCTCTGAGCTCACAGTCTTCGTTGGGGAAAGGGGAAGAGCAGAAAACAATTACCTTTAAAGGTACAAGACAAACACTGATAAATGCCACTACCCAGATTTAAACAATCGAAAGTAAGGAGACAGAGAACTGTTATATGTATAGAGGGAATTGGAAAGGCTTTGTAGCGAAGGTAACATGAGTGAGCTGGCCCTGGAAGGAGAGGTTATGTTTACAAGTAGAGTTCTGGCTTAAGTACTTTCTAACAGACCTTACTTGAGGGCTTTGCTCCATTTTTATCTTTTATTTTCTCCTGCTGTCTAGTCTACTTTGCCATCCACTGACCCAGCCCTTTATCTGTTTTCTTGGAACTAGCCTAGGCTAAGTTATCACATTTACAAAGGATAATTATCTTTTATTTAAAAAACTTATTTCTGCAGGGACAGTATTTGCTAAGAAAGAATTTTTGTTTTTTAGAATTTGTTTTAGCCAAGTCAACAAAGCAAGGTTCCTGTAGCCCATCTGTTAGAACACAAAAATAGCCTCACTATGTAGAAACAGATGTTTAAAATGGTATTCATTAAAACGGATTCCACCTGTAATAGAAAACAGAAAGTGTATGCAAAAGGAATGTTGTAAGCTGGCACTACTCGCTATCACTTTCCATTCTGTTAGGAATGTATATTTGTGGGTAAAATCTTACTAATAGGAATATGCTTCTGGTTTTAGTGTCCAGTGATAGGGTTATTAGTCATATTGAAACACAGTTACCCTAGACTCCTTAGGAGGATAGAAGTCATGGGGAAAAATGCCTCTAGAGTGAATGTCTTCTTACTAATGAACAAATTTATCTTTGACAGAAAATTCATGACTACCCTATATTAGTGACAGAAATTAACATTTACCGATTACCTCCTGTGTCAGGTGCTTTGTTGTTCACTTTTAGAAGAATCCCATAATGGAGATATTATCCTTATTCTATAGGTGAGGAATTTGAGAATTGCAATAGATTAAATAACTTGTCCAAAGTCACAGCTAGATTAGAATCCAAGACTCACATTCCTAAGCCAATGTGTTCTTTCCGCTATTTTGTTGCCAAATGCCAGGAGTTCAGCCTAGGTCTTATTGCTCTCCACATAGAAAGCCAATCACTGAGAAAAGGAATATTTCCCAGGAAGGAAAGCTTTATTGCAGATGATGTCAACTTAATAATCAAATCTGTCTCTCCTTAACTGGCTAAAATTATGGGCTTGTATAACAGGGAAGGAAAATAGGAGGGACAAGGAAGAAGAATTGGTCAACAAGGAGCAGGTGCCTCTCATTGTTCAGGTGTGGTGATCTGGAAAACCTTAGCTCCCTGCTACCATCTGGGAGGCCTGATGGTGGTTTGCTGAGAAAGAAACTCAGATAAGACAAATGTAAATTTCTCAAGCTTCAGTTTTATGGGAAAATTGGGCCAGTTTTAATTTCACATTGATTTTGCAACAGTGGAGGCAGAAAGAGGTCAAGTCACCTACACTTTCAAGTGGAGTATTTGGGGTATAAATCCAGGTCTATCTGATTCCAAAGCCCAAATCCATGTCCCTCTTCTATACATTTTTGGTATTTGCCTCTAGTTCATTTAGCCCTATTTATGTTATAGAGGAAAAGCAAACACCATCTAGTGGAACAGACAGAGTTCTAAATTATAATTAGCAAACCCTGGCTAGCATTTATAACTGTAAGCAGCTCAGAAAAACATTATGCAAACTGGTGAAAATACGTGAACCATTTTTAACAGATATCAAAAGGAGATTACTTCTTATTATTCTTAAATCATAGTCTTTCATTGATTGATCCAACAAATATTTGTTGATTTCTTGCTTCGTGTGAGGCATAGGAGCAATCAGACAAAAGTTCCTGTCTTCATGGAGTTTGCATCCTGATTGGAGATACAGGCAATAATATAAATATAAATAATTTGTTCATTTCTCCTTGCAAAAAAAAGATAAATATAAATCAGAAAAACATCTTGCACATTAGTTGGTAAGTGTTGAATAGAAAAATAATAGGGGCTGGGCGCAGTGGCTCACACCTGCAATCCCAGCACTTTCAGAGGGCAAGGCAGCCGGATCATGAGGTCAGGAGATCGAGACCATCCTGGCCAACATGGTGAAACCCCGTCTCTACTAAAAATACAAAAATTAGCTGGGTGTAGTGGCGTGCACCTGTAGTCCCAGCTACTTGGGAGGCTGAGGCAGGAGAATCTCTTGAACCCGGGAGGCAGAGTTTGCAGTGAGCCTGGCGACAGAGCAAGACTCTATCTCAAAAAAAAAAAAAAAAAAAAAAAAAGAAAAGAAAAGAAAAAGAAAAAGAAAGTAGGGACCAGGCATGGTGGCTCTTGCCTGTAATCCCAGCAATTTGGGATGCTGAGGTGGGTGGATCACTTGAGGTCAGGAGTTTTAAACTACCCTGGCCAACATGGAGAAACCCTGTCTTTACTAAAAATACAAAACATTAGCCAGGCATGGTGGTACGTGCCTGTAATCTCAGCTACTCAGAAGGCTGAGGCAGGAGAATCACTTGAACCCGGGAGGCAGAGGTTGCAATGAGCTGAGATTGTGCCACTGTACTCCAGCCTGGGCAACAAAGTGAAACTCCAAAAAAAAAAAAAAAAAAGAAAGAAAGAAAGAAAGAGAAAAAAAAGAAAAAGAAAAGAAAGTAGGGACTGGGGATAGCAAGGGTATGGCAGGGACTGTTGCAATTTCTCTGTGGCTAGGGAGGACAATGTCTAAAGGAGCCAAGCAGAGATTTGTAGGAAATGTATTCCAATGGATGGAATATCAAGTGCAGACTTGACATAGGTGTGGCAGGAACCGAATATGGGAGGCATAGATATTAAGATAAGGTTGGAGTGATAATGAAAGGAAACTCAGATCATGAAGGGCCTTGTGGGTTGTAATAAGGACTTCGACTTTTACTCTGAGTGAGATGGAAACTGTTGAAGAATATTGAAATAATGAGTGACCTCAACTGCCTTCTGTTTTAACAGGATAAGTTTGACTGCTGTGTTGGGAATACAACAGTGGAAGAAGCATAGACACCAATTAGGAGGGTATTGCAGTAAGTAATCCAAGTGAAGGATCCCCAACAAGACCTTGGAGAAAGGGATAAAACTGAGGTCAGGGTAATTATTCCCCTAGATTTCTTCTTCCAAGGTCACCTGATTGTGTCTCTTGACAAAACGCTATTCCTCTCAAGATAGCTAAATTTACAAAATTATTCCCTTTTCAAATTACAACCTCCCTTTCCTTGTCTCTTTGGGCCTAAAGGTGGTGGCATCTTGGCTACTACAGGTAGTGAGCTTGGCATTATTGAACTATCCCTAGGGGTTTGCCTACACCTATATCTTGTCAGTATTCCTTTATAAAGTAAGCCCTCGTTGCATTATCCTTTTTCAAGCATGCCATATGTTTCCTGTTGAGACTGCGATGGATACACGAATTCTTCAGGGTGAGATGCAATATTTTAAGTATTCACATTAAATCAAGCTTATTAATTATGTTCAAATGTTCTATATTACTGCATTTAAAAAGTCTGTATGGTGGATCAGTTACTGACTGATACATTAAAATCTTCCATTATTACTATTATCCCCCATGTCTTTAAGAACCAGATTCTCAATATGGAAGAGAGGAAGTAAGTAATATAGATTATACAGGAGGTCATAAAAACTCTGTAGCACTAAATTTGAATTGGAAGTATTGATACGAACTTGAGAGATGTTATTTATATGTGCATGCATGGATGTATATCTTAGCCCTGCCCACTAATACTAGAAAAATAACCAATCCAATAATAATGAGCAACCCTAGCACCCAGATACCCAGACTGTGATCTTGAATGAACATCGGCCACTCAAAGAAACCAAGGCTTCTTAAAAAAATTGTTCACTCCAGGAAATGTGCAAGATGATTCTGGAACATCTTGTCATACTAGTTAGCAAGGAAGCTATCAAAGATTACAGGTAATTTGGTTGGGTCTGTGTCCCCACCCAAATTTCATCTTGCATCTCCCATAATTCCCACATGTTGTGGGAGGGACCCCAAGGGAGGTGACTGAATTTTGGGGGTGGGTCTTTCGTGCACTGTTCTTGTGATAGTGAATGAGTCTCACTAGATCTGATGATTTTAAAAATGGGAATTTTCCTGCACAAGCTCTCTTTGCCTGCTGCCATCCACGTGAGATGGGACTTGCTCCTCCTTGCCTTCCACCATGATTGTGAGGCTTCCCCAACCACGTGGGACTGTAAGACCAATTAAACCTATTTATTTTGTAAATTGACCAGTCTTGGGTGTATCTTTATCAGCAGTATGAAAACAGACTAATACAATAAATTGGTACCGAGAGAGGGGTGTGGCCGAAAAATACCTGAAAATGTGGAACAGGCAGAGATTGGAACAGTTTGGAGGGCTCAGAAGAAGACAGGAAAATGTGGGAAAGTTTGGAACTTCTTGAATGGCTTTGCCCAAAATGCTGATAGTGATATGGACAATAAGGTCCAGGCTGAGGTGGTTTCAGATAGAGATGAGGAACTTCTTGGGAGCAAAGTTGACTCTTGTTATGTGTTAGCAAAGAGACTGGTGGCATGTTGCCCCTGTCCTAGAGATTTGTGGAACTTTGAACTTGAGAGAGATGATTTAGGGTATCTGGTGGAAGAAATTTCTAAGCAGCAAAGCGTTCAAGATGTGACTTGGGTGCTGCTAAAAGCATTCAGTTTTAAACGGGAAACAGAGCATAAATGTTTGAAAAATTTGCAGTCTGACAATGTCATAGAAAAGGAGATCCCATTTTCTGAGGAGAAATTTAAGCCAGCTACAGAAATTTGCATAAGTAATGAGGAGACAAATGTTAATCCCCAAAACAATGGGGAAAATGTCTCCAGGGCACATCAGAGGTCTTCATGGCAGTCCCTCCTGTCACAGGCCCAGAGGCTTAGAAGGAAAAAGTGGTTTTGTGGGCCAGGCCCAGCATCTCTGAACTGTGTACACCCTAGGGACTTGGTGCCCTGTGTCCCAGGCACTCCAGCCGTGGCTGAAAGTGGCCAATATAGGGCTTGGGTTGTGGCTTCAGATGGTGCAAGTCCCAAGCCTTGGCAGCTTCCACATGGTGTTGAGCTTGCGGGTACACAGAAGTCAAGAATTGAAGTTTGGGAACCTCCACCTAGATTTCAGAAGCTGTATGGAAACACCTGGATGCCCAGGTAAAAGTTTGCTTCAGGGGTGGGGCTCTCATGGAGATCTTCTGCTAGGACAGTGTGAAAGGGAACTGTGGGGTTAGAGCCCCCACACAAAGTCCCTACTGGGGATCTGCCTAGTGGAGCTGTGAGAAGAGGGCCACCATCCTCTAGACCTCAAAATGGTAGATCCACCGACAGCTTGCACCATACACCTGGAAAAGCTGCAGACACTCAATGCCAGCCCATGAAAGCTGGGCTGAGTGAGGCTGTACCTTGCAAAGCCACAGGGGTGGAGCTGCCTAAAACCATGGGAACCCACCCCTTGCATCAGCTTTTCCTGGATGTGAGACATGGAGTCAAAGGAGATCATTTTGGAGCCTTAAGATTTGACTGCCCTGATGGATTTCAGACTTGCATGGGCCCTGCAGCCCCTTTGTTTTGGCCAATTTCTCCCACTTGGAATGGCTGTGTTTACCCAATGCCTATACCGCCATTGTATCTAGGAAGTAACTAACTTGCTTTTGATTTTGCAGGTTCATAGGCAGAAGAAACTTGCCTTGTCTCAGATGAGACTTTGGACTGTGGTCTTTTGAATGAATGCTGAAATGAGTTGAGACTTTGGGGGACTGTTGGAAAGGCATGATTGGTTTTGAAATGTGAAGATGTGAGATTTCGGGGGAGGCCAGGGGCAGAATGATATGGTTTGGCTCTGTGTCCCCACCCAAATTTCATCTTGTAGCTCCCATAATTCCCATGTGTGTGGGAGGGACCCAGTGGAATATGGTTGAATTATGGGGGTGGATCTTTCCTGCGCTGTTCTTTTGATGGTGAATGAGTCTCACTAGATCTGATGGTTTTAAAAGTGGGAATTTCCCTCCACAAGCTCTCTTTGCCTGCTGCCATCCACGTAAGATGGGTCTTGATGCTCCTTGCTTTCCACCATGATTGTGAGGCTTCCCCAGCCATGTGGAACTGTAAGTCCAATTAAACCTCTTTATTTTGTAAATTGACCAGTCTCAGGTATGTCTTTATCAGCAGCATGAAAACAGATTAATGCACTGGGATTAAATCAAAAGGACACAGACCCAAACTTGAAGTGGTTCCCACTCCACATATGAGACAAATTTAAGCCTCAATAAGGATCATAATCACAATAGAGTGAAACTCATCAAATCCATGAGTTCATAATGATAAAAAAAATTGCTCACAATTAGAAAATAATAGGAAACAAATGTGTTACCTTGAAAACCAATAAAGGGAAAGATCAAAAATTTATCCTGCCTTTCCCAAGCTGGGTGCAGTGGCTCATGCCTGTAATCCCAGCACTTTAAGAGGCCAAGGCAGCTGGATCACCTGAGGTCAGGAATTCAAGACCAGTCTGGCCAACATGGTGAAACCATGTCACTATTAAAAATACAAAAATTAGCTAGTCTTGATGGAACGCACCCATAATCCCAGCAACTCAGGAGGTTGAGACAGGAGAATCGCTTGAACCTGGGAGGTGGAGGTTGCAGTGAGCTGAGACTATGCCACTGCACTCCAGCCTGCTAAACACAGCGAGACTCCATCTCAAAAAAAAAAAAAAAAACTTATCCTGCCTTTCCTACATGAACTGTACCATTGGGTAACCAAATAATAGATGAAGAGAAGCATCACTTTATTGAAGTATTTCAACTAATGAAACAGAAATGTTAGAATTAGAAGGCTAGGTACAGTGGGTCACTTCTGTAATCTTAGCTCTTTGGGGGGCCAAGGTGGGTGGATCATTTGAGGTCAGGAGTTCGAGACTAGCCTGACCAACATAGTGAAACCCTGTCTGTATTAAAAATGCAAAAACATTAGCTGAACCTGGTGGCACAGGCCTCTAGTCCCAGCTACTTGGCAGGTTGAGGCAGGAGAACTGCTTGAACCTGGGAGGCAGAGGTTGCAACGAGCTGAGATCGCAGCACTGCACTCCAGCCTGGGTGACAGAGTGAGACTCTGTCTCAAAAAAAAAAAAAAAAAAAAAAGTTAGAATTAGAATATCACCACTTTGAAAGTCCCAGTAAATTAATGGCTATAAATATTCAACAGGAATAATCATTCACATCACAACCAGACATGATGTGCCTCTTAATGAAAGATCACAACACTAAACACTATATGGTTTGGTCAAAGTGAATGACCCTGAGTCTGTTCAGACCTCTGGATTTAGCTGTCAACTTGCAAGAAATGGAGGATTCAAAGAAACAAAATGAATTGCATGCTCCTCTGATATAGTTTTAAGGGTGGTCATTTTCTAATAATTCATTAAGTTACACATTTATATGTTACTCTTTATCTGTGTTTTATAGTAAAAAGCAATAAACAAAATTTCCCACCATGCTTGGTAGAATTGCCTTTTCCTCCTTGGAATTCTTTCAGTTTCTGTTCTATGTATATGTGTGTGTGTGTGTGTCTGTGTGTGTGTGTGTGTGTCTCTGTGTCCATCTATCTATCTATATACAGTTGACCCTTGAACACCAAGGGGCTTAGGGACACTGACCCCATGCAGTTGAAATCCACCTATAACTTTTTTTTTAAGAGACAGGGTCTTGCTCTGTCACTCACGAGTCTGGAGCGCAGTGGCATGATCACTGCTCACTGCAGCCTTGACCTCCCAGGCTCAAGTGATCCTCCTATGTCAGCCTCCCAAGTAGCTGGGATCACAGATATATACTACCAAACCTGGCTAATTTTTGTATTTTTTGTAGAGATAGGGTCCAGCCATGTTGCCCAGGCTGGACTTGAACTTCTGGACTCAAGCAATCTCTCCACCTCAGCCTCCCAAAGTGCTGGGATTATAGGCATGAGCCACTGTGCCTGGCCACATATAATTTTTGACACTCTAAAAACTTAACTACTAAGAGCTTTTGACCTGAAGCCTTATCGATGACATAGTCAATTAACACATATTTTGTGTTACATGAATTATATACTGTATAGTAATTAAGCAAGCTAGAGAAAAGACAATGTTATTAAGAAAATAATAAGAAAGAGAAAAGGTATCACTATTCATTAGGTGGAAGTGGATCATCAGAAAGGTCTCCATCCTACTCACATTGAGTATGCTAAAGATGTGGGGTTGGTCTTGTTGCAGAGGTGGCACAGGTGGAAGAAAATCTGTGTATAAGTGGACCTGCACAGTTCAAACCCATGTTGTTCAAGGGTTACACACACATATGTACACACGTATGTATGTGTGTGTGTGTGTATGTATGTATGTATATTTGGCTGCCAATGGTGGTAATAACATTTGTGACAAGAATGTGACTGAAGAACTTGAAATCTGGGGAATGAGATGTCCATATGGAGTCTTTGGAAAGCTTTGATACGTACCTGAAAATTTTGAAGGCTGCTCACATACATAGGACTGTGGACAGGCCTAAGCTATGCGCATGGTCAGAAAAGACTTGAGAAGGCCCTAAGCTCTTTCCTCTGACTGACCTTGAGTCTGCACAAGCAGGAATTTACAGCTAAAGCAGAGACATGAACTGCCTGCCTGAGTGTTAAAGGTTTGCTCCAACGTGCCCACAGGAACTCTTAGCAAAGCCTGGGAGACTTATTGGTTCTAGACATTTGAGGAAATTTCTGCAATTTTTAGTTGATGACTAAGCTAACTAACCAGATACTTCAGTGACCACACTTGAAAAAGGATAGAGACTTCATAGAATTAGTCCAGGAAAGTTACCGAGAAGCAGCAACAACAACAAACAAAACAAATAAACAACCAGCAATATTAATAAACCCTGGGAAGGGAGAGAGTCTGATTTCCATAGTTGTTACATTATATTATTTAAAATGACTATTTTCAACAGGAAATTATGAGACTCAAACTAGGGCCCATATAATGGGAAAAAAAGCAGTTAATAGAAACTGTCCCTCAGAAAGCCCTGATGCTAAACTTATACGGCCAAGTTGTTAAATCAGCTATATTAAATGTTTGAAGAACTGAAGGAAACTATGTAAAAAGAACCAAAGGAAAGTATGAAAATAATATAAAACTTAAGAGAGAATATCAAGAAAGAGATAGACATTTAAATAATTTCTTTTTAAATAAAACAACCAAATAGAAATTCTAGAGTCAAAAAGTACTGAAACAAAAAAATTCACTAGAGGGTTTCAAGAGCATATTTGAAAAAGAATCAATGAACCTGAAGACAAATCAATTGAGAAAATCTGGTCTGAGAAAGAGAAAGAAAAAAGGATGAACAAAAATAAAGAGAATCTCAGAGATCTATAGGATACCATCAAGCATACCAATATATGCATAATAGTAGTCTCCAAAGAGAGAAAAAGGAGCAAAAAATATGCTTGACAAAATAATGGCCAAAAACTCCCCATGTTTGATGAAAAACATTATACATCAAAGAAACTCAACAGACTCCAAGTATAGTTGACCCCTGAGCAACAAGGATTTGAACTGTTCAGGTCCACTTATATGGAACTTTTACCCACCTCTGCCATCCCTGAGACAGCAAGACCACCCCCTCTTTTTCCTTCTCCTCTTTAGCCTACTCAATGTGAAAACAGAGAGGATGAGTTTCTTTCTGATTACCCACTTAATGAATAGTAAATATATTTTCCTTAGTATTTTCTTTTCTCTGGCTGGCTTAATGGTAAAAATATAGTATATCATACTTATAAAAAAATATGTGTTAATCAGCTGTTTATGTTGTCAGTAAGACTTCTGGTCAATAGTAGACTATTGGTAGTTAGGTTTTTGGAAAGTCAAAAGTCATATGTGGATTTTTTTCTACCCTCTTCTCACAGGTATGTATATGTAGATTTTTGACTAGTGGGGTTGGCACCCCAACCCCTCATGTTGTTCAAGGTTATACTGTAGTATAAATGTAAAGAGATCCACACCTATACACAACATAACCAACTGGAAAGCCAAAGGATCTTGAAAGCAGAAAGAGAGAAGCAACTCATCATCTGTGAGGTATTCTTGATAAGATTAACAGCCAAATTCTTTCTAGTAACTTTATGGATATAAACTATTATTATGAGTATAGACTATCAGATTGATTCCAGCTCCATATAAAAATATTTATGGACCATGACAAAGTGGGATTTATTCCAGGAATACAGGCTCGGCATACATTATCATATACCATATTAATAGAATAAGGGACAAAAGCCACACAGTCATGTCATAGATATGAAAAAGCACTTGACAAAATCCAACACACTTTAATGATTAAAAAAACAAACAAACAAGAAACCTGGAATGGAAGGAAACTTCCTCAGCCTGATAAAGGGCATCCATGAAAACACACTGCTAATGTCACTTTGTGGTGAAAGACTTGAAAAAATCCTCCCATCTTAGTCTGTGTTACTATTAATATAAAGGCATACCTGAGGCTGGGCAATTCATAAAGAAAAGAGGTTCATTTGTCTCATGTTTCTGCAGACTGCATGAGAATCATGGCATTGGCATCTGCTTCTAGTGAAGGCTCCAGGCTGATTCCACTTATGGCAGAAAGTGAAGAGGAGTTGGTATTTGCATATCATATGGTGAGAGAGGAAGCAAGAGAGAAACTAGAGGAGGTACCAGGCTCTTTTCAACAACCAGTTCTCATGGGAACTAAGAGTGAGAACTCACTCTCATGAGAATGGCACAGAGCCATTCATGAAGGATCCATCCCCACAACGCAAACACCTCCTACCAGGCCCCACCTTTAACACCGGGGATCAAATTTCACCATGAGACTTGGCAGGGCCAAACCATATCCAAACCATAGTACCACCTAAGATCAGGAATAAGACAAGGATGTTCACTCTTGCCATTTATATTCAGTGTTGTAGCAAGGGCTGCATACCCATCAGTCGGAATCCTTGTGTCATGGCATCCTTCAGGTGTCACTTTTCCAGTTGGAAACCTCTGTGGCCAGTGATGCCTTTGCTGGAGTTTTGCTCAAGCCTGCTGGGCTTGTTCCACCTACTTGGCCTGGCAGGCTGCACTCAGCTCATGCTACTGGCCTGGCTCCCGCACCTTCAAAGGATGAACCAGGCATGGAGAAGAGAGGGGTGCACAAGCAAGCAAGCATGGGGTCTGGCTGCTGCACACAGCCAAGCACGTTGGCTGCTGTGGCAGGGCAGGCAGCTCCAGGTGCCACCATAGGTGCTGGCTCTGTTCAAGCCTGTGGCTGGATCAGATGCACTGTAAGTGGCTTCTGCGGTGGGCACCCACATCTGGACAAGGGGAACGTGGTGTCACCGGGAAGCTTGGAGATGCTAGAAACCACAGAGTCCCAAAGAGGGTGTCACAGCCCTGGCTTGGGGAGCCTGTGGGTCTGGGCTCCCTGAAGGGCTGCAGATCTTCTCTCCTTCTCATTGCCTGCAATGTGGTGAGTGGGGCGGAGGCAGGTGTTTTAGCCCTGTTTATGTTATAGCTCTTTCAGTTCCACCATTCAGCAGGTCCTGAGTTCTTCTCTGTCCAGGAATAATGACGTATGCAGAAAACCGGAGGGTGAGCAAGGCAGAAAGGAACTTTCTTGAGCAAGAGTGACAGAACAGCTCGTGGGAGACCTCGAGTTGGTAGCTTCTTTCCACAGGCAGGTCATCCCAATGAGTGCAGCCCTCAGCGGAGAGGACCCCCAGAGTGGGTAGCTCCATCTCATAGGCAGGTTGTCCTAACAAGTGTCCAGCTCTCAGGGGAGAGGAGACCTGGAGCGGGTGGCTTCTTTCCACAGACAGGTTGTCCCCACAAGTGTCCAACTCTCAGGAGAGAGGAGACCCAGAGTGGGTAGCCCCTTTCCACAGGCAGGTCATACTGACAAGTAGAGGAGACCTGAAGTGGGCAGCTCCTTCCTGCAGCTGGTAGTCCCAACGTCTGTATGAGTCTAGCCAGGTAACATAGTCTTTATGGGCTCAGAAAGGAGGAAGTGTGTGCTGATTGGTCCATGGGTGGCCATGGGCAGGCCTGGAAAAAGCACCGTAAGTTCTCACTCCACGCTGCAGACTCCACCTGGAATTGACAGCCCAGTCCCCAGGCTTCATGCCATACATGGCTTGAAGGTTGTGTTTCACTGGGGACCCACCCATTTCTGCCCAGGAGCCTGTCTGCCTCCTGTCACCATCAACATGTTGTCCATGCCGCCCAGGCTGTTCATGCTGAGGGTTGCCTACAGGCCCACACTGAGCCACCCTCAGCACCCTCAGCATCCCCTTGGCCTCCCTCTTGTGCTCTTCAGTTCCCAAAGTCTGGATGGCCTGAGATGGCATGAGGCTGGCATGTCAGCACTGCCCTGAGTGCATGGACACCCGAGTGTTGTGGACCCAGCTGGGTCACAACAGTGCCTGGGCTGTGCTACAACTTTGCTCTGCCCCAGAGTGAGAGCCAGGAGTGGGAATAGGCCAGGCAGTGGGAGCAGGCACTTTCAAGCCTGTGGGAACAAGGGGCTTCCTGGGCCCCTGAGACCTCAGGGATGCCTGGGTCCATAGCTACAGCTGAGAAGCTGCAGCTGTGCCTGGGAGCATGTGGCTCCTGCTCCACTGACTTGTTAGGGGGTGGAGCTGCCACCTGTTCCTGGTCCCTGTGGGCTCAGCAGAGTGTGCAGCCCCAGCTGTGCCTCCCCTGCTGAAGCCAGCATCTTCACAGTGGCTACTCCAGACAGGCCACTGCTGCCATCACTTGCACCAACCTGTAGGTGACAGTCTTCCTCCATGAAGCCAGTTCATATAGTCTAGAAGTTACTGCTCCATCAAATATGCAAAAGGAAAAAAAGCAGCTCAAGGCTGCAAGAAATACACATGAAATCAAAGAAACAGGACACCACCAAAGGAACACAATAATTTTCCAGTAACGAACCCCAAAGAAATGGATATCTACAAATTGCCTTACAAACAAACAATTAGAAATAATTGTTTTTAAAGAAGTTCAACATGCAATAGAAGAATACAGTTTGACAACTCAGTGAAAACAGAAAAAGAATCTAGGGCCCTACCACCCCGAACATGTCTGATTTCATCTGAAAACAGAGAAAGAATACATGAACAATATAAGAAATTCAGCAGGAAGATAGAACTTATAAAAAAGAGCCAGGATGGGCACAGTGGCTCACATCTGTAATCCTAGCACTTTGGGAGGCAAAGGCAGGCAGATTGCCTGAGCTCAGGAGTTTGAGACCAGCCTGGGCAACATGGTAAAACCCCATCTCTACTAAAATACTAAAAATTAGCCATGCACCTGTAATCCCAGCTACTCAGGAGGCTGAGACAGGAGAATCATTTGAACCTGGAAGGCAGAGGTTGCAGTGAACCAAGATCACATCACTGCAGTCCAGCCTGGGCAACAGAATGAGACTCCAACTCAAAAAAGGAAAAAAACCAAAGAAATTCTGGAACCGAAAAACCTAATGAATGATATTAAAAACACAATAGAGAACTTCGAAAATAGACCTTATTGAGAAGAAGAAATAATTTGTGCCCTTGAAGACAGGTTATTTGAAATTATCCAGTCAGAGGAGAAAAAAGAATGAAAAGAGTGAAGAAAGTTTATAGGACTTATGCGACACCATCAAGCAAACCAATATATGCATAATGAGAGTATTAGAAGAAGAAAAGCAAGAGAATGAGGTAAAAAGCTTTTTTAAAGAAATAATGGGTTAGGCACAGTGGCTCATGCCTGTAATCCCAGCACTTTGGGAGGTCGAGGAAGGTGAATCACCTGAGGTCAGGAATTCAAGACCAGCTTGGCCAACATGGTGAAACCCTGTGTCTACTTAAACTACAAAGATTAGCCAGGTGTGGTGGCAGGCACCTGTAATTCCAGCTACTAAGGAGGCTGAGGCAGGAGAATGACTTGAACTTGGGAGGCAGAGGTTGCAGTGAACTGAGATTGTGCCACTGTACTCCAGCCTGGGTGACAGAGCAAGACTCCATCTCAAAAAATTATAATAACAATAATCTTAATAAAATAAAATAAAGAAGTAATAAAATAAAATAAAGAAAACTTCTCAAATTTTGAAAGGGAAATGGATATCCAGATTCAGGAAGCTTACAGGTTTTCAAAGAGGGTCAATTCAAGACTACAGCAAGGTACATTTTAATCAAATTGTCTAAAATAATGGACAGTGAAAGAATTTTAAAGCTGCAAGAGAAAAGTAATGCATCACATATAGGGAATCACCATAAGACTATCAGTGGCTTTCTCATCAGAAACCTTACAAGCCAGAAGAGAATGGGATGATATATTGAAAGAACTGGAAAAATAACTACTTATCATGAATCTACATCTGGCAAGATAATCCTTCAAAAATGAAGGGGAGATGAAGTCTTCCTAAGACAAACAAAAACAAAGGGAGTCTGTCACTACTAGCCCAGCCTTAAAAGAAATGTTTAAAAGAGTTATTTCTTCAAATTGAAATGAAAACACACTAAATAATATAATGAAAACATATAAAAGCATAAATATTATGGGTAAAGGAAAATATATGGACAAATACAGATTAATATAAAACTATAATGGTAGGGTCTAACTTAATTTTAACCCTGATATAAAAATTAAAAGATAAAAATTCATCAAAGGATACACAATATAAAAGGCAACAAACTCTGACTATAAGAACACAAAGTGTAGGGGTAGGGAGTAAAAATGTAAAATGGTTTTTGGTTTTGGTTTTTTTTTTAGAGACAAGGTCTTACTACATTGTACAGGCTGGTCTCAAACACCTCACTTCAAGCAATCCTCCTGTCTCAGCCTCCCAAAGCACTGGAATTACAGGTGTGAGCCACCATGCCTGGCCAAAAGTATAAAGGTTTTGGATGTGATTGAAATAGTTATAAACTTAAAATAGATGGCTAGAAATACAAGATATTTTTCATAAGCCTCAAGCTAACGACAAAGAATAAAACCTGTAACAAATACAGAAAACACAAAGAGATGAGAATCAAAGCAAATCACTACAAAACATCAAATAATAAATGAATATAGTAAGAGAGGAAAAGAGGGACAATATAACTGCAAAAGACACAAAACAGTTAACAGAAAGGCAATAGTAGTCTTCAACTGTCAGTAATTACTTTAAATGTAAATGGATTAAACTCACCAATTAAAAGGCATAGAGTGGCTGTGTAATTTGAAAGAACAGGATCCAATGATATGTTGTTTATAAGAGACTGATTTTAGAGTTAAAGACATACTAGGCTAAAAGTGAAGAGATGAGAAAAGATTTCTCATGCAAATGGTAACCAAGAAAATGCAGGGGTAACTATACTTATGTTAGACAAAACAGATTTTGGTTTAAAGCTGCCTGCAGAGACAAGGTCTTGATATAATTATAAAAAAGTCAGTTCAACATGATGATGTTACAATTATAAATATGCATATACTCAACAAAGAGCATCTAAATATAAAGCAAACATTGACAGATCTGAATGCAGAATTTGACAGTAACATGATAATAGTAGAGGATTTCAATACTCCACTTATAATATTAATATCAAAATATATCAAAAAAGAAACAGAAAACTTAAACACTATAAAACAAATGATCCTAACAGATATATAAAGAAATTTGCACTCAAAAACAGAAGATTACCCACTTTTCTCAAGCAAGCATGGAGCATTCTCCAGGATAGATTATATGTTAGGTTACAAAACAAGTGAACTAAATTTAAGATTGGAATTATTCCAAGTATCTTTCTGGACCACAATGGAGGAAAGTAGAAATCAGTAACCGTAAGAAAATAGGAAAAAATCACAAACACATGGAAACTCAACAACAAACTCTGGAACAACTCTTGGGTCAAAGAGGAAATCAATAGGGAATTTTAAGAGTATCTTGAGGCCAGACATAGTGGCTCACATTTATAATCCCAATGCTTTGGGAGGCCAAGATGGGAAAATTGCTTGAGGCCAAGAGTTTGAGGCTAGCCTGGGCAAAGAAAAAAAAAAAAAGAAAGAGAGAGAGAAAGAAAGGGAAAAAAAGAGAAAAATAGTAGAACATGCCAAAATGTATGGGGTGCAGCAAATACTAAGAGGGAAGTATATAGTGATAAAGCCCTACATTAAAAGAAGAAAGAAGGCCGGGCAAGGTGGCTTACACCTGTAATCTTAATAAAGATTAGGATTAATAAAAAATTAGGCCAACTAATGATGCCAAAATGGCCTCTAATTGTTAAGTGAAAGGAAGAGTTTCACATTTATCATCTTAAATCAAAAGCTAAAAGCAATTAAGCTTAATGAGGAAGATATGTCAAAGGCTGAGATATGCTAAAAGTTAGGTCTCTTGCACCAAACAACAAAGTTGTGAATGCAAAGGAAAAATCCTTGAAGGATATTAAAAGTGATACTCCAGTGAACATATGAATAATAAGAAAGCAAAACAGCCTTATTGTTGACAGAGAGAAAGTTTAGTGGCCTGGATACAAGATCAAACCAGCCACAATATTGTATTAAGCCAAAGCCTAATTCAGAGCCAGGCCTTAACTCTCTTCAATTCTGTGAAGGCTGAGAGGGGTGAGGAAGCTACAGGAGAAAAGTCTGAAGCTAGCAGAGGTTGAGCCATGAGGTTTAAGGAAAGAAGCTAACTCCACAGCATAAAAGTTAAAGGTGAAGCAGCAAGTGCTGATGTAGAAACTACAGCAACCTTTATCCAGAAGATCTAGCTAAGATAACTGATAAAGGTGGCTACTCTAAAGAACAGATATTCAGTGTATACAAAATAGCCTTCTATTGGAAGAAGATGCCATCTAGGACTTTGATAGCTAAAGAGGAGAAATCAATGCCTGGCTTCAAAGTTTCAAAGGGCAGGCTGACTCTCTTGTTAGGGGCTAATGTAGAATGTGACTTTCAGTTGAAGCCAATGCTCATTGACAATTCTGAAAATCCTAGGGCCCTTCAAAATTATGCCAAATCAATTCTGCCTATGCTGTCTAAATGGAACAACAAAGCCTGGATGACAGCCCATCTCTTTACAGTATAGTTTACTAAATATTTTAAGTCCACTCTTTGGACCTACTTCTCAGGAAAAAGATTCCTTTCAAACTATTGCTGGTTATTGACAATGCACCCAGTCATCCAAGAGTTCTAATGGAGATGTACAAGGAGATGAATATTGTTTTTATGACTGGTAACACATCATCCGTTTTGCGGTCCATGGGTCAAGGAGTAATTTTGAGTATCAAGTCTTATTCTTTAAGAAATATATTTTGTAAGGCTGTAGCTGCCATAGATTGTGATTCCTCTTACAGATCTGGGCAAAGTACATTGAAAACCTTCTGAAAGGAATCACCATTCTAGATACCATTAAGAAAATTCATGATTCATGGGTGGTCAAAATATCAGCATTAGCAGGAGTTTGAAAGAATTTGATTTCAGCCCTCATGAATGACTGAGTGGTTCATCACTTCTGGGAAAGGAGTCAATGAAGATTGGTGGAAATAGCAACAGAACTGGAATTAGAAATGAAACCTGAAGATATGACAGAATTGCTGCAATCTCATAATAAAACTTGAATGGAAGAGGAGTTGCTTCTTATGGATGAGCAAACAGTGGTTTCTTATGATGGAATCTACTCCAGATGAAGATGTGAACATTGTTGAAATGACAACAAAGAATTTAGAATATGATATAACCTTAGCTGGTAAAGCAGAAGTAGAGCTTAAGAGGATTTAGCCCAGTTTTGGAAGAGGTTATCCTGTGGACAAAATGCTATCAAACAGCATCACATGCTAGAGAGAAATCTTTCATGAAAGAGTCAACTGATGTGGCAAATTTCACTGTTGTCTTATTTTTAAGAAACTGTGGGCCAGGTGTGGCGGCTAGTGCCTGTAATCCCAGCATTTTGGGAGGCTAAGGCAGGAGGATCGCTTGAGCTCAGGAGTTCAAGACCAATCTGGGCAACATAGTGAGACCCCCTCTCTGCAAAAAAGTGTTAAAAATTAGCTAGGCATTGTGGCATGTGCCTATAGTTACAACTACTCCAGAGGCTGAGTTGGGAGGAACTCAGGAATTCAAGGCTGCAGTGAGCCATGACTGTATCACTGCACATCAGCCTGGATAACAGAGTAAGACCTTGTCTCAAAAAAAAAAAAAAAAAGAAAAGAAATTGTCACAGCCATCCCAGCCTTCAGCAACCACCACACTGATCAGTCAGCAGCTTCAACCTTGAGACAGGAACCTCCACCAGCAATAAGATTATGACTCACTAAAGGATCAAATGAATATTACCATTTTTTAAGCAATAAAGTATTTTAAAATTAGGGTATGTACATTTTCTAGACATAATGCTGTTCCATACTAATATACTGTAGAATAGTGTAAACATAACTTTTATACGCACTGGGAAATCAAAAAAGTCATATGACTCATTTTATTGCAATATTGACTTCATTATGGTGCTCTAAAACTGAATCTGCAATATCTTCAAAGTATTCCTGTACATTTGTAATTTTGATAGATTTTACCAAATTGCTCTCATGGAAGCGTACTACATGCTAATATCAACAATGTAGGGGAATTACTATTTCTCCACATCCCCACAAACATGGTAGTATATTCAACTTTTTTTTTCTTTGTCAACTTAGTGAGGAAAATGACATCACAATGTAATTCTAATTTACTTTTCTTACTAGGGGGAAATTATTTTTTAATGTATTTGAGGTATTTGTATGTTCTTCCTGTGAGCTATCTGTTGCTGGAGACTTTTTAAGGGAGAAAATGAATTTCAAAATCTTTTTTGAATAATATTGTAGACCAGAAAGCACTTCTGTCATTTAATTTTAGATTATTTTCAAAAAGTATTCCTAAAAAGAGTTAGCAAAGTTTGCAAGGACCAAAGATTCTAGTTACATATGATAGCTGCACTGATGTAGCTATATATGTAACAGAACAAAATTGAAAAATTTATTTCAAGTCTCTAGTTCATTTCTCTTTATAAAAGTTGAATTTCAGAAAATATGTATCTTAAACTCTTTCTGTAAAGAGTTTTAAGGTATAGTTTTTTAACAAAATAATGATTAAAAGGATATTAACTGTCAACCTAAATAACAAACAAAGAGGGAGACTCCCTAAAAGAAAATATTTATTCAGGAATAGACATTGCAGTGGGAATTACATACCATAGTAAATTATGTGTGTATTCAGGGAGTAAAGGAAGACAAACATTTTTGAAGGAAAAATTAGGAGGATTACATCATTGTTTTGAGATAACTGTCCTTGACTATAAGTATCATTCACAAGGGTGGCTCCTGTCCAAGGCTGGACAGGCAGTTGCTGGGCATGCTGGGCAGATATCCTCATAGAAGTTTTTTGTTTTTTGTAAGGTTCTGATGGCATCTGTGCAAGGTTGTAGTTTCTACAGTCTTTTATGATAGCTCTTATTACCAGGCATTCATATGAGAACTCTCCCTTCATGACCTTCCCCAGTTCTAGTTGTCAGAGTTTTTAACACAAACGACATTTTGATTCTAACAGCTTTCACATAATCATTACGGCAATTTACCTCCCATTTATTTTCTATTCTTGTTTATAGTTATCTGGAGTGTTGTCATAGTATACTCAACTTTCCTAGAGTTTTATTATGTTGCATTATTAGAAGAATTTTGGACGGATTAAAGATTTAAATGACAGACCTCAAACCAGAAAAATTCTAGAAGAAAACCTAGGAAACATCCTTCTTGATACTGGCTTTGGCAAATAACTTTTGGCTATGTCCCCAAAAGCAGTTGCAACCAAAGTAAAAATTGACAAGTGAGACCTAATTAAACTAAAGAGCTTCACAGCAAAAGAAACTATCGGCAGCCAAAAGACAATCTACAGAATGGAAGAAAGTATTCGGAAACTATCCCTATGACAAAGGTCTAATATGCAGAATCTATAAGGAACTTAACAAGCAAAAAACAAAGAACCCCATTTAAAAATGGGCAAAGGACATGAACAGACACCTCTCAAAAGAAGACATATAAGCAGCCAATAAACATATGAAAAAATGCTCATCATCAGAGAAATGAAAATTAAAACCATAGTGAGATAGCATGTCATACCAGTCAGAATGGCTATTTTAAAAAGTCAAAAAACAACAGATGCTGGCAAGGCTGCAGAGAAAAGGGAACACTTATACACTGTTGGTGAGAATGTAAATTAGTTCCACCACTGTGGAAAGCAGTTTGGAAATGTCTCAAAGACATTTCCTAAAACAGAACTACTATTCTACCCAGCAATCCCATTACTGGGTATATACCCAAAGGAAAAAAAATCATTGTACTAAAAAGATTCCATGTTCATCACCACACTATTCACAATAGCAATGACATGGAATCAACCTAGGTGCCCATCAGTGGTGGATAGGATGAAGAAAATGTGGTACTCATGATAAAGAAAATCATGGAATAATACACAGCCATGAAAAATAATGAAATCATGTCATTATCAGCAACATGGATGAGCTGGACATTATAATCCTAAAACAATGAATGTAAGAACAGGAAACCAAACACTGCATGGTTTCACTTATAAATGGGAGCTAAACAGTGAGCATACATGGACATAAAAATGGAAAAATAGACACTGCAGACTACTAGAGTGGGCCTCGGGGTGTGCCATGGGTTGAAAACCGACCTGTTGGATACTGTGCTCACTACCTGGGTGTAATATACCCATGTAACAAACCTGTATATGTACTCCCTGTATCTAAAATACAAGTTGAATTTTTTTTTAAAGACAGAGTTTTGCTCTTGTTGCCTAGGCTGGGAGTGCAGTGGTGCGATCTCGGCTCACTGCAACCTCTGCCTCCCAGGTTCAAGTGATTCTCCTGCCTCAGCCTCTGAAGTAGCTGGTGTTACAGGCGCATGCCACCATGCCTCGCTAATTTTTGTATTTTGGGGTTTCACCATTTTGGCCAGGCTGGTCTGGAACTCCTGACCTCGTGATCCACCCGCCTTAGCCTCCCAAAGTGCTGAGATTACAGGTGTGAGCCACCAGGCCTGGCCAAAGTTGAAATTTTTAAAAAAGAATTTTGTCTCAGAATACAATGATAATAAGTGTAGTACGTTTAACATTTTGCATACAAAAATTAAACAATCTTAATTTGAAATGCCTGTAGGACTTTGGGTACACAGATCTTTAAATTAAATTTCCATATTAAAATCTCTTATGTAGTCTGAATTTCCAAGAACCAGGATTGTGTTGTGACAAGAATTTGGGCTTTGTAGAGCTGGGTTAAAATCATGCCTTCTTAATAGCTGTGTGAGATTGATTAGGTTATGTAACTACTAAGAGTCTCAATTTTACTCATTTGCAAAGTAGAAATAAAAATACCAACTCAAGGCTGGGAGCAGTGGTTCATGCCTGTAATCCCAGGACTTTTGGGAGGCTGAGGTGCGCGGATCATTTGAGGTCAGGAGCTTGAGACCAGCCTAGCCAACATAGTGAAACCCCGTCTCTACTAAAAATACAAAAATTAGCCGGGTGTGGTGGCAGTTGTCTGTAATCCCAGCTACTTGGGAGGCTGAGGCATGAGAATCTCTTGAACCCGGGAGATGGGGGTTGCAGTGAGCCGAGATTGTGCCACTGCACTCCCAGCCTGGGCGACAGAGAGAGACTCTGTCTCAAAAAAACAAACAAACAAAAAACACAAAAAACAAACAACAACAACAAAACCTCAAAAGATTGTTGGAAGAATTATATTACATAATGTATCTAAATGCCTAGCTTATACTAGGGTCTACAATAAAGGCTATTTCTCCTTTGTGTAAATATAGTAATGACAAGTTTTTCCTTTTCAAAACGTTTTTAAAATGTATTTGATTTTATTTATTTTGTTTTGTTTTATAATTTGACGGACTCTTGCTCTATTGCCCAGGCTGGAATGCAGTGGCACAGTCATAACTCACTGCAGCCTCAAACTCCTGGACTAAAGCAATCTTCCTTCTTCAGCCTGCTGAGTAGCTGGGACTGCAGGTGCGTGCTACCTCACCCAGTTAATTAAAAAAAAAAAAAAAGGTTACGGAGATGGAGTCTCACTTTGTTGCTTAGACTGGCCTCAAACTCCTGGCTTCATGTAGTCTTCCTCCCTCAGCCTCACAAAGTGCCAGGATAACAAGTGTGAGCCCAACTGAAAAGTTTTAAATGTAATTGTAAACTCTAAATACTGAAGCCTTTTAATGAAAGTGTTACAGAAAAATGCATTCCATAATCTTCTTGAAAAATTATATTAATTGCACCCATGATTTAATTTAAAATAAGTGGTTCATAGCCAGTGGTTGATTAAACTCAGATTTATTTAAAGTTCCTTTTTTCCGTTTTTAAAAAACTACTTTGTATATGCCCATGTTTTACAGATCCTAAAGTTAAATCAAAATGAAAGGCCAGGCCCAGTGACTCATGCCTGTAATCCTAGCAGTTTGGGAGGCTGAGGCAGGTGGATCACCTGATGTCAGGAGTTCAAGACCAGCCTGGCCAACACGGTGAAACCTCGTCTCTAATAAAAATACAAAAAAATTAGCCAGGCGTGGTGGCGGGCACTAGTAGTTCCAGCTACTCGGGAGGCTGAGGTAGGAGAATGACATGAACCTGGGAGGTGGAGCTTGCAATGAGCCGAGATCGTGCCACTGCACTCCCGCCTGGGCAACAGAGGGAGACTCTGTCTCAAAAAAAAAAAAAATACAAAAATACAAAAATTACCCTGGCGTGGTGGTGCATGCCTGTAATCCTAGCTACTTGGGAGGCTGAGGCAGGAGAATCACTGGAACCTGGGAGGCAGAGGCTGCGGTGAGCCAAGATCCCGCCACTGCACTCCAGCCTGGGTGACAGAGCAAGACTCTGTCTCAAAAAATAAAATAAAATAAAAATAACAATAGCATACAAATACATATTTGTATTTATATATGTAAACACACAAACACATACACTATACACATGAAATATATATCAAACTAAAATATCCACTTGATGTGTTAAGCACCACTGGCCAGTTTGAATTTTTTTATTTTTTAATTTTATCTTTAAAATTATTATTATTATTATCATTATTATTATTTTTTTTTTTCCTGAGACAGGGTTTTGCTTTGTTGCCCAGGCTGGAGTGCAGTGGCATGATCATGGCTCACTGCAGCCTCGAACTCCTGGGCTCAAGCAATCCTCTGGTCTTGGTCTCCCAAAGCACTGGGATTACAGGCGTGAGCCACGGCACATAGCTTGAAATTTCATTTAAACAATTTAACCATGCTAGAACTATTTCAATCATTTATTTATATAGTTGAGGCACTTTGAGAGTGAGGCTAATTACTTACTAACATTTTATTTTATTAACTTAAACATTTTTTAATGTTCTTTTTTTTTGTAAATAACTTTCATTTACAACATTTCCAAATAAATGTTTGTATAGCCCGGCTATTTAATAAATATCCACAAGATGGTGCCATGGTTAACATGTTAACATGGGAATTTAAGAATTAAAAAGTAGAAGTCTTTGATGCATCGTTGTATATGACAAAATTACCATCAATTTTTATGCTCTTATTATAATAGTACTCACTTAGGCATTTTAGATGTTCAAATTACTACATTTCATTACCAAAATGTTTTATTATTTGTAAACATATATTTCCTCATACGGAATATTAAGTAATAAAACGATATGCAAGTTGCAAACACAAACATAAATTGGACCTTTTATACTTCATAGATTAATGGATATGTTTTTAATGATCTCCTCAATTTTTAATGCCAGGATTTAAAATAATATTCAAATGGCATCCCATTAACTAGTTTAAGTTAAACCTAGTTATTGGCAAGGTCTTTGCTAGCTACAGACTGAATTGAGTCCCTCCTAGATTCATTTGTTGAAGTCCTAACCCCCAATGTGATATTTGGAGATGAGACTTTTGGGAGGTAAAGTTAATCAGTTCTTGAGAGTGGAGTTCTCATGATGGAATTAGTGCCTTTATAGGAAGAGACACCAGAGAGCTTGCTTTCTCTCTCTCCACCATGGAGATCACAGCTAGAAGATAGCCATCTGCTTGCCAAGAGGAGATCCTTTACCAGAAACTGACTGTGGTGGTACACTGATGTCAGACTCCCAGCCTTCGGAACTGTGAGAAGTTAAATGTCTGGGCCAGGTGCAGTGGCTCATGCCTGTAATCCTAGAACTTTGGGAGGCTGAGGCAGGAAGATCACTTGAGGCCAGGAGTTTGAGACCAGCCTGGGCAACATAGTGAGACCCCTGTCTCTACAAAAAAAAAATTAATTAGCCTGATGTGGCAGCTCACACCTGTAGTCCCAGCTATTTGAAGACTGAGGCAGGAAGAAGGTTTGAGCCCTAGAGTTCAAGGCTGTCATGAACACCACTGCACTCCAGCCTGGACAGCAAAGTGAGACCCTGTCTCTAAAACAAAACAACAAGACAAAACAAAAAATAACAAGAACGCTACAAAGTCTTGTGTATGCCTCACTCAAATTCCCTACTTGTAAATGTTCTGCTACTTAAATAAAAATCTCTCTCTCTCGCTTTCTCTCTCTCCCTACATACACACACATACATACATATTTAGGATATATAAGTATATTTGTGCATGTATGGATAGAATTTCCTGAGTCACTTGAGATTGAGAGTTATAGATATGACGTTCCAAAATACTTCTGTGTATATTTTCTACAAATAAGAAAACTCATGCTTCTATATTCACAATACAATTAGCAAATTTAGGAAATTTAACATCAATACATTAGTATTATCTAATGTATAGTCCATGTTCAATTTTTGCCAATTTTCTAGTAATGCCCCTTATGGCATTTTTTTTCCTTGATTCACAATTTAATCTAGGCTTACATCTTACATTTTGTTGCCACAGCACTTTCACATCCTTTTAATCTGGAATGATTTTCATCCTTTCTTTGTCTTTCATGATAATCATATTTTTAAAGCATACAGCCCAGTTGTTTTGCAAAATATCCCTCAGTTTGGATTTGTCTGATGTTTCCTCATGATTAGGTTCAGGTTATACATTTTTGGCCAAATACTACATGATATGGTTTGCCTCTGTGTCCCCACCCAAATCTCATGTCAAATTGTAATTCCCAGTGTTGAGGGGGTGGACATGGAAGGAAGATGATTGGATCATGGGGGTGGATTTCCCCCTTGCTGTTCTTGTGATAGTGAATGAGTTCTCATGAGATCTGGTTGTTTAAAAATGTGTAGCACTTCCTGCTTCACTAGCTTTCTCCTGCCGCCACGTGAAGATGTGCTTGCTTCCCTTCCATCATGATTGTAAGTTTCCTGAGACCTCCAGAGCCATGCTTTTTGTACAGCCTGTGGAACTGTGAGTGGAACTTTGTAAATTACCCAGTCTCAGGTAGTTCTTTATAGCAGTGTGAGAACGAACTAATACACTACATAAGTGATCATGTCAGTTTGCCCCATAATCTGTAAGTAATTCGTAAGGACATAGTTGGAGACTATGTAAATATATTGTTTCTCTTCAAACTTTCTTTCCTTCTTTCTTTCTTCTTTCTTTCTTTCTTTCTTTCTTTCTTTCTTTCTTTCTTTCTTTCTTTCTTTCTTTCTTTCTTTCTTTCTTTCTTTCTTTCTTTCTTTTTCTTTCTTT
>NC_045434.1:171236889-171328113 GCF_002776525.5 Piliocolobus tephrosceles
CCCTCCCTCCCTCCCTCCCTCCCTCCTTCCCTCCTTCCTTCCTCCCTTCCTTCCTTCCTTCCTTCCTTCCTTCCTTCCTTCCTTCCTTCCTCCCTCCCTCCCTCCCTTCCTTCTTTCTTTCTTTTTGTGACAGGATCTTGCTCCATCACTCGGGCTGGAGTGCGGTGGCACAATCTCAGCTCACTGGAGCCTCTATTTCCTGGGTTCTAGTGATCCTCCTGCCTCAGTCTCCTGAGTAGCTGAGACTACAAGCACACACTGCCATGCCTGGCTAATTTTTGTATTTTTTATAGAGATGGGGGGGGGTCTCACTATGTGGCCCAGGCTGGTCTCAAACTCCTGGGCTCAAGTGATGCACCCATCTTGGCCTCCCAAAGTGCTGCGATTACAGGCATGAGCCACCATGCCTGGCCCAAACTTTCATTGAATAGTTTTAGCATCCATGGATGATTCTTGCCTGAACCAGTTATTACTATAATTCTTGCAAAAAAAAAAAAGTGATTTTTCTTTCTTTTTTTGAGACAGGGTTTCACTCCCATCACCCAGGCTGGAGTGCAGTGGCATGCTTTCAGCTCACTACAACCTCTGCTTCCTGGGCTCAACTGATCTTCCTGCCTCAGCCTCCAAAGTAGTTAGACTATAGGTGTGCCACTATGCCTAGCTAATTTTTTATATTTTTAGTACAGACAGGGTTTCATTATGTTGGCCAGGCTGGTGATCTGCTGACCTCAAGTGATCTGCCCATCTCGGCCTCCCAAAGTGCTGGGATTACAGACATTAGCCACCACGCCCAGCCAAAAGTGATTTTCCTAACACTCTTATTTCTTCTGTATTTATTACTTATTCTCCTGTAAGGAAGGGCTTTCCCTTTTCTCTTATTTGTAATAATAATAATAATAATAATAGGTCGGGCATGGTGGCTCATGCCTGTAGTCCCAGCACTTTGGGAGGCCGAGATGGGCGGATCACAAGGTCAAGAGATCAAGACCATCTGGCCAACATGGTGAAACGCCATCTCCACTAAAAATACAAAAATTAGCTGGGTGTGGTGGCGCATGCCTGAAGTCACAGCTACTTGGGAGGCTGAGGCAGGAGAATCGCTTTAACCTGGGAGGTGGAGGTTGCAGTGAGCTGAGACCATGCCACTGCACTCCAGTCTAGTGAGAGAGTGAGACTCCACCTCAAAAATTATAATAATAATAATAGTAATTTATTATTTTATTAATAATAAGAATATTTGTGTTAATTATTTTTATATTTATTTTATCCTGTAGGTTATAATCCATTGTTATCCTTATTCATTTTGATGTTCAAATTGTGTCTGATTTGGCCTGTGGGAGCCCCTTCAATTTGGCTTTGTGTTTTTTTGGCACATACGCATGCTTTTTTTTAGCACTTTCTTACTCTGACCTATCAAGATGCTCCATACTCAGCTTTTACTTTCCAGCCTCAGCCCTGGGCTCTACCATTTTTATTGCTACTGGAGTATCATTGCTTTTATTAAAGGCCCTTATAGGAAAAGTGCTAAAGGAAATGGTAATTTCATATTGTTCAACCAAATATATACACATATATGTTCCCACAATTAGAACCCTGACTACCCACAGCATCACAGCATCAATGTATTTACTAAATTACTCAATCCAGCAATACACATAAAATAGTCAACAATTATTATACCCTTAGCAGTAGAAAAATAACCCAACTGGGTTCAAAAGTTACCTAGATGTTTTTTTCTCTTTAGAGTAGTTAAATTATTCATTTGGAATATAGTTAGCTTGTTTTTTTCGCTTGCATTCAATTCTGGGGGTTTATTCCTATTTTTCTTGATTTTATTTCATCTCTTGAAGTACAAAATATTAACATGATTCCAAAAGTCAAAACTGCATTAAAAGGTATACTCAAAGAAGTGTTATTTTCTTAGTTATCTATTGCTGTCCAAAACTGACTGGGTTAAGACAATAATCATTTACTGTCCCTCACACTTTCAGTGGACCAAGAATTTGGAAGCAGCTTGTTGTGGCTTGAGATTTCTTATGAAATTGTAGTCAGATATTGATTAGGATTGCAGTCATCTTAAGACTTGACTAGGGCTGGAAGATCTGCTTGTAAGGTATCTTACTCACTCACATGGCAGCTTGGTGCTAGTTGTTGGTTTCTCTCTCTATGTAGGCCTTTCCCTGGGGCTGCTTGACTGTTTTCACAACATGGTGGCTGACTTCCCCAAGAGAGAAAGACCAAAGTAAACCTGAGACCAAAAGAGAAGCTGCAATGTCTTGTATCACCTAGCCTTGAAAATTACACATATTGTTAGCTCCATCATAGTATAGTGGTGGAACACAGCAGCCCTGACTCAGAGTGAGAAGACTGCAAAAGAGCATGAATACCAGGAGGTGGACATCACTGGGGGCCATCACGAAGGCTGTCTACAATATCCTATCTAGCCCTTTCACCTTATTTTCTCCCACCAATCCTAGGTAGTCAATTATACCATTTATTTGTTTGTTTGTCATATGCTTCTCTTTTTTGTAAAAATAAAGAGATATGTGTATATTCTCTTATTTATCCTTCTTTATCACACAAAATGTAACATATTTACTCTTCTTACAGTTTATTTTTTTCCACATTACACTATATCCTGGAAACCCCTCCATTTTTGTTCATACAGATCTTCTTTATTCTCTTTCATAGCTGCGTACTGTGTTGCGTGGATGTACCACAATTTATTCAACTAATCTCCTATGTATGAGTATATATGTTTGTTTCAATATTCTGTAATTACAAATAAGGGAGCAACAAATAACCTTGTACATATGTATTTTTGTATTGTTGGAGATGTGTCATTATGGCAAATTCTTAGACATGGGATTGCTAATCAAAGGATAAATGTATTCATAACTTGTTAGATATTGCCATATTATCTTCTATAGGGAAGATAGCACTTTTTTTTTTTTTTTTTTTTTTTGAGACGGAGTCTCACATTGTCCCCCAGGCTGTAGTACAATGGTATGATCTCAGCTCACTGCAACTTCTGCCTCCCAAGTTCAAGCAATTTTCCTGCCTTAGCTTCCCAAGTAGCTGGGACTACAGGCATGTGCTATCACGCCCAGCTAAGTTTTTGTATTTTTAGTAGAAACAGGGCTTCACCATGTTGCCCAGGATGGTCTCAAACTCCTGACCTCAAGAGATCTGCCCACCTCTGCCTCCCAAAGTGCTGGGATTACAGATGTCACCCATCATTGCCTGACTGGGAAGATACTACTTTGCATTCCCATCAACAAAGTATGAGAGCACTTGTTTCCTGATAGCCTCTCCAACACATTGTGTTGAAAAGTTTGTCAAGTTTGGTTGATTTGCAGGTGAGAAATTATATCACAGTGTAGTTTTTGACTTAAATAACTCCCCTAAATGTTTTGTGTAGTGCAGGTCTGCTAGCCATGAATTTTCTCAATTTTTGTTTATTTGGGAATGACTTAAGTTCTCCTTCAGTTTTGAAAGATGGTTTTGCTGGATATAGAATCCTTGTCAGACAGTCTTTTTCTTTTAGCACTTTAAATACGTCATCCCATACCTTCTCACTTCCATGGTTTCTTATGAGGAATCAGCTATTACATTTATTAAGGATACCTTTCACATGATAAGTTGCATCTCCTTGGCTGTTTTCAGTATTCTCTATTTGTCTTTCAATAGTTTGATTACGATGTGTCTAGGTGTGGATCTCTTTGAATTTATTCTACTTGGAGTCCATATAGCTACTTCAATATGTAGATATGTTTTTAATGTTTTTAAATAACATTTGGGAAGTTTTCAGCTATTATTTCTTCAAATATTTTTTCTTCCCTGGAAATAATACTTGAATATTTTATTGCACTTCTCTGGAATTCCCATTATGCATATGTTGATCTTCTTGATGGTGTTCCACAAGTCTCTGAAACTCTATTTATTTTTGTTCATTTTCTTTCTTTCTGTTCCTCAAACCAGATAATCTCAATTGTGCATTCTCATATTCACAATGGTATATATACATAATGCATAATGGCAGTCCCAGAAGGAAAGAAGAAAGAGAAAGGAGCAGAAAAAATTATTGAAGAAATAATGGACCAACATTTCTGAAATTTGACTCCAAAACATTAGTTTACACATTAAAGAAGCTTAATGGACTCTGAGCAGGGTTAACTCAAAGAAATCCACACCTAGACACAATTATAGGCTTCTATAAGCCAGGTTTATATTTTCTTTGGCAACACAATTTCCCAAAATACTTTAGGAAATATTTAGTAGATTTCTGACTTGCTTCCAAAAAGCTCCATGTGCCAATAATCACACTGCAAAATTGTTTTCTCAAGACTAATTTATTTGCATATTTGTCTGTACAAGACCTATCCTTTCCTAATTTAATGGCAGCTATCTTGAGTCCATTTAAATTAATAACAGGCTTGGTTGGGAAGGCATCATCTTTAATCTAATCTTTGCAGATATACTAGCTGCAATTTTTCTGGAAGAGAAATCTAAATGGAAGAAGCTGTTTTTCAAGGAAACATATCTGCTCCCTCCAACCAGTACATGGACCAGTACTTGGTGGCCTGTTAGGAACAGGGCCACGCAGCAGGAGACAAGAGGCAGGCAAGCGAGCATTACTGCCTGAGTTTTGCCTCCTGTCAGATCAGCCGGGGCACTAGATTCTTACAGGAGCGCGAACCCTGTTGTGAACTGTGTGTGCGAGGGATCTAGGTTGTGTGCTCCTTAGAAGAATCAACAATTCCCGCCCCCACCCCTAGCCCTGCGGAAAAATTGTCTTCCATGAAACCAGTCCCTGGTGTCAAAAGGGTTAGGGACCGCCGCTCTATGAAATCACAAATTCAGAGTCTGAATGTAATGGTTAATGCCACAGCTAAGATTCTATAGAAAGAATGATAATGCTACAAGAGTGAGACTATTTCACTTGCTTTGGCTATAACTCTTTGCATCAGTCTGTCTTGTACGCATGGCTTTGCAAACATGATTGAAATAAACAAAGGAGTTGGCCACCTACCATTACCCTTGGATATTGTTTAGACAGGTATTGCTACTATTTGCTCTTTTTCTATGCTCTTGGATGACATACCCTATTTCTAATTTTCTTTTTTTAGATTCATTAATACATTTAATAAATAAGACCTAACTGGTCTAACAGCCTTTGTTTTATAGCATTGGCTCTACCTGCTGAATAGAAACTTCAATATCTGTAGAAGTCATTCCAGAATCTCAATATATGAAAGAATCAGACAGTAATTTAGTTCAGAGCAATGCTTTTCAAATACTGTACAGTGAAAAATTGGTTTTGTTTCTTATTGATCATATACCTATATATATATATATATATATATATATATTTTTTTTTTTTTTTTTTTTTTAAATTTGAGACAGTCTTGCTCTGTTGTCCTGGCTGGAGTTCAGTGGTGCCATCTCGGCTCACTGCAATCTCCACTTCCCAGGTTCAAGTGATTATCATGCTTCAGCCTCCTCCTGAGTAGCTGGGATTACAGGTGTGCACCACCACACCTGGCTAATTTTTTTTTTAGACGGAGTCTCACTCTGTTACCCAGGCTGGAGTGTAATGGTGCGATCTCGGCTCACTGCAACCTCCACCTCCCAGATTCAAACAATTCTCCCTGCCTCAGCCTCCCAAGTAGCTGGGATTACAGGTGCCTGCCACTATGCCCAGCCAATTTTTTGTGTTTTTAGTAGAGACGCGGTTTCACCATGTTGTCCAGGCTGGTCTCAAACTCCTGACATCAAGCGATCCGCTGGCCTCGGCCTCCCAAAGTGCTGGGATTACAGGTGCTTATTGATCATATACCAATACTTTTGAAAACTAAATAAATATGCATTAGTTAAAAAAAGAATGATAAAAGAGATATACAAAAAGCAAGCTAATTTTTATTATCAGATTTGTCAAACATAAAATTATATTAATATTTCAATAAATATAACCAGTACAAACATCAAATAGGAATAAGAGAAAATTTTAAATCTGTGTGTTTTTAATATCTTTTTCTTGCCATATTATACTGTCTATAATTTCCACTAAAATGTTGACTAGAAGCAGTAAGAGATGGCTTCCTCGAATAGAATACAGACCCAGACATAAAGCCACATACCTGCAGCCATTTTATCTTTGACAAGACTGACAAAAACAAGCAATGAGGAGAGGACATGGTATGCAATAAATGGTGCTGGAATAACTGGTTAGCTGTATACAGAAGAATGAAATGAGACTTTTACCTTTCACCATATACAAAAATTACCTCAATGTGGATTAAAGATTTAAATGAAAGACCTTAAACTAGAAAAATCCTTCAAGAAAACCTAGGAAATATCCTTCTTTACATTGGCCTTGGCAAATAATTTTTGGCTAAGTCCCCAAAACCAATTGCAACCAAAACAAAAACTGACAAGTGGGATCTAATTAAAGGGCTTCTGCACAGAAAAAGAAACTATCAACAGAGTAAACACACAACCTACAGAATGGGAGGAAATATTTGCAAACTGTGCATCTGACAAAGGTCTAATGTCCAGAATCTATAAGGAATTTAACAATTGAACAAGCAAAAAGCAAATAACCCCTTAAAAAATGAGCAAAGGGCAAGGTGTGGTGGCTCACACCTGTAATCCCAGCACTTTGGGAGGCTGAGGTGAGTGGATCACCTGAGGTCAAGAGTTCGAGACCAGCCTGGCCAAGATGGCAAAACCCCATCTCCACAAGAAATACAAAAATTAGCCGGGCATGGTGGCACACACCTGTAGTCCCAGCTACTTGGAGGCTGAGGCATGAGAATCACTTGAACCGGTAAAGCAGAGGTTGCAGTGATCTGAGATTGTACCACTGCACTCCAGCCTAGGAGACAGAGTGAGACTCTGTCTCAAAAAACAAAAACAAAAACAAAAAAATGGCAAAGGACATGGACAGACACCCTCAAAAGAAGACATACAAGCGGCCAGTATACATGAAAAAATATTCCACATCACTAATCATCAGAGAAATGCAAATCAAAAGTGCAATGAGATACCATCTCACACCAGTCAGAATGGTTATTATTAAAAAGCCAAGATCAGGCACAGTGGCTCATGCCTGTGATCCCATACTTTGGGAGGCTGAGGCAGGAGGATGACTTGAGTCCATGGGTTCAAGACCAGTCTAAGTAACATAGTGAGACCCCCTCTCTATAAAAAAAATAAAATAAAAATAAGTTAGCCAGGTGCAGCAGTGCACTCTTATAGTCCCAACTACTAGGGAGGCTGAGGTGGAAAGATCACTTGAGCCCTGAAGATTAAGGCTGCAGTGATCCATGATCATGCCACTGCACTGCAGCCTGGACAACAGAGCAAGAACCCTGTCTTAGGAAAAAAAGAAATCAGATATCAGCCAGGCTCTGAAGAAAAGAGAATGTAACTGTTGCTAGGAATGTAAATTCATTCAGCTACTGTGGAAAGCAATTTGGAAATTTCTCAAAGAACTGAAAACAGAACTACTATTTGACCCAGCAATCCTATTGCTGGGTATATATCCAAAAAGAAATAAATTATGCTATCAAAAAGACACATGCAATCATATGTGCATTACAGTACTGTTCACAAAAGCAAACACATGGAATCAATCTAGGTGCCCATCATTGGTGGATTAAAGAAAACGTAGTACATATACACTGTGGCATACTCTGCAGCCATTAAAAAAGAACAAAATCAGGTCCTTTGCAGCAGCATGAATGCAGTTGGAGGCCATTATCCTAAGTGAATTAATGTAGGAACAGAAAAACAAATATCATATGTTCTCACTTATAAGTGGTAGCTAAACATTGGGCACTCACACAAAGATGGCAACAATAGAAACAGGAGACTACTAGAGGAGGCAGGGAGGGAGGGAGGCAAGGATTGAAAAGCTATTGGGTAGTATGTTCAGTACTTAGGTGACAGGATCTGTCATACCCCAAACTTCAGCATCACACAATATACCCAGGTAACAAATCTGCACATGTACCCCTAAATCTAAAACAAAACTATTTACAAATACTTTGTTAAACATTGTGCATTTGTGTTCATGAAGACTATTGGTCTATAGATTTCTTGTGATGTCTTTTCCTAGTTTTGGTATCAGAGTAATATTGTCTTCATGAGTTATGAAGTGTTCCTTCTTCTATTTTCTGAAAGAGTTTATATATAATTGACATTATTTCTTCTTTAAATGTTTGATAGAATTTATCAGTGATTCTATCTGAGCCTGTGTGTATGCATATATATACAATTATATGTGTGTATGTAATTGTTTTATTACTAATTTATTTCCTTGTTGTATGTCTATTCAGATTTTCTGTTACTTCTTCGGTCAGTTTTGGTAATTAGTTCTTTTCTAGGAATTTGTCTATATCATCTAAATTGTCTAATTTGGCATAAAGTTGTTTTTCTTTATGTTTTTTTTCTTTTCTTTTGAGACAGAGTCTCTGTCGCCCAGGCTGGACTGCAATGGCTCCATCTTGGCTCACTTCAGCCTCTGTCTCCTAGGTTCAAGCGATTCTCCTCCCGAGTAGTTGGGAGTACAGGCATGTGCTACCACGCTCAGTTAATTTTTGAATTTTTAGTACAGATGGGGTTTCACCATGTTGGCCAGGCTGGTCTTGAACTCCTGGGCTCAAGTTATCCACCCACCTTGGCCTCCCAATGTGCTGGGATTACGGGTGTGAGCCACCACGCCCAGTCAGTTCACAATAATCCCTTTAACCCTGATTTTTTTTTTTTGGTAGGATTGCCAGTTGGTGGCATATCCCTTCCTTCATTCCTTATTTTGGTAATTTGGGTCTTTTTTTTCTTTGTCAATCTAGTTAAAGGTTTAATAATTTTGTTGATCATCTTAAAGAACCAAATTTTGTTTTCACTGATTTTTAAAGTTGTTTATGTTCTGTTTCATTGATTCTCTCTGCTCTTTATTATTTTCTTCCTTTTGCTTTCTTTGGGTTTAATTCATTTTGTTTGTTTTGTAGGTTGTATCTTAGATATTGTCTTGAAACCTTTACTTTTTTTCTAATACATGTGTTTAAAGCTACATTTTCATCTTGGCCCTGTTTTATCTAAAAATTTTAGTATGTTATGTTTTCATTTTCATTACCTTCAAAATGTTTTCTAATTTCTCTTGTGATTTTTTCATTGACCCATGAGTTATTTAAAATTATTTTGTTTAATTTCAAATGTGTGGGGATTTCCCAGATTTCTTTCTTTTGTTGGTTTAGAATTTAATTTTATGGATTGGCAAGCATGTGTTTAATGATTACAATTCTTTTGAATTTGGGAACTTGTTTCATATGACCATATGACCTAGCATACAGTCAGTACTGGAAAATAGTCTATGTGTGCTCGAAAAGAAGGTATATTTTTTATTTTTTATTTTTTCTGAGACAGAGTCTGTTCTGTTGCCCAGGCTGGAATACAGTGGTATAATCACAGCTCACTGCAACTTTGACTTCCCAAGCTCAAGTGATCCCATGGCCTCAACCTCCTGAGTAGCTGGGACTACAGGTGTGAGCCACCATGCCCAGCTCAGTTTTTAAATTTTTAGTAGAGATGAGGTTTCGCTATGTTGCCCAGGCTGGCCTTGAACTCCTGTCCTCAAACAATTCTCCTACCTCAGCCTCCCAAAGTGCTGGCACTATAGGCATGAGCCAACATGCCCAGCCAAGATGGTGTATTCTGCTGTTGTTGGGTGGACTATTCTAAAAATGCCTCCTAGGACAAGATGGTTGATAGTGTTAAGTTTTCTCTTTTCTTGTTGATTTTCTGCCTAGTTGTTCTATCAGTTATGAGAATGATATATTGAAATTTGTACCCCAAGCTGTTGAACTGTCAGTTTCTCCCTTTAATTGTTATTTTTTGCATCATGTATCTCATGCCTCTGTTTTAGATGTACACATATTTTAAATTGCCATATTTTCCTGGTATATTGAACCTTTTAACATTATGAAATATGCTTTGTCACTGGGCGTGGTGGCTCACACCTCTAATCCCAGCACTTTGGGAGGCCAAGGCAGGTGGATCACCTGAGGTTGGGAGTTTGAGACCAGCCTGACCAAGATAGAGAAACCCTGTCTCTACTAAATATACAAAATTAGCCAGGCATGATGGCACATGCCTGTAACCCTAGCTACTCAAGTGGCTGAGGCAGGAGAATCACTTGAATGTGGGAGGCAGAGGTTGCGGTGAGCCAAGATCGCGCCATTGCACTCCAGCCTGGGCAACAAGAGCGAAACTCCATCTCAAAAAAACAAAAAAAAACAAAAAAAAACTCTGTCTTAAAATGTATTTTGTGTGATGTCAGTATAGTTACTCTCTCTCTCTTATGGTTACTGTTCCCATGATATACGTTTTTTCTATCATTTTAATTCTACTTTTCTATCATTTTACTTTTTACTATTTGTTTCTTTGAATCTAAATTGTGTCTCTTGTAAGTGGTGTATCGTTCTTCAATCTTGACTTTTAGAAAGAAGCCTGAAATCCTCTGCCTTTTGGTTGGGGTGTTTAGTCTATTTGCATTTCATTCATTATGATGTCATTGGATATACATCTGCTGTTTTGGAAATGTCTAATGTCTATTTCATTCCTCTATTTTTTCTTTACTGCATTCTTGTGTTAAATATATTTTAATGTATAATTTCAATTCCTTTGTTGATCTTCTCATCTGAATATTTTGTAATTTTTTTCATATTTGTTCTAGAGATCACAATGTGCTTCTTAATAAGGCCATCTACTTCAGGTTAATACTGATTCAACTACAGTAAAATATAGCAACTTCCTTGTGTTAATGTTGTTATATGTATTTATATATGCCATTAATTCAACAACACAGAGTTATGATTATTGCTTCATATAATCTTATCTTTTAAAGAAATTAAGAAAATAGAAAAATAGATACTTATATAGACTTTTATATTTACCCACATTTTTGCCATTTCTGATGCTCTTAATTTCTTCCTATGGATTCAAATTACTGTCTTATGTCATTTCTTTTCAGCCTAAAGGACTTCCTTAGTATTTATTATAAGGTGGATATGCTAGCAATGAATTCACTCAGTCTTTGTTTAATCTGGGAATATGTTTATTTTCTTTATTTTTATTATAGAATTCTTTGGTGGCAGTTCCCTGACCCTGCCCCCAGCACTTTGAACATAATCCCACTGCCTTTTTTCTTCCATTGTTCCTGATGAGAAGTCAGCTGCTAATCATATTATTGCTTCCCTATCTTTAGTTCCATTTTTCTCTTGCTCCTTTTGATTTTTTTCTTCATGCCTGTGGTTTGTTGAGCTTCTGGAGTATTTAATATTTTCTTATTTTAATCAAATTTGGGAAGATTTCAACCATTATGCTTCAGTTAACTGTTCTATCCCTTTCTCCCTCTCCTTTCCTTCTGAGACTTTCACTACATATATGTTGGTATACCACATACATGTTGGTACATTTCATTCTTGAAATATAATTTTGCTATACAGTTTTAGGTGGAAAGTTATTTTTTCTCAGCACTTTGAAGGTATTATTTCATTTCTTCTCTCTTCACTGATAGCTGCTGGGAGGTCCTCTCCCAGGCCTTAAATATTGTGAGCTGCCCTTTTTCTCTAGAAAGGTGACCTGTACATTTTATCTGGCTATTTCTTTTTGAGACAGAGTCTTGCTCTATGGCCAGGCTGGAGTGCGATGGCACAATCTCAGCTCACTGCAACCTCTGACTCCCTGGTTCAAGGGATTCTCCCACCTCAGCCTCCTGAGTAGCTGGGATTACAGGCACATGCTACCATGCCCAGCTAATTTTTTGCATTTTTAGTAGAGACAGGGTTTCACCATGTTGGCCAGGTTGGTCTCAATCTACTGACCTCATGATCTGCCCACCTCAGCTTCCCAAAGTGCTGGGATTACAGGCATGAGCCACTGCCCCCGGCTATCTGGCTATTTTTAAGGTCTATCCTTTTTCATCTATATATATGTTTTTAAGTTTCTCAGCAATATATCTAGTAGTAGATTTAATTTCCTTTTTCTTTTTCTTCTGCTTATCCTGACTAATACGTGCTATGGTTTTCATATCTGTATATCCATGTTTTTCTTCAGTTCTGGAGAATTTTAAGCTAGTATCTCTTCAAGTGTTACATTTCTTCCATTCTTTCCTGGAATCTACTTAGACATATGTTAGAGCCTCTGACAGCTCTTAAACTCCCTTTAATGTTTTCTTTCTTGCTCTTTGTATTAGTCCATTCTCACCCTGCTATAAATAAATACTGGAAACTGAGTAATTTATAAATAAAAAAGATTTAAACAAGGGATGTGAAGGACCTCTTCAAGGAGAACTACAAACCACTGCTCAACGAAATAAAAGAGGACACAAACAAATGGAAGAACACTCCATGCTCATGGATAGGAAGAATCAATATCGTGAAAATGCTCATACTGCCCAAGGTAATTTATAGATTCAATGCCATCCCCATCAAGCTACCAATGACTTTCTTCACGGAACTGGAAAAAATTACTTGAAAGTTCATATGGAACCAAAAAGAGCCCGCATTGCCAAGACAATCCTAAGCCAAAAGAACAAAGCTGGACGCATCATGCTACCTGACCTCAAAGTATATTACAAGGCGACAATAAACAAAACAGCATGGTACTGGTACCAAAACAGAGATATAGACCAATGGAACAGAACAGAGCCCTCAGAAATAACACCACACATCTACAACCATCTGATCTTTGACAAACCTGACAAAAACAAGGAATGGAGAAAGGATTTCCTATTTAATAAATGGTGCTGGGAAAACTGGCTTGCCATAAGTAGAAAGCTGAAACTGGATCCCTTCCTTACACCTTATTCAAAAATTAATTCAAGGTGTATTAAAGGCTTAAATGTTAGACCTAAAACTGTAAAAACCCTAGAAGAAAACCTAGGCAATACCATTCAGGACATAGGCATGGGCAACGACTTCATGACTAAAATACAAAAAGCAAAGACAACAGAAGCCAAAATTGACAAATGGGATCTAATTAAACTAAAGAGCTTCTTTCTGCACAGCAAAAGAAACTGCCATCAGAATGAACAGGAAACCTACAGAATGGGAGAAAATTTTTGCAATCTATCCATCTGACAAAGGGCTAATATCCAGAATCTACAAAGAACTTAAACAAATTTACAAGAAAAAATCAAACAACCCCATCAAAAAGTGGGCAAAGGATATGAACAGACACTTTTCAAAAGAAGACATTTATGCAGCCAACAGACACATGAAAAAATGCTCATCATCACTGGCTGTCAGAGAAGTGCAAATCAAAACCACAATGAGATACCATCACACACCAGTTAGAATGGTGATAATTAAAAAGTCAGGAAACAACAGGTGCTGGAAAGGATGTGGAGAAATAGGAATACTTTTACACTGTTGGTGGGAGTGTAAACTAGTTCAACCATTGTGGAAGACAGTGTGGCGATTCCTCAAGTATCTGGAAGTAGAAACACCATTCGACCCAGCCATCCCATTACTGGGTATATACCCAAAGGACTATAAATCATAGTGCTATAATTTATGCACCCTTATGTTTATTGTGGCACTATTCACAATAGCAAAGACTTGGAACCAACCCAAATGTCCATCAACGATAAACTGGATTAAGAAAATGTGGGCCGGGCGCAGTGGCTCAAGCCTATAATCCCAGCACTTTGGGAGGCCGAGACGGGCGGATCACGAGGTCAGCAGATTGAGACCAACCTGGCTAACACGGTGAAACCCCGTCTCTACTAAAAAAAAGTACAAAAAACTAGCCGGGCGAGGTGGTGGGCGCCTGTAGTCCCAGCTACTTGGGAGGCTGAGGCAGGAGAATGGCGTAAACCCGGGAGGTGGAGCTTGCAGTGAGCTGAAATCAGGCCACTGCACTCCAGCCTGGGCGACAGAGCGAGACTCCGTCTCAAAAAAAAAAAAAAAAGAAAAGAAAAAAAAAAAAAAGAAAATGTGGCACATATATACCATGGAATACTACGCAGCCATAAAAAATGATGAGTTCATGTCCTTTATAGTGACATAGATGAAGCTGAAAACCATCATTCTGAGCAAACTATTGCAAGGACAGAAAACCAAACACCACATGTTCTCACTTATAGGTTCGAATTGAACAGTGAGAACACTTGGACACAGGGTGGGGAACATCACACACCGGGGTCTGTCATGGGGTGTGGGGATGGGGAAGGGATAGCGTTAGGAGAAATACCTAATGTAAATGATCGGTTAATGGGTGCAGCAAACCAATATGGCACATGTGTACATATGTAAAAAACCTGCACGTTGTGCACATGTACCCTAGAACTTAAAGTATAATTTAAAAAAAAGAGAGAGAGAGATTTAATTAGGTCATGGCTCCACAGACTGTACAGGAAGCATGGCTGGGTCGGCCTCAGGAAACTTATGATCACAGCAAAAATGATAGGAAAGCAAGCATGTGTTACATGGCTCACAATCTAATAAGTATCTGCCTACTGTGAAGAAGGATAATTGCAAAATGCTTGCTACATATCGTCCTTCATTTATGCATGCTGGGATTTTGTTTCATTTTTAACAGGTTTACAGAATTAGGCTTACTTTCAGGTTGTGATACCTTGTTCTTCAAATCTTTTTTTTTTTTTTTTTTTTTTTTTTCATTTCTGTCTTTTGTTGAGATGGGGGTGAGGATGGCCTTGCTCTGATGCCCAGGCTGGAGAGCAGTGGCACAATCATTGGTCACTACGGCCTTGATACCCTGGGCTCAAGCAAACCTCCTATCTCAGCCTGCTGAGTAGCTGGGGCTACAGGCACTCACCTCCAAGCCTGGCTGCTTTTATTTCCTTTTTTTGTAGTACAGACAAGGTGGTATTATGTTGCCCAGGCTGGTCTTGAGCTCCTAGGCTCAAGCAATCCTCCTGTCTTGGCCTCCCAAAGTGTTGGGATTACAGGTATGAGACACTGCACACTGCCTAAATCTTTTTCAATCGTGCTTGCCCGTAACCTCCATAACCTGTGTTCCATAAGAAACCATGTAAAATAATCCCGTTCTTTTCTTTGAGTAGTGTCATCAGAAATTATTAATAGGGGCCAAGCATGGTGGCTCATGCCCATAACCCAGCACTTTGGGAGGCTGAGGCTAGAAGATCACTTGAGCTCAGGAGATCGAGACTAACCTGGGGAGAATAATGAGATCTCATCTCTTTAAAAATAAATAAATAAATAATTTTAAAAGAAGAAATTATTAATAGACTTTTATTAGAAGAAGAAAACCATATACATTATGTCTGGATCTCAGTTAACTCTCTCTGGACCTAATCTACTTTGACAACAGATGGTGTATAACACAGGGAATGTTTACTTGATAAGTAACCAATAAAATGAGTATTTAATTATATTAAAAACAATACTCTAGGCGGGGAGTGGTGTCTCATGACTGTAATCCCAGCACTTTGGGAGGCCGAGGCCGGTGGATCACCTGAGGTTGGAGTTCAAGACCAGCCTGACCTACATGGTGAAACCCTGTCTCTACTAAAAATACAAAAATTAGCCGGGCATGGTGGCCTGTGCCTGTAGTCCCAGCTACTCGGGAGGCTGAGGGAGGAGAATTGTTTGAACCTGGGAGGCGGAGGTTATAGTGAGCCAATATCGCGCCATTATACTACACCCTGGGCGACAGAGTGAGACTCCATCTCAAAAAAAAAAAAAAAAAAAAGGTTATCATAAATATTGATAGTTTCCCAATGATTTAGTTGAGAAAGCTAGAAGGGATAGCTAACTTGTTAAGTAAGATCATCAAGGTTTTAAAGGATCTCAACAGGCTGGAATAATGGACTGATTGATTTCTAATAAGATACTGATTTATAATAATTTCATAAGGGTAAATTATTTTGAATTTATTTTCAAAAATCCAGTTTATTAGCTCCAATATATGTGGAAAATATCATAGAGGCATTATTTTGTAGCAAACTTGATATGAATCTATATATTTTTGCTGTCTAAAAAGTCAATATTCATCTACATTAATACCATTTAGAATGAATGATTGATTGGGGTTCCTGAAGAGTAGGAAAAAGTAAATTTAAAAAAGTAAAAATAGAATGACTGGTAATGGTGCTAGTCTATTGTGGTCAAAATACTTCTTGAATATGGAATTCAGTTTGGGAATGGTGCGCTTTAAGAGAGAGAAGAAAAATTGGAGCATGTCCAGAAACAAAAAAGTAGAAATGTGAGGAAATTCCACTGTGTACATGAAGAAATTTTGAAGGAAATAGAATATTTAACCAAGGGTGGGGGGTGGGGAATTAGAACATAATTGGTTTCTTCACATATTTTAAGGCAGCAGTGTAAAAGAGAAGTGCGATTAATTTTGTTTGACTTTAGAAGATAGGATAGAAACAGGGTAAAACACTCCCACTTGGGCAACAGAGTGAGACCCTACTTCTAAAAGAAATACGGTAGTTTACAGGAGGCAGATTTCAGGAAATAAAACTGTCTACCTTAATATAGTTCCCTGTCACTGGAGGTACTGAAGTAAAGTCTATATGATCTTTTCTTGAAGATCTTCATGAAGAGTTCAAGTATTTATGAGGAGTTTTAGTTGAATATGGTGCATCTTCTTAGCCTTTAGATTCTTTGACATTTTACTCGATTAAAAATTTTCAAATATTACTATTTTCTGATACTAGTTAACTTTCTGAAGGCTTGATATTAGATGTTGGGAGGACAGCAGAGCATATATTTGATAAGATCATAGACTTTGGAGTGACTGTCTGTGTTTAGGTCTGGCTCTGCCACTTACTATTAAAGTTTTGTGATCCTGGTCAAATAAGTTCCATATCTTGGAGGCTTTATCTAGACAAAAGCAATGTGTTTCCTCATTTGTAAAATGAGGATAATAGTTCCTACCTGATGAGGTTATTATATAAAGATTTAATTACTTACATCAGTAACAGGTATGTTGTAAGCACTATAAAAGTGTTATTAAAAAATAATGAGGATTTTTAGTAAAAGTTTTAAGGGACTCTAGGTTTAAGATTGAACTCTATTTTATACTGCACATTTAAATGTTGAAATACATAGCTTTTATTTTCACTTTGACCTTTTGGTGCTGTATTATTTTTAAGTAACAGGGAGTCTTTTCATGCCATAATTTTAAAATAATAAATTAATAAGGTCAGTGAATTAATGATCCTGTGCTATGTAAATGTTTAATGTTTACACATTAAAAGCTTAATTATTTTCTGTTATTTTCCCCTACATTTACTCTATATGAAGTTTAAATTCCGAAGTGTTTCACCCCTAACTTATTTTAAGACCTGGCTTTCATCACTTTCTTTTTGCTCACCCCAAACGCAACAATTTCCTTGCTTAACCAATTTAACTTATGCATCTGGAATTGCAACACAGAGGTCCCAAAACAGTACTTAAGAAACTGTGATTTATACTTAATGTGTTACAGGTGGCTTCTTAGGAAAAATGCTTATTTCTAATGTCATTAAAATGATAAATTCCTAAATTCTCAAGTTCTATTTCTGTTAAAAGTTTACTATGGTTCACTTTCTTCCAAATTTGGGTTTGCATATGCATTCCCAAACATTTTTGACCTTATGTTTACAAGAGCAAAATTCTATTAAAATTCTAGAAGAAGTAAATGGATATTAACAAATTCAGCAATAGAATTTCCTGCTATTAAAACATCATAAGTTGTTTAGACTAATCTATGCCAGACTCTATAACATATTCTAGAGATCATCTGGCTAAGACATTTACATTAGATCACTATCAAAATCAAGAGGAATGTAATGGATAAGGCAATCTCAAATATAAATTACCACAAAATAAGCAACTAAACAGATTTTAACATTGAATTCTGAGAGATTAACTAGCAGCCAATTTGTGTCCTTTGAGAATTTTAGCTCAGTTTCTAGTTTTTAAAAAGTGGTTTACAATGAAATAAATGTGATAATCATGTCTTAAAAACACATTTGACTATATCTTTGCTAAGTTAATGTTTTCCATTTAAAAGTTACTTTAAAAATGTAGAAACCAAACATGATTTCTAGTAGTTTTGGTGTGTTACCGAAAACATCTGTTGGTTTATTGTATAGGTCAATATACAAAAAAGTATATTGACCTATAGTAACACAACTAGGCTGAATTTTAGGTACATATTTATTTGCCAATTAAATATCCATCATTTCAGTATAAAAGATAATCCTGTATAACTGTTGTGGTAATATTTTAGGAAAATATATTTTTGATAATTATTAAATGAAGATGGTTCTTTTCAAACTTTTAACTATGATAAATGAGCTTTAAAAGTGCTATGAAGACAGCCATTTCTATATTTTCTAATGTTTAATGTCATTGTATTCCTGATGAATGAGCATATGAACAAGCTGTGTTAGCTTAATTTGCCCCAGTTTTCCTTGTTCTCATGGCTACTCTTAAGGAAAGAGAGTAGATCTACTGATTGTTGGGCCTGCCGTGGACAGAATTTTCTAACCAGTATTTAGGTCACTTGGCAAAATGGTTTCTGGGATTACTAACAATTTTCTGTTTGAATGTCTCCCTGTAACCAAAGAAAGTAAATTTAGTACCATCTTTGCAATATTCAAATCCATAATAATGGAGTTGTGTCTTCTGAGCCTGTGGAGCATAGAAAAGCCCCAATCTACTACTGAACATGTAGGAGAAACTCAATATAGAACCAACTAGGATTTTCCCTAATTGTTTTCTTGTTCCGACACTTAGAAAAACTCTTATTGTGCCTACTTTATGTCAGACCCTATGCTATGTGTTAATAATTTTTAAAAACAAAACAAAAATGCCCATTCTCAAGGACTTTGTAATCTAGTGAGAGTCAGAAAAATAAGAAAAGCTTTTAATACAGTTTGAAAATGCTATAATAGTGTGCTAAAAGAACAAAGCAAAGATGTGCTTAATTACACCTGAGATGGCTTGGGAAGGTTATCTGGATAAGGCAATGACTGAATTAAGATGCAAAATTTTGTGGAAATTACTAGGGAATATTTAGGGTAAAATAAGAGGGTGGTAAGTATATCCCAAGCAAAGAACACATATGCAAAGGCAAAGAGGTTAAAGAGTGTGTGGTATATTATTTAAAAACACTAAATACTTTGGTATAGCCAGTAAACAGAGCTTATTGTTAGAGTGCAGAAATATTTCTGGAAAGGCAAAGTCCAGGTCAAGAAGTGTTTTCAATAAAATCCTATGATTTAAAATTTTATTCTGAATATGACACGTTGTTAGACAGTTTTGTAGTAGCCAATACTACCATTTTCTGAGGTGATATGAGATATACATACAGCAAAGTGTGTTAAGTCTAAAACTCTATGAATGGAAATATGTAAACACCTCTGTAACTACCACTCAGATTAAAATATTGAACATTTCTAGCACTCCAAATTCTCTCATGCCTCTTTCTTATCTGTAACTATCCTCCATCCAGACAACCATTATTCTAATTTACATTACCATGCATTAATTTTGCCTTCTCTCATACTCTTTCTAAACTTAAAAAAAATTATTTTTTCACTCAACATAATATTCATGAGATTCATTCACGTCAATACATTACAGTAGTAGGTGTTTTTTTCTTATTGCTGGGTAGTCTCTAGTATGGTTTTGTCAGTTTGTACATTCTACTACTCACTGACATTTGGATTGTTTTCGTTTGTTTGCTACAATAAAATAAAAGTACTATAAATGTTCTTTGCATATGTTAGTATGTTGTTTGAATTCATATATGCATTCAGTTCTTTAGAGTGGGTTCTTTTGGGGTGAATTGGATTTCTGGGCTTAGTAGATACTGCCAAAAAGTTTTCTAAAATGATTGTACCAATTTATACTTTCATCATCAATGTATGACTTGTAATTGATCTACATTTTCTTCAATACCTGGTATTCTTAATTTTTTCATTACTAGTTATTCTGGTGGGGTGTGATATCTCATTGTAGTTGTAAATTGCATTTCCCTGATGATAATGATGTGGATACTTACTGGCCACTTGAATATTTTCTGTTGGGAGGACCTGTTCAATTCTTTTGTCCATTTTAATGTTTAAAAAATGTTTTTTAAAATCTTATTTGTAGGAATTCTGTATAAACTCGGGATACATACAAAAGCTATATGTATGTATTGTGAATATCTTCTCTGCATTGTTGCCTTCCTTTTCACTCTCTTACTGCTGGTTTTTTGTTTGTTTGTTTGTTTGCTTTAGATGAAGTTTCGCTCTTATTGCCCAGGGTGGAGTGCGGTGGCACAATCTTGGCTCACTGCAACCTCTGCCTCCTGGGTTCAAGCAATTCTCCTGCCTCAGCCTCCTGAGTAGCTGGGATTACAGGTGTCTGCCACCACACCTGGCTAATTTTTTGTATTTTTAGTAGAGATGGGGTTTCACAATGTTGGCCAGGCTAGTCTCGAACTCCTGACCTCAGGTGATCCACCCACCTTAGCCTTCTTACTGGTGTTTTTGATGAATTAAAGCTCTTAAGTTCAATTTATTAATTTTTATTTTACAGTTAGTGTTTCTTTGTATCCTGATTAAATCTTTGTCTACAACAAGGTCATATTCTTCTATGTTTTTCCTCCATAAACTTTATTGTTTTGTCTTCACATTTAGATTCATGATTCATCTCAACTATTTTTTTTTTTTGAGATGGAGTCTCGCTCTGTTGCCCAGGCTGGAGTGCAGTGGCTGGATCTCAGCTCACTGCAAGCTCTGTCTCCCAGGTTTACACCATCCTCCTGTCTCAGCCTCCCTAGTAGCCGGGACTACAGGCACCCGCCACCTCGCCCGGCTAGTTTTTTGTATTTTTCAGTAGAGGCGGGGTTTCACCGTGTTAGCCAGGATGGTCTCGATCTCCTGACCTCGTGATCCGCCCGTCTTGGCCTCCCAAAGTGCTGGGATTACAGGCGTGAGCCACCGCGCCCAGCCTAATTTTTGTATTTTTAGTGAAGACAGAGTTGCACCATGTTGGCCAGGCTAGTCTTGAACTCCTGGCCTCAAGTGATCCACCCGCCTTGGCTTCCCAAAGTGCTGGGATTACAGGCATGAGCCACTATGCCCAACCTATCTGACTTTATTTTGAAGAAAATTTTTTCTTGGTATAGAATTCCAGGTTGGGAATTTTTTTCTTTTAGCAAACAAATGATGTCATTCAATAGTCTTTGTTGCTTCTGCTGAAAACTCAGTTGGAAATCTTATTGTTGCTCTTTTAAAGATAATGCTTCCTTTTTTTCTAGTTGATTTTAAGATTTTAGTTTTTTGTCTCTGATTTTCAGAAGTTTCACCAAATTGTATCCGGGCATGGTAATCTTTGCATTTATCCTGAACCTCTTGAATATGTATTTTATTTAATATACATGTATTTTTTGAGACAGGGTCTCACTGTGTTGTCCAAGTCGGTTGTAGTGGTGCAATCATGGCTCAGTGCAGCCTCAACTTCCTGGCTCAGATAATCCTCCCACATCAGCCTTGCGAGTATCTGGGACCACAGGCGCACACCACCACATCCAGCTAATTTTTTTTTTTGGTGCTTTTTAGTAAAAGTGGGGTTTCACCATGTTGCCAAGGCTGGTCTCAAACTCCAGAGTTCAAGTAATCCACCCGCACTGGCCTCCCAAAGTTCTGGGATTATATGAGCCTCTGGACCTGGCCTGATATAATTTTTAAATCAATTTCAGAAAATCCTTGGCCATTATCTCTTTAAATATTGCTTCAGCCCCATTCTCTTCCTCTTCTCTATTCAAAATTCCAATTATATATATGTTAGATCATTTGTCACTGTCCTGCATGTCTTTTATTACTGTTGTTTTTCTCATTCTTTTTTCTTTCTATGCTTCAGTTTGAATATTTTTATTGGACCTTTGTGTTCACTAGTCTTTCTAATATGTCCTTAAACCCATTTGATTAGTTTATTGTTTCATGTCTGGATTGTTCATTTGATTCTTTTAAATAAATTTTAATTCACTCGATATTTTCACTCTACTTTTTCACCTACTTTTAAATCTCTTCTTCGATTATTATTTTCTTTAGTTTGTAATAGTGATTTTTAATTTCTTGGGGCCAGGAACGGTGGCTCACTCCTATAAATCCCAACACTTTGGGAGGCCAAGGCAGGCTGGTCACTTGGGGCCAGGAGTTCGAGACCAGCCTGACCAACATGGCGAAACCCCATCTCTTAAAAAAAATAATTAAAATTAAAATCTTCGTCTGCTAATTCCACCATATAGATCATGGGTGGATTTCGCTTTGTTTGTTTTTTATCTTGATTATTGAAGTCCTTTTTCTTCCTCCTATATGCATTATAATTTTAACTATATGCATACATTGTATATAGTAGAAAGTACAGGTGATATTATTATCCCCCAGAGATGGTGCAAACTTTTCCTTGCTAACTAGATGTGGTAAGGTGAAAATCACCACATCCAATCTGGAATTGAGCTAGGTTGGAGCTGAGGTATAGTTTTAATGAAACTTAGTTCACCTCTGATTTATCCCTGTTCCTTAGAGGTGACCCTTCTGAGCTTTTGGTTGAAAGATTGGAAGTCTGAAGTACTTGCCTACTGTAGGGAAAACCTGAAATACCAATGGAGATTCATCTGTCCTTCAGAGATTTGAACACCATGAAATCACAAGACATTTTTACTCTGCGTTTCCAGCCAGCACTACGCTCAAGTGTGACCATTTTAGGCTTCTGATTGAAAGCCTCGTGAGTCCGTGTCTCCTCAGCCTTTTTCTGTGCTTTGGAGTTTTAAACTTAATTCTTTTGTGCTTCTCTCCCCATGCAGTTTTACAATCTGGCAGATTTCTTAAGAAGGGAGACCTGTTGTGTATTTGTTGCAGGACCATTCACTTTATTTTAGCAAGGTTCTTTGTCTTCTAAGTGTCATGAAATTTCACTCTGCCTTCCTGGCCCAGGCCCACCAGCTTCCTGCTTCACTCTGTGAGAAAATGTCCCATGTGATAAACTGGTGGCACATTTGTGGAACCTTTAAATTCCAATCCATTATGCCGGCCCATGTAGTTGTCAAATTCTCTTCTGTTTCTTTCCCCCAGGAGAGTCCTTATTAGGCCAAGCCCAATTCCTCAGTCTGTGCCTAGAACAAGATAGTATGAGAAAAGAAAGTAGTTATTGCCAGCTTATCTAGAAAAAAAACTCTTCCTGCTGAAATTTTAATTCATCTAAATGAATGAACACTGATGTATTGAAAAACGATTTTTGTGATCTTTCTTTCTTTCTCTTTCTTTTTTTTTTTTTTTTTTTTTTTTTTGAGACAGTCTCACTGTATCGCTCAGGCTGAAGGGCAGTGGCACAATCTCGGCTCACTGCAACCTCCACCTCCTGGGGTCAAGCAGTTCTCCCACTGCAGCCTCCTGAGTAGCTGGGATTACAGGGGCATGCCACTATGCCTGGCTAATTTTTGTGTTTTTAGTAAAGACAGAGTTTTACCATGTTGACAAGACTGGTCTTGAACTCCTGGCCTCAAGTGATCCACCTGCCCTGGCCTCCCAGAGTGCTGGGATTACAGGCATAAGCCACTGTGCCCAGCTTTATCTTTTATTCTAGTTGTTGAAGCAGAATATTTGTCTATCTTTCCTACTATAGCCTATCTACAAGATGAATTATAGTGATTTAAAGTGAATTTTCCATATTACTAATTAAGTAGAGCTGTTCTCATATATCTGTTGGGCATCTGGATTTCTCTTTTTGTGAAATATATGTTAAGCTTTTGCCTCTTTTTTTTCTACTAGGTTGTTTACTTTTTATTGATTTGAAGGAGCTTTTTACATATTCTTCTAGAATGGTTCTTTTTTAAGTTTTATATATTACAAATATCTCCTCCCCCTCTGTGAATTTTTTGTTACTTTTCTGTCAGTATGTAATACATCATAATAAAAAAGGTTAAAAATATTTTGGGAGATGTTGAGATTGAGATACCTGTGGCCTATCCAGTGCTAATATCTGGACCATGGATGTAGATTTGGGAGTATACCTGACACTTTATGAATTGCCTCAAATTCTTCACTATTCTTCCTGACCATCAGCTGCTTGCTTTGCCCCAGTGGCTGCATCAGTGGCCAGTGTGTCTATTTGACTCTTCTTTCTTTTCTTCTTTATTAGTCTGGCTAGTGGCCTAGCTATTTTGTTAATCTTTTCAAAAAACTATCTCCTGGATTCATTGATTTTTTGAAGGGTTTTTCGTGTCTCTATCTCCCTCAGTTCTGCTCTGATCTCAGTTATTTTTGTCTTCTGCTAGCTTTTGAATTTGTTTGCTCTTACTTCTCTAGTTCTTTTAATTGTGATGTTAGGGTCTCAATTTTAGATCTTTCCTGCTTTCTCCTGTGGGCATTTGGTGCTATACATTTCCCTCTAGATGCTGCTTTAGCTGTGTCCTAGAGATTCTGGTACGTTGTGTCTTTGTTCTCATTAGTTTCAAAGAACTTATTTATTTCTGCCTTAATTTCATTATTTACCCAGTAGTCATTCCAGAGCAGTTTTATTCAGTTTCCATGTAGTTGTGCAGTTTTGAGTGAGTTTCTTAATCCTGAGTTCTAATCTGATTGCACTGTGGTCTGAGAAACTGTTTGTTATAATTTCTGTTCTTTTGCATTTTCTGAGGAATGTTTTACTTCCAATTATGTGGTCAATTTTAGAGTAAGTGCCATGTGGTGCTGAGAAGAATATTCTGTTGATTTGGAGTGGAGAGTTCTGTAGATGTCTATTAGGTCCACCTGGTCCAGAGCTGAGTTCAAGTCCTGAATATCCTTGTTAATTTTCTGTCTCGTTGATCTGTCTAATATTGACAGTGGGGTGTTAAAGTTTCCCACTGTTATTGTGTGGGAGTCTAAGTCTCTTTGTAGGTCTCTAAGAACTTGCTTTATGAATCTGGATGCTCCTGTATTGGGTGCGTATATATTTAGGATAGTTAGCTCTTCTTGTTGCATTGATCCCTTTACCATTATGTAATGCCCTTCTTTGTCTTTTTTGATCTTTATTGGTTTAAAGTCTGTTTTATCAGAGACTAGGATTGCAACTTCTGCTTTTTTTTGCTTTCCATTTGCTTTGTAAATATCCCTCCATCCCTTTATTTTGAGCCTATGTGTGTCCTTGCACGTGAGATGGGTCTTCTGAATACAGCACACTGATAGGTCTTGACTTTTTATCCAACTTGCCAGTCTGTGTCTTTTAATTGGGGCATTTAGCCCATTTACATTTAAGGTTAATATTGTTATGTGTGAATCTGATCCTGTCATTATGATGCTAGCTAGTTATTTTGCCCGTTAGTTGATGCAGTTTCTTCATAGTGTCGATGGTCTTTACAATTTGGTATGTTTTTGCAGTGGTTGATACAGATTTTCCCTTTTCATATTTAGTGCTTCCTTCAGGAGCTCTTGTAAGGCAGGCCTGATGGTGATAAAATCTCTCAGCATTTGCTTGTCTGTAAAGGATTTTATTTCTCCTTTGCTTATGAAGCTTAATTTAACTGGATATAAAATTTTGGGTTGAAAATTATTCTCTTTAAGAATGTTGAATATTGCCCCCTACTATCTCTGGCTTGTAGGGTTTCTGCAGAGAGATCCACTATTAGTCTGATGGGCTTCCGTTTGTGGGTAGCCCAACATTTCTCTGTGGCTGCCCTTAACATTTTTCCTTCGTTTCAACCTTGGTGAATCTGACGATTATGTGTCTTGGGTTGCTCTTCTCAAGGAGTATCTTTGTGGTGTTCTCTCTATTTCCTGAATTTGAATGTTGGCCTGTCTTGCTAGGCTAGGGAAGTTCTCCTGGATAATATCCTGAAGAGTGTTTTCCAACTTGGTTCCATTCTCCTCGTCACTTTCAGGTACACCAATCAAACGTAGGTTTGGTCTTTTCACACAGTCCCATATTTCTTGGAGGTTTGTTCATTTATTTTCATTCTCTTTTCTCTAATCTTGTCTTCACACTTTATTTCATTAAGTTGATCTTCAATCTCTGCTATCCTTTCTTCTGCTTAATTGATTCGGCTATTGATACTTATGTATGCTTCACAAAGTTCTCATACTGTGTTTTTCAGCTCTATCAAGTCATTTACGTTCTTCTCTAAACTAGTTATTCTAGTTAGCAATTCCTCTAACCTTTTTTCAAGGTTCTTAGCTTCCTTGCATTGGGTTAGAACATGCTCCATTAGCTCAGAGGAGTTTGTTATTTCCCACTTTCTGAAGCCTACTTCTGTCAATTTGTCAAACTCATGCTCTGTCCAATTTTGTTCCCTTGCTGGGGAGGAGTTGTGATCCTTTGGAGGAGAAGAGGCATTCTGGTTTTTGGAATTTTCAGGCTTTTTGCGCTGGCTTTTCCTCATCTTCGTGGATTTATCTATCTTTGGTCTTTGATGTTGGTGACTTTCAGATGGGGTTTTTGTGTGAACGTCCTTTTTGTTGATATTGATGCTATTCCTTTCTGTTTGTTTTCCACAGTTTTCCTTCTAACGGTCAGGACCCTCTGCTGCAGGTCTGTTTCAGTTTGCTGGAGGTCCACTCCAGACCCTGTTTCCCTGGGTATCACCAGCGGAGGCTCCAGAACAGCAAAGATTGCTGCCTGTTCCTTCCTCTGGAAGCTTCATCACAGAGGAGCACCTGCCAGATGCCAGCCAGAGCTCTCCTGTATGAGGTGTCTGTCCACCCCTGCTGGATGGTGTCTCTCAGTCGGGAGGCACCAGGGTCAGGGACCCACTTGAGGAGGCAGTCTGACCCTTGGCAAAGCTCGAGCGCTGTGCTGGGAGTCCCGCTGCTCTCTTCAGTGCCAGTAGGCAGGAACGTTTAGGTCTGCTGAAGCTGCACCCACAGCCGCCCCTTCCCTTAGGTGCTCTGTTCCAGGGAGATAGGAGTTTTATCTATAAGCCCCTGACTGGGGCTGCTGCCTTTTTTTCAGAGATGCCCTGCCCAGAAAGGAGGAATCTAGAGAGGCAGTCAGGCTACAGCGACTTTGCTGAGCTGCAGTGGGCTCTGCCCAGTTCAAACTTCCCAGTGGCTTTGTTTACTCCGTGAGGGGAAAATCACCTACTCAATCCTCAGGAATGGTGGACGCCCCTCCCCCCAGCAAGCTCAAGCGTCCCAGGTCAACTTCAGACTGCTCTAGTGGCAGCGAGAATTTCAAGCCAGTGGATCTTAGCTTGCAGGGCTCTGTAGGGATGGGATCCACTGAACTAGCCAACCGGGTTCCCTGGCTTCAGCCCCCTTTCCAGTGGAGTGAATGGTTCTATCTCACTGGGGTTCCAGGTGACACTGGAGTGTGAAAAAAAGACTCCTGCAGCTAGCTCGGAGTCTGCCCAAATGGCCGCCCAGTTTTGTGCTTGAAACCCAGGGTCCTGGTGGTGTAGGCACCTGAGGGAATGTTCTGATCTGCGGGCTGCGAAGACCATGAAAAAAGTGTAACATCTGGGCCAAAGTGCACAATCCCTCACGGCTTCCCTTGGCTAGGGGAGGGAGTTCCCCAACAACTTGCGCTTTCCGCGTGAGGCAGTGCCCCACCCTGCTTTGGCTTGCCCTCCGTGGGGTTGTACCCACTGTCTAACCAGTCCCAGTGAAATGAGACAGGTACCTCAGTTGGAAATGTAGAAATCACCCTCCTTCTGTTTTGATCTCACTGGGAGCTGCAGACTGGAGCTGTTCCTATTTGGCCATCTTACCAGACACCTCCATGTGGTGTTTCTTTATAACCTGCCCAGAGATGTCCTGCATGGGTAAGTTTCAGGTTATGTAACTTTGAGAAGTAATGGCCAGTTTAGTAATGAACTACATTAAATTTGCTCCCAATTTTTGCTGTCTCAATTGTCTTTTTTCCTCACTCTTACAAAAACAATTCAGCTTTGCCTCAGGATTTGTTTTCTAGGGAATCCAAACCTACAAATCTTGTAAGTTAGTAGTCTTCCCTTCTCTCCTTTAAATTCTATCCACTCTCCCACTCCATTTCCCTCTTCCGAAATAAGCAATGTTATTTTCAGGTCCTGCTCAAATAGTGCTTTTTCTAGTTTACTTCTCAGATTCTTTATTTCATTCAACCCTGCTAGAACTTTTCCTCTTCTTTTGCTATGACATTTACCATTTTTCTCCTTATAATTGTAACCTTTTCATTAAACAAGCTGGACCTGGTACAGTACTAGCACAAAGTAATTTTGTTCTTTCCCACTGATTTCTTCAAGCCTACTCTCTGAACTTTTTCGTCTCCGTCCCTGGATGACATCTCAGGAAAGCTCCGTAGCTTTGCTGGTCACTGTTAGTAATTAAAAAACAAAACCAAAAAACCTACTAGTTAATCAAATGAAGTCTCTTTTTTAAAATAAAAAAAGTCTAATCCAAACTCTACTTCAAACTCTCATACAATTTAAACTTATCCTGTACACAGTTTGGCCTGCTTTCGATGTAACAGCCTTAGTAGGGGAGAGTGACATAATTGACTTCTTTTTTACTTCACCACTTTGTGCTTCCACTCCTACTCCCCCATTCACAAGACTGAATTTTGGATTAGAACAAGGGAGAGAGAGGAGAGGTAAGGGGCAGAAAAATCTTGCTTGGCTGATGCAGTTATAATCTGCCTCCAGGGTGCTCTTTGTGGCAGTTGCACAATCAGTGGCTCTAACTTTAATAGAGCACTTTTGTGGGCTTTTTTGTAGACTCCCTCTTTTAAGTTCCCTGGGTATTTCTCTGTTCTCAATGCCTATTCCAGCAAATTAATTACAACTCCACCCAACATTATTTCAAAAAAATCTTCCTTAGTTAAAAAAAATAAAAAATAAAAATCCAGCCTTAGTTTCTGGCAGTCCACCCATCTGCCTTGTCCCTCTCAAGAAGACCCAATCTGGCTCTCTGGCACCTTTCTAGGACAGGGATAGAAATTGAAGCCAGATCTCAATAAGTTGACAACAAGATTTTCTTATACTTATTCTGAGTATAGCACCATAGCATTCAATAAATGCTGTTTTGTTATACGTCAGTGTCTCCACTAGAAGTCAAGGGGTGGCCCAAAACTCTCACCTTAGCAAGACTTTCTCTTGCACTAATTACTACTTTACTATCAAAATCTTCTTTGGGACCTTCAGAAGTAATCTTGTCATGCCATTTATCTCTGTTATATTGATCACTACAAAAAGCCAGTTCACAGGTCATCTCTTACCCCAGATATAATCTCCATTAGGCTATGCACATTTTCATTACCTGACCCCTTTGCCCACCTACCTCTGCTACTCACTACTATATTAACATCCTAGATCTTGTCTTACCTATAAACTATAATCTTTCCCTAATTTCCCTAATCAATTTCATGCGTATCAGCCTCTAACCATCATCTCCTGTCTTTCCACTCACTCCCTTTAAGCTCCTGACTTTAATAATTCTCAGAGTCACCTGAGACTTAGACCCTATTGCTCCTATGACCTTTTACTTATGCTTCATCCCACTTGTGACCTCACACCATTCTTACCTACTTTAAACTCCATGGTTAATGATTATAATTACTCACCTCCACACAACCTGCCTTGCTTTCCTCTCACTTTGGCAAGACTAGTTAAATTACACTCTCTACCATTATTCTTATATAGCTAAATGTGACTGGAGAGAAACATAACAATACTGCCACTCTCACTTTAAATTGATCACCACTAGTCTCAAGTGGGTCATTAGTGCTTTTCAGAAATTGTATTATATTACTCCACCACTCTCATAGAGAACTATTCTTACTGTCTGTCACCTGAAATCTCTAACTTCTTTTCCTCCCCTCTCTTCCCCTCGCTCTGGGCTGTGCTTGCCAAATGGGCTGAGTATACTTCCATGATGTCTGAAGAGGGCCCTAGGGCAGAATGCAGGCTTACTGGAGGAGGAAATGGCAATGTGAGGTGAACTGGAATGGACTAATACAAATGTGGCTGAAATCAGAGATGGCCTGTGAATATGTAACGTGGGTGCCAGAGACATATGCTACAGAGGGAGACATGTCATTGTTATAATAATTATTTTCAATTAAGAATGAAGTTGCCTAGGCTATGAGTGGTGGCTCACGCCTGTAATCTCAGCACCCTCGGAGGCCGAGGCGGGAGGATCACTTGAGGCCAGAGTTCAAGACGATGGTGAAACCCTGTCGCTACCAAAAATACAAAAATCAGCCAGGCATGGTTGTGCACGCCTGTAGTCCCGGCTATTTGGGAGGCTGAGGCAGGAGAATCCCTTGAGCCAGGGAGGTGGAGCTTGCAGTGAGCTGAGATCATGCCACCGCACTCCAGCCTGGGAGACAGGGCAAAACCCTGTCTCAAAAAAAAAAAATGAGGTTGCTTTGCTACAAGAACAGCTAAATTTGGAATCAATATATTTCAGCGGTTAGCCTTTTTCTTTCTCAAAATTAAATTTAGTTTTTGGTTTAGTTAAGATGCAGTGGGAATATTTATTACATTTTTATTTATTGATTTTCTATTACGTGAACTGACCTTGAGGAATTTACAATGTATTTGGGAGAGAAAAGATAATTCTTATTTGTAAAATACAAAAATTGGTGAATGATTCAGAAGGAAATATAAAAAATAAGTCCCATGAATTCAGATATAGATTGTTTGGGAAATAAGAACACTTTAAATGTCATTGTAAAAATATTAAATTGTTATTACTCTAAGTAGTGGTATACATAGTATGTTTGGCACCAGGATTGGATCATTTTGTTAACACATTTCTCCTCTAGATGACAAGATTATGTGTAATAAAAATCAGAAAATGAAATGAATAATCATAATGGCCAGAAAATAAATAGAAACAGTGAAATCTCCTTTTGTTCAAAAGAGAAAAATAAATATTAAAGTACAAAAAAATGAAAAAATAACAAATTAATACTTTTTAATTAATTTGGTTTTTAAATGGGAAAGAAAGGCTGGGTGCGGTGGCTCACACCTGTAATCTGAGCACTTTGGGAGGCTGAGGCAGGTGAATCCCTTGAGCCCAGGAGTTGGAGATCATCCTTGGCAACATGGAGGAACCCTGCCTCTATAAAAAATACAAAAATTAGCCGGGCATAGTGGTGCACACCTGTAATCCCAGTTACTCCAGAGGGCGAAGTGGGAGAATCCCCTGAGCCTGGGAGGTTAAGATTGCAGTTAGCCGAAATCATACCACTTGCACTCCAGCACCTGCAACAGAGTGAGATCCTGTGTCAAAAAAAAAAAAAAAAAGTAAGTGAAAGAAACTTATACTTACATAACTTACATATGGGTCTGTTGCAATAACAAATGACATTTTGCTTTTGAGCCTTAATTTTTATATATTTGTCAATGACTCTATCACAGTTAATCTTCACATATTCATGTTCAATTGACAGTTAGCCAGATTTGTCAATCTGTCTTCATTTACTGTTGATTGAAGAACTTTCTATTAAGTTTGATTTTGAAAAGTTTTCTTCAAATGAAGCATTCTATCTACAAATAGGACGTCTTAAACAAAAAGAACGTTTGTGGCAGAGATTCATAGCAATCCCCTCTCACAATAAAGTTTAAAAATTATGTCTGTTTCTTCAGGATTGATTTGAGTGGCTTTCAGATGTTTCTGTGTTTTACATTTTAGCTATTAAACACAGATAACTCCATGTAGTCATGTAAAATGATAGAATTAAAGTAACTCCTGTTTCTTCATCTTTACAATCTAGTATCATTATTTATACCAAGTTTATTGTTTAAATGCAGGGGTTAGAGACAAGAACAGCATCTGCAGTGAGCTCGAGCAATTCTGAACCATTATGAACTTACTCAAAACAAATGTGCCGCTGAGTCTGATTGTGTCACAGGCTGACTCTGAGTAAAATTCCATGTACAATACATTGTTTAAGTAATTAAAAATGTGCTAATTGGAAACAAGTATTTATTGTTAAAACTCGTAGTGTAACTGCACAACTTTCTAGAACTTAGACCAACAAAATATTTTGAGGAGAGGGTATTTTATCACTGACATAGTTTAAAATTGCTGGTGCATGGTGATATTAAAACTAGATCCATCTTTAGTCAGTTTTATTATTGCTTTCAAATTCTCTACACTTAGTTTACTTCCTTAATGCATTCATTCAGAGTAGACTACTCCCACCACCCAATCCTTGGCACACCACTGACTCTAGGTAGTTTTCTAGTTTTAGTCTAAGCTATATCCCTATTTCTGGTATTTAGACTTAAAAGATCAGTGCCCTAGTTTCTAGGGCAACTAGGAATTTGCATGAATTGATTTGCATGAAGTTTGGAGGAAGAGGTCATAAAAATAGCAGGGTGACACCAGGTGCTGTGGTTGCATGCCTGTAACCCCAGCTACTTGGGAGGCTGAGGCAGGATGATATCTTGAGCCAGGAGTTTAAGTCTTGCATGGGCAACATAGCAAGACCCTGTTTTAAAAAGTAGTTTTTAAGTGAATGTAACAATTGGGAAGGTAGCATGGGAGTCCTAAAGAATGGGCCCAGCTAATAAACTTAAGTTTGCGCCCCTTAGGGACCAGTACTCCAACTAGAAACTGAATAGACTATTTTTATTTTTAACTTTTAATTTTTAATTTTGATGGGTACATAGTAGGTGTGTATATCTGCGAAGTACATGAGATGTTTTGATAAGGCATACAATGCATAATAATCACATCATGGAAGATGGGCTATCCATCTCCTCAAGCATTTATCCTTTGTGTTACAAACAATCTATTATTTTAGTTATTTTTAAATGTTCAGCAAAATTATTATTGACTATAGTCACCCTGTTGTGCTATCAAATACTAGGTCTTATTTATTCTTTCTATTTTTTTGTACCCATTAACCATTCCCACTTCCCTCCACCCCCCGCCCCCGCTTCCCAGCCTCTGGTAACCATGCTTCTACTCTCTGTCTCCATGAGTTCAATTGTTTTGATTTTTAGATCCCACCTGTAAGTGAGAACATGTGATGTTTATCTTTCTGTGCCTGGCTTATTTTGCTTAACATAATGACCTTCGGTTCCATCCATGTTGTTGTTGCAAATGACAGGATCTCATTCTTTTAATGGCTGAATAGTAGTCCATTATGTATAAGTATCACATTTTCTTTATCCATTCATCTGTTGATGGACCCTTAGGTTGCTTCCAAATCTGGATCATGTGATAGTTCTATTTTTAGTTCTTTGAGGAACCTCCAAACTGTTCTCTATTTTGGTTTCACTAATTTACATTCTCACCAACAATGTACAAGGATTCCCTTTTCTCTACATCATCACCAGCATTTGTTATTGCCTGTCTTTTAGATATAAGCCATTTTAACTGAGGTGAGATGATATCTCATTGTAGTTTTGATTTGCACTTCTCTGATGATCAGTGATGTTGAGCACCTATGCCTGTTTGTATGTTTTTTTTTTTTTTTTTAGACGGAGTCTCACTCTGTTACCCAGGCTGGAGTGCAATGGCATGATCTCAGCTCACTGCAACCTCCGCCTCCCAGGTTCAAGCAATTCTCCTGCCTCAACCTCCAGAATAGCTGGGATTACAGGCGTACCACCATGCCTCGCTAACTTTTTTTTTTAGTAGAGACGGGGTTTCACCATTTTGGCCAGGCTGGTCTCGAACTCCTGACATCAGGCGATCCACCTGCCTCGGCCTCCCAAAGTGCTGGGATTACAGGCTTGAGCCACCACACTTGGCCTGTGTGTCTTCTCTTGAGAAATGTCTATTCAAACTTTTTTTTTTTTTTTGAGGTGGAGTTTCACTCTGTCACCCAGGCTGGAGTGCAGTGGCGCAATCTTGGCTCACTGCATCCTCTGCCTCCTGGGTTTAAGCAATTCTCTGCCTCATCTTCCTGAGTAGCTGGGATTATAGGCGCTCACCACGATGCCCGGCTAATTTTTTTTTATTTTTAGTAGAGACAGGGTTTCACCATCTTGGCCAGGCTGATCTTGAACTCCTGACCTCATGATCCACCCGCCATGGCCTCCCAAAGTGCTGGGATTACAGTCATGAGCCACCGAGCACCTGGTTATTCCACTATTTTGTCCATTTTTAATTGAATTATTAAATTTTTTTCCTATAGAGTTGTTTGAGCTCCTTATATATTCCAGTTATTAATCCCCTTGTCAGATGGACAGTTTGCAAATATTTTCTGCCACTCTTTGGGTTGTCTCTTCACTTTGTTGATTGTTCCCTTTGTTGTGTAGAAGCTTTTTCACGTGATGTGATCCCATTTGTCCATTTTTGCTTTGGTTGCCTGTGCTTCTTGAGTATTACTCAAGAAATACTTTGCTCAGACCAATGACCTGGAGAGTTTCTCCAAGTTTTCTTTTAGTAGTTTCATAGTTTGGGGTCTTAGATTTAAGTCTTGAATTCATTTTCATTTGAGTTTTGTTTATGGTGAGAGGTAAGGGTTTAGTTTTATTCTTCTGAAGATAGGGGTCCAATTTTCCCAGCACCATTTATTTAAGAGACTGTCCTTTCACCAGTGTATGTTCTTGGCACCTTTGTCAAAAATGAGTTCACTGTAGGTGTATGAATTTATTTCTGGCTTCTCTATTATGTTTCAATGGTCTATTGTGTCCGTCCGTTTTTATGCCAGTACTGTGTTGTTTTGATTACTATAGTTCTGTGGTATAATTTTAAGTCAGATAATGTGATTCTTCCAGTTTTGTTCTTTTTGCTTTATCCTAGGATTCGCTATTCTGGGTCTCTGTGGTTCTATATAAATTTTAGGATTTTTTTTCCCATTTCTGTGAAGAATGTCATTGGTATTTAGACAGGGATTGCATTGAATCTGTAGCTTGCTTTGGGTAGTATGGACATTTTAACATTGATTCTTCCACTCCATTAACATTTTTTGATGTCCTCTTCAATTTTTCTCATCAGCGATTTATAGTTTTCCTTACAAAGATCTTTTCCTTAAGTTAATTGCTAGGTATTTAATTTTATTTGTGGCTACTGTAAATGAGATTACTTTTTAATTTCTTCTTCAGATTGTTCACTGTTAGCATATAAAAATGCTACTGATTTTTGTATGTTGGTTTTGTACCCTGCAACTTTTCTGAATTTGTTTATCAGTTCTAATAGTTTCTTGTGGAGTCTTTAGATTTTTCCAAATATAAGATACTATCATCTACAAACAATGATAATTTGACTTCTTCTTTTCCAATTTGGATGCCCTTTAATTTGTTCTCTTGTCTAATTGCCCTGAACGGCTATTTTTAGAAATTACTCTGGGAGACCATAAGTCACAATTGGCATTGCTTGGTTCCCAGGTATATAAAGTGAGGGAGAAGGGCATTCTCACCTCTTCTGCCCCAAATATTGCCCACTGAGAACTTGAAGAAGTTTGTACTATTTTGGCATCTAAAGGATTTCCATCAGCTTTGGGAGCATCAGGAGATAATCCCTTTGGAATGAACATCAGAATACTCAAGATGATAGGCATTAGGGCCAGTGGCAGTGCAGAGACATCATTAAATAATACTACAGGCAGTGGGAAGTCAGGAGATTTCACTGAAGGGAGTCTAGCAGGAGAGTACTGCATGACAGATGGTAGAAGAGGGACTATTCATGATCTCACATGAGATATGCTCAGACTTCCAGACATAGCTGGGTGAGATTTTGGAGGTAGGAGATTGAAGATCCAATAATAATAATAATAATACCTTAAAAAAAAAACCTCTTTAAGTACCCAGCTGTACACTAGATTTTTTTACTTTTCACAGGATCATTCTACTGCTACAAACATACTCTAGTATCTTATATTTAGAAACCTTCCCTTGACACTAAATTCACCCTCAACTATCACCTCATTTCTTTGCTCATTTTCAGAGCAAAATTCTCAAGCTCTTCTATACTCATTGTCCATTCTTCCCCATCTCCCGTTTACTCTTCAACCCACTTCATTTTGGCTTCTGCCCTTATTACTTCATATGTAACTGAGACTACTCTTGCCAATGTCATCAACAGCTTTAGTATTACCAAATCCGATCTTTCCTCATTTTACTTGACTTCTTTGCAGTATTCAACACTTCTTGAACTTTTCTTTCTTATGTCTATGACATCATTGTCTCCTGATTTTTCTCCTCGCCTCTCTGATTCTTTTTCTTCAGTCGTTTATTTATTTTTTCCTCATTCTTCTGACACGTGAGCTCTAATTGTTTGTATGTTCCCCAGGTCAACTTACCCAGTCCCAAAACTGTAAAGCTAAATTTTATCTCCAGCTTTAACCTCTTCTCAGTGTTCAAGACACTCATGTATAACCATTTATTTGATGTTATCACCTGGAGATCTAATAAGCATCTCAAATTCAACAGGTCTAAAACTGAACTCCTACTATTTTCTGTCTTCCCTCCATCAAAAAAAAAAAAAAAAAAAAAAAAAGCCCTTTTCTTTCTTGGTTCTCTTCACAGTAGGCCCTCATTAAAAATGAATAGAATGAATGAAAGAATGTTACTACATGTCATTCTATCAATAACTCTATACAGTCATTGTAGGTGCTATTTTTAGCCCCATCCTTAAAATAAGGGAATTAGAGAGGTAAAGTACAACTTGCCTAAGGTCACAAAGCTTGTAAAGATTCAGGGCCAGGCTTTTAATCTGTGTGCTTTTCTCTAAAGCTCACATGCTTCTTCTCTATGCCACAGTGGCTTCCATTGAAACAAGGATGATTATTATAAGTTAAAATTATATTTATGACCATAAACTAGTACAAATTAGAAAAACATAGGTTATATTACCAATAATGATAATGATGATAACAATGATTATCAGCTTTCACATACCAGGCATCATGAGAGGCGTTTTTTCATTAATCAAGTTTATTATTTAGGACAGTTTTAGATTTACAGAAAAGTTAAGCAGGTAGTAAGTACAGAGAGTTCCCTTATACACCCCACCTGATCCACACAGTTTCCCCTATTATTAACATCTTACATTATAGTATGATACATTATTATAATAAACCAGAAGATACATTACTATTAACTAAAGTCCACAGTTTATTCATGTTTTCTTAAGCTTTACCTAATGTCCTTTTTCTGTTCCATAATCCCATCCAGGATCTCACATTACATCTAGTTCTGTTGTCTCTGTAGGCCCCTGTTGGCTGTGACATTTTCTCAGACTTTGTTTTTGATGACCTTGGGAGTTTTGAGGAGTACTGGTAAGGTTATATTGTAGGATGCCTCTCTATTAGAATTTGTCTAATGTTTTTCTCATGATTAGGCTGTGGTTATAAAATTTTTAAAGGAAGACCACAAATGTAAAGTGCCATTTTTATCACATAGCAGAATTATATACCACCAACATGGTTTAGGACAGTTGATGTTGATGTTCATCATCCAACTAAAGTAGCGTTTGTTTCGCTTTTCCACTGTAAAATATCTCTTTTTTTCTGCCTTTCCATATTGTACTCTTTGGTAGAAAAGTCACTATATGCAGCCCACACTTCAGGAGTGGAGAGGCTCCCCTTCTTTAGGGTGGAGTATCTGCATAATATATTTGGAATTCTTTGGTATGAGAAATTTATCTATTTGCTTCAATTTATCAATTTATTCAATCATTTATTTATATTAGTATGGACTCCTAGATATTTATTTTATACTTTGGGTATAATCCAGTGCTACTTTATTTCATTGCTCAAATTGTTTCACTTTTGGTCATTATGGGTTCTTTCAACGGGCTTCTGTGCCCCTTTGACATATCCCATCTGTGTGTGTGTGTGTGTGTGTGTGTGTGTGTGTGAGAGAGAGAGTGTGGAGGGTGTGTTTTGAAAAATTCCTTACCTACAAGATGATCCAGGTTCATCTTGTATATTTGCTGCCCCAGTCCCTAGAATCAGCTATTTCTCCAAGAAGCCCTGGATCCTTTTCATAGAGAATAGTATTAGAAACCAAGATCTGGGCACTAAGTCTGCTCATTGCTAATGGGATATCATTTCTTCTAGGCCTTCTCAGCTGACAGATCAAAGAAATATATGTGTGTATACTAATCCATGTGTATACACATATCTGTAAATATTTCTAAATGTAACCATTTGTATCTATACATGAGTTCTTACTGATGTCTCCAACTCTAGTCCACTACCACATGGATTATTCTAGCCTGTTCCCTGGCTTGTCTGTAATCTTCCACTCGTGAGAGAAATTTTATGTATATGAACTTATTTAATCCTGTGAGGTAGCTATTATTATCTCATTTTATAGTTGAAGAAACTGAGGCTCAATGATGATAAATTTTTTCAAATACATAGTGATTAGGAGGTGTAACTAAACTGGGCATGGTGGCTCGTGCCTGTAATCCCAGAACTTTGGAAGGCTGAGACAAGGGGATCACTTGAGCCCATGAGTTTGAGACCAGCCTGGGCAACACAGTGAGACCACCATCTAAAAAGAAATTTAAAAAAAAAAGAAAAAGAGTTGTAACTACGACGTCTTCTGGGAGAAAAAGAACACACACGTTGTGGAATTGAGAAGGTATATGGTTTGTGCAGTAGTACATACTGATGAGTCAGTAAAATACATTAAAGTTATGTTGGTATGACCCTGAATTGAACACTGATGATTTTGAAATTTTACCAACTGTTTAAACGTCATGCACATCTCTTGAGGAGCAAATTATTATACTAAAGATCTATTATTAATTATACATCACCCCATGAGTCAACTGCAAAACTGTTTAAAATTCTTTTTAATCTTTTTTTTTTTTTTTTTTTTTTTGAGACAGATCTCGCTCTGTTGTCCAGGCTGGAGTGCAGTTGCATGATCTCTACTCACTGCAATCTGTGCCTCCCAGGTTCAAGCAATTCTCCTGACTCAGCCTCCCGAGTAGCTGGGATTACAGGTGCCCACCACCATGCCCAGCTAATTTTTGTATTTTTAATAGAGATGAGGTTTCATCATGCTGGCCAGGCTTGTCTCGAACTCTTGACCTCAAGTGATCCACCCACCTTGGCCTCCCTCTTTTGTATCTTTTAAAAGAGTCATCACTGGTTCCTGAATTCATGAAGATTATCGTGTATTATATAATTTTAATCAATTAAAGGATAACAAATGGCAATGGACTTGACAGGTAATTTGTACCTCTAGTCAAATTTTTCCTGACCCAAAAAATCCAAAACAACAACCATTCCCCCACCTTTGTTAAAAAAAAAAGTTATGGCTTACCTTGATTTTTTTTTTTTTTTGGGGGGGGGACATAGTCTTACCATGTGACACAATCATAGCTTACTGTAACCTGGAACTCCTGGGCTCAAGCAATCCTCCTGCTTTGGTCTCCCAAAATGCTGGGATTATAGGCATAAGCCACAACGCCGGGCCTAAAGTCTTAATCTTTGCTCATTGAAAAGAGGGCTTTGTGATTTAAAAGTTTGGAAAACACTGCATATATATCAATTACCTCTTGGAAATTCTAATGTGCCTATTATGTAACTGAGACAAAAATCAACAAAAAATTAACTTTCAAGTAAATATTTCCCAAATATATTTGTTCATAGAATGCCTTGTTTTAATATAAGGGTGATTAATATCACACAGACCTATATTTGGAATTCAATGTTTTATTCATTTCATAAGAGAAGGAACTTGGGCCATGTTTTTCTGTTTCCAGAACCTAAAATGGCCTGGCACATACTAGGTGCTCAATTAATAATTGTTTGTTAAATAAGTGGACAAGCAAATTTGTATTATCTACTATATGGTAGTCACAAGGAATATAATCGTGAAAAAATAAACATGGTCCCTGTCCTCATGTAACTTACAGTCTACTAGAGAAGATTATAAAAAAGCAAGTAAAAAGGCTAAATCTTAGATAAGAGTTATTAATACAAAACTCTTTAGATAAGAGTTATGGAAACAAACAATGTTGAGATGAAGAATAAAGGAGATGGAGGGAGCGTTACTTTCAAAAATAAGCAGCAAGCTTTTTAATGTATTTACTCAAACAAATCTATAGTTAACCAAAATCTGAGTATTTCAAACATCAACCTTCATTCAGATCACATATTCACAAAGATTGTATTAATCAAAGTCCTTGCATAAAACAGATGGCATACTCAGAACGACTTAAATTAAGAGAGTTTTATAGAAGAACTATTTATAGCTCACGCCTGTAATCCCAGCACTTCGGGAGACTGAGGTCGACAGATCATGAGATCAGGTGTTTGAGACCAGTCTGACCAACATGTTGAAACCCCGCTTTACTAAAAACACAAAAAAAATAGCCGCACGCGGTGGCGCACGCCTGTAATCCCAGTTACTCAAGAGGCTGAGGCAGGAGAATGGCTTGAAACCAGGAGGCAGAGGTTGCAGTGGGCCGACACTGTGCCACTGCACTCCAGCCTAGGCGACAGAGCAAGACTTCGTCTCAAAACAAACAAACAAACAAAACAGCCTTTTCTCCAAAAGGGGAGGAAGTTGAAACTGAGTGGCCCACGATGGGAAGAGGGGAAGCCCAGGGGTACAGGAGGCCTCTGGGTGAAGGCAGAGGCTAACATGGGGTTCGGAGCGACCTTGGCCGTTGGCCTGACCATCTTTGTGCTATCTGTCATCACTGTCATCATCTACTTCACCTGCTCCTGCTGCTGCCTGTATAAGACGTGCCGCCGACCACGTCCGGTTGTCACCACCACCACATCCACCACTGTAGTGTATGCCCCTTATCCTCAGCCTCCAAGTGTGCCGCCCAGCTACCCTGGACCAAGCTACCAGGGCTACCACACCATGCCGCCTCAGCCAGGGATGCCAGCAGCACCCTACCCAACGCAGTAACCACCTTACCTGGCCCAGCCCATGGGCCCGCCGAGACCCCGAGACCCCGGCTGGAGGAGCAGCCGCACCCTACCCCGCCAGCCAGGCTCCTTACAACCCGGCCTACATGGATGCCCCGAAGGTGGTCCTCTGAGCGTCCCCCGGCCTCTCTGGCTGCCACTTGGTTATGTTGTGTGTGTGTGAGTGGTGTGCAGGCACTGTTCCTTGTGGCCCATGCGTGCTGTGTGTGTCCTGCCTGTATATGTGGCTTCCTCTGATGCTGACGAGGTGGGGAACGATCCTTGCCAGAGTGGGCTGGGACCAGACTTTGTTTTCTTCCTCACCTGAAATTATGCTTCCTAAAATCTCAAGCCAAACTCAAAGAATGGGGTGGTGGGGGCACCCTGTGAGGTGGCCTCTGAGAGGTAGGGGACTCTCCAAGGCACATCTGGAGTTCTTCTCCAGCTTACCCTAGGGTGACCAAGTATGGCCTGTCACACCAGAATGGCGCAGCTTTCTGTATGATGCAGATGTGTTCTGGTTTCGGCAGCGTAGCCAGCTGCTGCTCAAGGTGATGCAGGTGAAGCTTGGGATCTGACCAAGTTGGGCTTTGATCCTTTGGGCAGATGTTCCATTGTTCCCTGGAGCCTGTGTCATGCCTGTTGGGGGTCAGGCAGCCTCCTGATGCCAGAACATCTCAGGCAGAGCCCTACTCACCTGATAGCTGTCTGCCTGGACTGTCCCCTGTCCCTGCATCTTCCCTGGGACCACCCAGAGGTCCACATCCACACACAGCCTAGCTGCCCACAGGGAGCTCTGCTGCTCTTGCTGGCCCTCCCTTCCTACAGGTGAGCAGGGCTCCTGTCTACTAGCACACTCAGGTTTCTTACCTGCAGTGTTTTCATTTTATTTAAGCCAAATATTTTGCCTGTTTTCTGTTTTGAAACATGATCGTTGATATGAGACTGAAACCCCTGGGTTGTGGAGGGAAATTGGCTCAGAGGAGATGGACAACCTGGCAACTGTGAGTCCCTGCTTTCCCTGACACCAGCCTCATGGAATATGCAACTCCTGTACCCCAGTCCAGGGTGTTCTGGCAGCAGGGTCACCTGGGCCAAGGGACCATCTGGACCAAAGGTGGGGTGTGGGGCCCTGGATGGCAGCTCTGGCCCAGATATGAATACCTCAGTGTTCCTCCTCCCTCTATTACTATTTCACCAGAGCTGTCTTAGCTTTGAATCTGTTGTGTTTCTGAGTCTAGGGTCTGTACCCTTATTTATAATAAATGCAATCGTTTGGAAACAACAACAACAAAACAAAACAAAACAAAAAAAACCAAAAAAAAAAAAAAAAAAAACAAGGGAAGAAAAACATCTTTTTTTTTTTTTTTTTTTTTGAGGCAGAGTCTCGCTCTGTTGCCCGGGCTGGAGTACTCTGGCCGGATCTCAGCTCACTGCAAGCTCCGCCTCCCGGGTTTACGCCATTCTCCTGCCTCAGCCTCCCGAGTAGCTGGGAGTACAGGCACCCGCCACCTCGCCCGCCTAGTTTTTTTTATTTTTTAGTAGAGACGGGGTTTCACCGTGTTAGCCAGGATGGTCTCGATCTCCTGACCTCGTGATCCGCCCGTCTCGGCCTCCCAAAGTGCTGGGATTACAGGCTTGAGCCACCACGTCCGGCCGAAAAACATCTTAAGAACCAAAGACAGCCAGAAGCCATTAGCAACACCCTTAGACCTGAAGGACAAGGGAGTCAATAGGAACAAGGCATTAGGTGTCAGCTGAAAATAAATTATATTAATATAAATATAATAAATAAATAGAATAAACTATATTTAAGCATAGATCATATGGAGGCAGCACAAACCACTTCTATATAAATAGGCCTAAACTATAATTCCATGTAGGCAAAAATTAAGTTTTTGTACCTTACCACCTGTTACAGTCCTCACATATAGTGGTACTGTTGGATGTAATTAATACATGTGTATTGAATGTACACATTGCATCCGACAGACATAACTTTCTTGAACAGCAATAATCATATGAGATTAAATATAAAGAATATTTCTTTTAAAGAGTTATAATTCTTCTAAAATGTTGCAGTTAAAGCAGTTACTACAGTTACATAGGATAATTTTTGTAAGACTGTTTCAAGTTTAGAACTATGCCCTAATTGGCAATTATATATTTCAAATGAAGAAAACTCTTCTTTTGGGGGTCTAATGAAGAAACTAGATAAATCAGCAATAGACTGAGCAGAGGTTTTAAAGGATACTTGAACAAAAATGTACAGCAGGCCTACTTTTATGTTTTAAGTGTGTGAGCACTGAATTAAATAGCCCCTTAGAAAAAAAGTATTTTTGGCTGGGCATGGTGGCTCATGCTTGTAATCCCAGCACTTTGAGAGGATGAGGTGGGTGGAACATGAGGTCAGGATATCGAGACCATCCTGGCTAACATGGTAAAACCCCATCTCTACTAAAAATACAAAAAAATTAGCTGGCATGGTGGCATGCGCCTGTAGTCCCAGCTACTCGGAAGGCTGAGGCAGGAGAATCTCTTGAGCCTGGGAGGTGGAGGTTGCAGTGAGCCAAGACTGAGCCACTGCACTCCAGCCTGGGCAACAGAGTGAGACTCCATCTAAAAAAAAAAAAAAAGAGAAAGAAAGAAAACAAAGAATGAAAAAAGTATTTTTAGGCTGGGTGTGGTTGCTCACTCCTGTAATCCCAGCACTCTGGGGGCCCAAGGTAGGTGGATTGCTTGAGGTCAGGAGTTCGAAAACAGCCTGGCCAACATGGTAAAACCCATTCTCTACTAAAAATACAAAAATTAGTTGGGCATGGTGGTGGGCACCTGTAGTCCCAGCTACTCAGGAGGCTGAGGCAGGATAATTGCTTGAACCGGGAGATGGAGGTTGCGTGAGCTGAGATCGTACCACTGCACTCCAGCCGGGGTGACGGAGGAAGACTCCGTCTCAAAAAAAAAAAAAAAAAAGTATTTTTGCCATATAAAGGAATCTATCATATTGCATATAACATCAAATTGTTCCATTCTATGTCAAAAAGGATTTATTAAGTTATTAATATGACTTTTTAAAAGAATAAACTGGCTCTAGATAATTTAAAATATGCTAAAAGATTTGTTTAGGTTGCTTAAGTTAATACACATTTGAAAACAAGCATGTTTTCTTATGTTTACACATAAGAATATTTTATAGCGCATCATAAACACTAAATGCTGTTTTTCTTTCCGTTTTTCCTAGTCTACCACATATGTAAATATAAACAGACAACCTAAGCAATTAAACAGTCATCCAGCAGCATTTTAGCCAAAATCTATCTTTTTGCCAGTATCCATTCATCCAGGTGCTTTGGGGAGAAATCACTCAATGCACCAGAGATGGGCATGACTCAAGGTTGGCCAAAGCCATAGTGATTACATCAGAGACTGGTATGCCAGCTAATTAGAGCCGGTAAGGCACAATGATGAAAAAGGTAAAAAGTCATCAGATTCATAATACATATACATATAAGTATATATAAAACATAAATATATTTTGGTGATGCAGTTGACAGAATTTGCTGATAATTTAGATAACAGACAGGAAGAATCAAGATTGATTGTCCTTAGCATTTGGGTGATTGTAGGCCATTTACTGAGAGGAAACACGGAAGAAACAGGTTTTATGGAATAAAAGTTAAAAGTTTAGTTTGGGACATCATAAATTTGAGATGCCTACTAGACACACAATAAGAGATGTCAAGTAAACAGTTGCACAAATGAGTTTAAGGGAAATTTATAATTCCTTAGGGTAGATTCCTAGTAGTAGAGTTGCTGGATCAAAGGTTATGTGCATTTTTAGTGTTGTGCTGGAGCCAATATAGTTGGCTTAGTGTTGGCTAAGATAGTGTTGACTAAGATAGCCAGTGTAATGTTGAATAGAAGTAGAGTGTGCATCCTCACCTTGTTCCGATCTGAGAGAGAAAACATTCAGTGTAACAATTACATATGAGGTTAGTTGGCTGGGCACGGTGGCTCACTCCTGTAATCCCAGCACTTTGGGAGGCCACAGCAGGCGGATCGCAATGTCAAGAGTTCGAGACTAGCCTGGCCAACATGGTGAAATCCCCATCTCTGCTAAGAATACAAAAAATTAGCCGGGTGTGGTGGCACGTGCCTGTAATCCCAGCTACTCGGGAGGTCGAGGCAGGAGAATCTCTTGAACCTGGGAGGTGGAGGTTGCAGTGAGCCGAGATAGCTCTACTGCACTCCAGTCTGGGTGACAGAGCGAGACTGTCTCGCGTGGGGGGAAAAAAATGAGGTTAGCTGTAAATTTTGCCTAAATACCCTTTAGAGAATAAAGAAGTTCTATTTTCTTACTATTTTTGAGAGTTTATTTTTCAATCATGAATGGATGTTGAGTTTTGCAAATGCTCAACATCCATTCATGATCATATGGTTTTTCTCCTATACTTTGTGAATGCAGTGAACTAAATTGATTGACCTTTGAATGTTAAAACAACCTTGGACTTCTGCACTAAACTTCACTTGCTCAAATTATATTACATATTACTGAATTCTATTTGCTAATATTTTGTTGAGAATTTTTGTATCTGTTGCCAGATGCAGTGGTTCATGCCTATAATCCCAGCACTTTGGAAGGCCGAGGCAGGTGGATCACTTGAGGTCAGGAGATTGAGACCAGCCTGGCCACCATGGTGAAACCCCATCTCTACTAAAAAAAAATACAAAAAATTCGCTGGGCATGGTGGCGCATGCCTGTAGTCCCAGCTACTCAGGAGGCTGAGGCAGGAGAATCACTTGAATCCAGAGGCAGAGGTTGCAGTGAGCTGAGACCGTGCCACTGCATCCTAGCCTGGGTGACACAGTGAGACTCTGTCTCAAAAATAAATAAATAAATGAATAAATAAAATGAAAAAAGGAATTTTTGTATCTATGTTCATGAGGCATAATCTTTTATTTTCTTGTAATGCCTGTTTCAGTATCAGGTTATGCTGACATCATAAAATGAATCAAAAATTATTTCTCCCTTCTCTATTTTCTGAGTTTGTGTAGTATTGTTTCTTAAAAGTTTAGTAAAATTAACCAGTAAAGTCATTCGTACCTGGAGTTTCTTTTACAGGAGTGTTTTTAATTAAGAATTCAATTTCTTTCTTAATTTTTCTCTCTTTTTGGCATAAATTTGTTCACAGTATTTTCTTTTATCCTTTAAATATCTGTAGTAATAAATTTTGTTTTCTGTATTTCTTGGTCTAGCTAAAGGTTTATCAATATTATTAACTTTTTCAAAATATCAACTCTTGGTAGTTTCTAAGAACAAGGATATTCTCCTACGTAATCACAATGGCATTATCTCACCCAAGAAATTTAACACTGATATGATAATCTTGTCTAATCGTCAGTCCATATTCACATTTCCCTAATTGTCCACAAACGTCCTTCAAAGTTGTCTTTACTCAGTTGAGAATCCAAGCAAAGACCATGCATTGTTGCTGCATGTATTATCTTTTTAGTCACTTTTAATCTATAAAAGTTCCCCTTGCTTTTTTTCCCTTAGATAATATTGACTTACAAAAATATGGCCAGGTGGGCTGGTGCGGTGGCTCACACCTGTAATCCCAACACTTTGGGAGGCTGAGGCAGGTGGATCACCTGAGGTCAGGAGTTCGAGACCAGCCTGACCAACATGCAGAAACCCCATCTCTACTGAAAATTCAAAATTAGCTGGGCATGGTGGCGCATGCCTGTAGTCCCAGCTACTCAGGAGACTGAGGAAGGAGAATCACTTGAACCTGGGAGGTGGAGGTTGTGGTGAGCTGAGATTGTGCCATTGCACTCCAGCCTGGGGAACAAGAGCAAAACTCTTAACTCAAAAAAAAAAAAAAAAAAAAAAAAAAAAAAAAAAAAAAAAAAAAAAAGCCAGGCACGCTGGTGGTTCATGCCTGTAATCCCAGCACTTTGGGAGGCCAAGGTGGGTGGATCACCTGAGGTCAAGAGTTCGGGACCAGCCTGGCCAAATAACATGGTGAAACCCCATCTCTACTAAAAATATAAAAATTAGCTGGGCGTGGTGGCACATGCCTGTAATCCAAGGTACTCTGGAGGCTGAGGCAGGAGAATCACTTGGACCCAGGAGGTGGAGGTTGCAGTGAGCCGAGATGGTGCCATCACACTCCAACCTGGATGAGACAGTGAGACTCCTTCTCAAAAAAAAAAAAAAAAAAAAAATAGTCTAGCCAGCTGTCTCACAGAATGTCTCACAATCTGTTTTTATTGTATTGCCTTTCAAAAATTAGGTTAAACATTCTTGGCAAGAATACTTCATAGCTGATATTGTGTACTTCCCACTATATCACATCAGGAGGCAACTGTCAGTTCATTCCGTTATGGTTATGCTAAGTTTGATCACTGATTAAAGTGGTGTCCAAAAGATCTCTCCATTGGATACTTTGAGATTATGTAAATATCCTGTTCCCCAGCAAAGTTTCATACAATAATTTCTAACTGAATATTACATTGATGGGAATAAAATAGGATTTCTTAATTCTATCATTCATTCTACTTTCTTTTTAAATTCAACAGATATTTACTGGGTGCCTACCAAGTGCTAGTTACCACGCTAGGAATTAGATAGTGAAGAGAGCAAAATAAATGCTTTTCTTCATTGTCTATAGTGGGAAAGAAATAAGGAAACAAACTCTTCTCAGTACTCCAAGAAGCTACATAAATTAAAAATCTAAAGAACAAGTTATATTTGTAGTCATCATTATCTTCGTATTAAGTAAAGGGCAGTAGATGTACATCTTTAAAAAAAGTTTCTGTTTCTTTCTTCTTTTAAAAAAACTGATACATAATTACATCTCATAAAATTCATCCTTTTAATAAAGTTTAAAATTTAGTGGTTTTTAGTATATTCATAAAGTTGTTCAGCAATCACCACAATCCAGTCCACTAACATTTTCATCACCCTGAAAGGAACTTTGTACCCATCAGCAGTCATTCCCCTCTCACAGCCCCTGACAACCATTAATCTACTCCTGTCTGTATAAATGTGCCTATTCTGGAAATTTCATATAAATTGAATTATACAAAATGTGGTCTTTTTCTTGGCTTTTTGCACTTTGCATAATGTTTTAAAGGTTCATCCATGTTGTAGCATTTATCAGTACTTACGACTAAAAATATTTCTTTGTATAGATATAATATTTTGTTCATTCATTCATGACTCCATATCAGTTTATACAGCTCTTCCTAACGTCATTAAATTATAAACTTCTTTTCAAAAGACACAAGCTGGGCATGGTAGTACGGATCTGTAATTCCTGCTACTTGGGAGGCTGAGGTGGGAGGGTTACTTGAGCCCAGGAGTTGAGCCCAGCTGGGTGACACAGTGGGACCCTGTCTTGGGAAAAAAAAAAAAAAAAAAAAGACACAAGAAAAATGACAAGACAAGCCACAGACTGTGAGACAATATCTACAAAACACATCACTGATGAAAGACTTATATGCAGGATGTACAAAGGACTCTCAAAACTCAATAGTAAGATAATGAAACAGAAACATAAAGATGAGCAAAATTTTTGAATAAACACTTAATTTAACTTTTCCCTAGGTGTACTGTCCTTTGGGATACTAGCTTTATAAAGGGGCCTTCTATCAGTCTTCTCACTTTGCAGTTGCCCTAAGCTTTGGCTTTTATCCCTCTCTGAGTCCCTTTAAAATGAAATTTGTAGTTTACCAGGTGTTAGGAGTTGAACTGTGTCACTCCAGAAGATGCTGAAGTCCTAACCTCCAGTACCTGTGATTGTGACCTTATTTGGAAATAGGATCTTTGCAGATGATCCAGTTAAGATGAAGTCATTAGGGTGGGCCCTAATTCAATATGACTGATGTCTTTATGAAAAGTGAAGACACTGAAGGAAAGCCATCTACAAGCCTGGAATGCCTGAGGCTATCAGAATCCAGGAGAAAGGAATGAAACAATTCCCCTCACTGCCCTCAGAAAGAACCAATTCTATAAACACCTTGATTTCAGACTTTCAGGCACCAGAACTGTGAGACAATAAATTTCAGTTGTTTAAGGCACTGAGTTTGTGGTACATTTTTATGGCAGCCCCACGAAACTAATATATCAGGGGTCAGTAGCTGCCCCCAGAGCAACTGGCATCAGGACTTGGCTTTCATTTTTGGTCTCTGTAGATTTTTCTTACTTTTTTACTAATGCAACTCTGCATTCCAAAATATGTTTTTAAAAATATTTTATGCAGCAATTTGTTTTGTGCTGGGAAGATTTTTTAGGATATTTAATTTTCATTTTGTTGGAAATGGAAGTCTACTCGATTCTTCAATAATAACTTTCTGAAAATGGGGTTTGGTTTCTCTCAGGTACTCATTATTACTTTCCAAGTGAAATTTATTATTTATTTTACATCTCAGTTATGCCTAATATTCTATTGTATTCTGTACATGGCATTTTTGTCTCACAAAATTGCTAGTTTCTTGAGAGTTGAGATGGTGTCTTACTTACCATTGAATACAAGCATATAGAACAATATCTCACATATAATAGATATTTCCTAAATTACCTATTGGTTATTAAACTGAATGTACTTGTATACTGAGCAGATGCATAGGTATGTAAAGTTGCTTGGAGTGATAACTTTAAGTCTTAATTTGAAGTTTTCATTAATTCACAAATGTCTGTGTTACTCAGGGCTATAGTCACCTAGGATGGGTTTTCTTGTTTTCTGATTAATATAAATCTAGGTCTCAGGAAACCTGTAGGTTTATGACCTTTCAAGTTTCCTATATTAGAGTTTGAAGTGATTTTATTAATACATATTATTTGTAAATATTACAACTCTGTAAATATTATTATACCCATTTTTCAAATACAGAAAGTAAAGTTCAGAAAGATGAAATGCCTCTTCCAAGGTGTGATACATAAGTACCAGAGTTAGAAATAAGTTTATTTTGCCCTGAAGCCATTCACTATTCTATACTACTTATTATGGATCCCATTTTGTAATGATTATGAAACTCCTTGCTGTTTTTCTATTCTTATTTGTATCAGAGTATCATCATATTTACTTATTTCAAAATAATGAAAGAGGTATCTTCCAAAATACCTGCTTATGTATGATTTTTATGTTTTCTGTCTATGAAGTCACTTTCCATTGTTCACCTGATATATTTGTTAGACATAAACACCTTCAGAGGTTACATGCTAGAAAAACAAACATTTTGAGGTAGCTTTTCCTTTTTCTTCTCAGTAAGGAAAGGTTTCCACTGTAGGACATTCAAATCCGTATCATTAGCCTTCTACAAGATTTTCCATAATAAGTCTGCTTTTGGGTGCAATCTGTACCAGACACTACTATGCACTTGCTTACACCCTGCTTACTTTCCAGTTGCTTTAGTATGCCATATGTAAACTTTATTTACCCAAATTGTTTTTTAAGTTCCTTGAGGTCAAGCATGGATTTTCTATTACTGTGTATTCCTGTAATAGCTGCAATTTATTAAAGGCTTACTGAGTACCAGGAACTTTGCACACATTTCATTTATTATTTACAATAACATGGCAAATTAGGTATTACTACCCCCATTTCACAGATGTGGAAAGCCTCAGATATAATTAGTCCCAAGACTGTAAACCTATTAAGTGACCATAATGATGGGTCCTTAATATGTGATTGTTGAGTTGATGGATTTGTGGTAATTTTCCTGAAAGATCTTTCCATCTGGCCATAGTGCAATAGAAAAAGACACCAGTTTGTATCCTTGTGCTATAAATTACTAGCCTGTGACTGTGGACAAGTGACTTAGCATCATCAAATCTGAGTTCCTGATTTGTAAGATGGGATAATAAAGCCCAATCCATGAAGGAGTCTTAAATATTAAACTAGATCATACGGATGCAAAATAAATATTGATTTATTAACTTGCTTGCTTATGTGTTTCTTTTCTTTCACTGAAATATACACTGAATAAGTGAATAAATTGAGAAGTACCAAGAAAAGACACTTATCAAAGTATTTTTTTGTATAAATATGATTTAATAGCCTTCAAATTATGATAAAATTCAATATAATTCAATTTTTTTAGCATTCTTCTATGCTAACATATTCACAACTACGTTAAAACATCTTCAGATCATCCTCTCAGATCAATTACCATCACACTTGTGAATGGAGACCACTTGTTTTTAGTATGTTCAGATTCTTTCCCTAAATATCTAGGATTTTATTTCCTCCGACAATACTGGATAGGAGACAGTAATCTTTTAATTTAATGGAAAGATATTTAAATGCTTTTTTCACCACTCCTTTTCCCCAAATTAGTACATGATTTTTGTGTGAGGTGATTTTTCTGTCAGGTAATTTAGTATCATTGTTGTTCCATAGCTTGAATTTTATGTCGGATATTTCAATCTGCTTTCTCTTCAGCATGTTCTGTTGCTGAGTAGAGAAACCTCACAATGGCCATAGACTGTTCTATTGTTCAAATCCTATGCATTTAGAGTCAAAACAATGATATAAAACATGACTTTACTGTAGAAATGATAAATTAATTGTATATTGATTTTAAAGATAATATCTTTGTTTGTGGAAAACAAAAAAGTGCTACTAAAAATTCCCAGATCTCCATCCTGGTAATTCAAATCAGAATATTTTCCTTAGAAGACACTAATCTTTAAAATTCTTTTATGTTGGTAAGCCAAAACCTCTACTTGCTGATCCTAGGGCATGGTGCAAGATCTTACAATAAGGTTTGATGAACCAACAAGTATTCTGTAGTACTTCTTGAAGAAATTTTAAAAATTAGAATATTAATAAGTTAATATTTATTGTTTATAGACAGTAGTCATATATTTGAAGAACTGTGCATTTTGAACTTTTAAAATATGACAAATAAGCCTTTTTAAAAGAAAATGAAAGCAATCATTGATCTTCAGCTGATGTTGTTATGTACAATTATCTATTATATTGCCAAATTAATATTTTCTCTATGACATCTGTGATGTCCCTCTGGACTAAAAAGACATACATATATTCTTTCTGTTAACTGTCTTTATACCGTTATTTGCTTTTCCATTAGGTGCATGGTATATTTAAACAACTGCAGGCGATTTATACTAGCTCAGAGTCATTTTGATTAGTCTTGAGTAAATTAACTAGCCTTCAGTCAGTTCAGTGCTCCCTCCTATGTGGCCCTACTCCGGCTTCACATTGAATAGTCCCTCAGTCTAGTCCAGATGTCCCACTGTATCCACTCACCCTTTCAGAATGATGTTGTGTTTGCTATTTTTAGATGGAATATGTGTTTGCTGTATGTTAGTAAAACATGTAAATTATGTATGCAATTTATACATGATATAAGTAGTGTGTTTTTCTACTATGTGTTTCAAAAGCATTATCCAAATGAAAATGATAAAAAAAACTTCCCACAAAACTGGAAAATGTTCCATACCAAGGAAGTTAATTTGTTTTTATTTACCATTGTGATATAATGAAGGAAATTTTTTTGGTCTTGTTTGCCCTGCTTTTGGATTCTTGGCCAAATGTCTTTTACTGGTCTTTTTTTGTCCTTGCTTTTGGATTCTTTAGCAAATTGTCCACCATGTAATTAATATTAAATTAACCTACAGGCATTGCTATCTAAAACATTTAAAATATTCATTATTCCTCTTGTCACTATCATACTTTCTTTTCTAATGTCTGAAATTTCTAAATTGCAGATAAGTGGCTTTTTAATATATTTGCCTCATGACAAGCTTTTGAAACACTAACTTAGGTAGAATGAGGACCTGCATTGGTGTTTTCAGTGCTAAGATTTTAATTTATATCTTTCCCAGGATCATTAATTAAAATGATTTAACCTGTATCTAAAAAATTATCAGCTTATATTTCTTTAGTAGATAATAATTTGCCATCTTAAAATAGTAATGTGAAGTGAATTGATAGTATTTGTTCCACACAGTACTGAACTTTAGTAAGAAATATCTTAGCACACCCACATATACATAAGGATACTCATATAGGACAGGACCAACAACATTATTTTGATTAACTGGTTAGTATCAACTATATACTTATGGATAAACATAGCAAGCTTTAGTCCACATACAAAGTGCAAAACGTAACTGTAAAATAACAATATAATTCAAATATGTAATTTACCAGTAGGAGTAATTTATTTTTAAAAAATTGCTTTGGATTTCATATCATAGTCTTTTCCTCATATTTTTCTGTATTAACAATTTAACATTTTCTTAAAATGATTAGTCTTATCAATATGACAAATTAAAATGTTGTTTTCTGAAGATCACAAATTAAGATTTTCCAGATCTTAATTCTATGCTGAAAATGTTAGCATGTGTTGAAATGTTAAATATTATAAAACATTTCAACTAATTTATATGCTAAACATAAATACACAATTGATGTAACCTAATGTATACTTTTTTTCACTTAACTTTATTTTAAATACAATATAGGCTGAATGCTTTTTCACTCATAGGCCTACGATAAATTTGAATTAATGGGGATAATAACTACTTTTTAGCATCATTAAATATGACTTTAAAAGTTGAAGTAATGTTTGTGAACAGGCAAATCTATGGCTGAAGAATCAGGAATAAAGAAGTATTGGAAACGTCTGTCTACATGCTATTTTTGTTCATCACCTAAAATGTGGAGACAAAAAAATATACAGAGACATTTTTTTAAAAAGTGGAGAGGACAGCCAAAACTATAGGTGATAGTAGAGTGAAATATTTTCTAAACCATTGTTTTTAATTATGTTTTGAAAAAGAGACTCTGGAGTGATCAATTACTTTTATATCTCATGATGATTATTAAATGTTATCTTTCATAGTTAAAAAGCATACCACAGTATACAGTATTGTCTATGTGAATACTGAAACAAGGACTATTATCCTGTTAATCATCAAGTACTGATTATTTAACAATTTCATCCTATTTATTCTTCTAATATATGAGCTTTTATTTCATCTTGAATCATCACCACACTATAACATTATTGCTGATTTGCAAATTAATTATTCTAGGCCTTTCAAATGTTAGTATTCATTCACAGCTGTTCCAAAGTTTGACAAAAATAAGAATACATGTTCATTTTTAAATGGCTTGTATAGGTTTGGTGTGAAGTTCCTGAATTAGCAGAATCGGTATCAGAATGCTGATATATCACTGAAGACAGTTACTTTTTAATAAAATTATTGGAAGGAGAAAACCATGGAACAAGAATTCCCAAAAAAGTTCCAAAATGTAAGACAGGATATACTGTTATATTAGTTGTGCACGGAATAGCCAAATTATAGAATAATTATTCCTAAAAATCAGTAAGTGTTTTTTTATTTTAGAAAATAATGTTTCCAAAGCATAAATTTTAAACTCAGGACAAACTTCTTTACCAGCCAGTTGTGCAGACTGTCCACTGAGAAGGAACAGGGAGTGGACTGTATTTTAATAGAGTTGTGATAAATAATTTAGTTGCATTTCTAAATTAAAAATTCAACATTAAAAAATGTTGGCAGTTTCCTTTTTATGTGATCTTTCACTATTCATACAACTAATCTGAAAATCTAAGACATATAATGAAAATAAAATTCGCATGATACTGCTTTATATGGTCAAGATAAAGTATCAGCTTTTTCTAAGTAACTAAGAGTAGTTACTTCTGTCTCCAAAGATGTCCAGGAAGATTTTTGAGTTTTTCATGCATCAGTTTCAGAAACTGTCCCATTATTTCCATGTTAAAAGACAATATCACTTTAATTATACCAAATTAAATGCGTATGAAGTCCTGATAAATTATTTCTTTCATAGTATTGGTTGCAAGTAGCATTTCTTCTTAGTGCTCAAAAGAAATGACGTGTAGTTGGATAAGGATTGGTGGTTTTTTACTTCCTCCCCCAAAGTGCTGATGTTTTTGGCTGGTTGTTTTTTGTTTTTGTTTTTATTTGGTGGTGGGGGGAGACATGAGAGAAGAGAAAAAGGCTGTATTTAGAATTATTGAACAGGCCTACACTAAAATTCTTCCTTGTCCGATGAGGATGAGGGCTGGGGGAGAAAGGTGAGGTGGAACACTTGAAGTGTAATAGTATCTGTGTAGTTTTTTTAAATATACAATCTCTCCCCCGGTCTCCGGTCCCCCTGCTCCTATGTGCTGGTACCTCTGGACGGTTCAGAAGCCATTTTAGAACTCAGGAAGCAAAATATGTGAGTTCCACTGTGCTTCTGCAGGTGCTGTGGTGGCAAGGATAACCTTTGCTCGCTTGCCGGGAGTGTAACCATGCTGTTATTTAATGTCTTTGAGGATTAAACACACCACAGAAAATTCCAAACCCACATCCTAACACCTGAAGCTCGCACAATGTTTCTAGAGCAAATGACAAAACATTTCACTGAAACCTTAATTTAGCAAGTTTGTGTCCAGATCTGGGGATTTTTTAAAAAATTGTTTTGAGGCGTCGCTGATGATCCATACAGTATTCGATTTTCAAAACTATTCTGGGTTGAAAAAAGACCCTTTTCTAGGTGTTTTGCGCACCCGAGCCCTGCAGTTCACGGTGTTTCGGGAGGAGGGTCTTTCGGAATTGAACGTGCATTTTCAGTCCTGGGTGTCTAGTAATTTATGGGGTTGGGGGGAGAGACAAAACCACAGGGCAACTTCCCGAATAGTCTGAGGGGCTAAGAAGCCAGAGAGGCATTTGCCTTCTCGAAACTGGACGCGAGGCTCAGAGCCCGGCTGTCCTCAGCTGTCATGGGGGAGGGGAAGGGAGTGCTGGCATTGGCGTCGGGCGCCGTTTGCTCAGCCTCCCCGCCGCGTCCCGCCGCCAGCTCACCTCCGCGTAGAGCTAGGCACTCACCGGCCCGCTGGCCCTTGCTCCCTGGCCGCCCTCCCGCCCCGGTCCTCAGGCACAGGTCGCTAGAACCATCCAGTGGGATGGCTGCCGCCTCCTCGGGGACCGCTGCCTTAGGGCCAGGACTGGGGTCGCCTGGCCGCCCGGGGAACACGCAGCCCCCGGGGCGCTGCGCCGGCGGCCGGGAGGCGCTGGCGCCCGCTCCACCCCCCCCGCCCCCCGCTCCCGCCTCCTGCCCGCGGCGCGGTGCTCCTGCTTGCCCCGGCCGGCCGCGCGGCAGCGCACACACTCACTCCGAGGGCGCCTCCAAGGTTACCCGCGGGTGGGGGCTGGGGCAGAGTCCGGCCACTGGCCTCCTTCGCTGCTTTCCTATCGCCGCGGCCCTTCTGCCGCTCCAGGGCCACCGGGATCCAAATCCTAACGCAGAAGACGCTCCAAAGTCCGGGGAGGGAAGTCAAGCTGAGAGGCAGGCCGGCATCTGGGCTGGGGGCGGCCTTAGCTGGCTTCGGGTGCCCGGACAGCCGGGTCAGGCGAGGTCGCGGCAGGAGGGGGCTATGGCTCTGGCGGGCGCACTCTGTACAGCGCAAGCTGGGCTGGGGGCAGCGCGCGGGGGCTGCAGGCAGCAGCGAGGCGCCCGAGGCGCCCCGGGCCCGTAGGGGGGCAGAGACAAGCGGGCGGCCAAACCTGCCGAGGAAACTAACTAAATAAAAGGAGACTGTTATTTAAGGCGCGGAAATTTGAAATATTTGGACAGGAAGAGAAAAGAAAAGAAACCTTAGCGAGGGAGGGGGAAAAAACGCGAGCTAACGGTTTTGAAGCTCCCCCACCCCCACCCCGGGCTTTTCTGCGCGCCCTAAGGGAGCTCTGGGCTCCAGCTTCCTCACTAGGGCCCAGGGAGTTGGAGCTGGAGTCTGGAGGAGTGACAGAGGGACAGAAAAGATGTCTTCGCAGCCCCTCTGTGGAGGGCTTGGTTGGCTATGGGCAGACCTTTACCCGGGGTCTCAGGTGGGAAGTTTGTTTCCTGCCTCTCACTAGGTTCCTGCGTGGATCTGTTTTCATGGGACTGCCATATAAAAGCAGAACAGTCTCCAGAGACCGAGACAGGGACTTTCCCCCGTAGCCTTTTGATGAAGGTTGCTTAGGGCATCCAGGAAGGCTGTGAGCACGACCTTTTCTTGCTCCAGCACTGTGGATGCCCGGCGCCTATCGACTATTTACTTCTACCCCCGGCAAAAGCCGAAAGCACCTTTTTGGGAACTGAGATTTCGAAACCAGTCCTGAGCCACTGACTCCATCCACAACGTTCTTTTGATCAATACGATAAGGGAAATATATCATATTGCTTTCTCGGGACAGAATACTTAATCTACTTATTATTGATCAGTCACCCATTGTGGTGTGTGTGTACATGAACTCATCACACTGTTGCAAGATACATAATGTTTATCAGAAAACTTAATTAACTACCAAAGTGTGATAAAAGACACTTTGGTTAGCAGTTCGGGGACCAGAACTTGAGCCGAGGTCATGTTAGTGCCCTCCACCCCAGATGTAAGCCTGGCTTCAGCTTACTGGGCAAAGGCTGAGCCCAAATTTCCCGATGTGGATGCGGACGCAGCGGTGAAGAACTGAATTTGAGAGCGCATCCTCTACTTTGTATCCTCCATCCATAACAACAGCGTCGTCCCCTGGAGCTCTGGACACTACATTAGTTAGCACTTGCATCCCCACTCTCTGCATCTGAATAAGTTCAGACCCCTCCCTCCTAACCTCAGGTCGCTGAAAACAGGACCCGAGCAGCACCGTTTCATCCATCCTATACATTTCGGCATGTTCAAGAGGCTTACAGAATATTGTTGAGGTTTTTGAGATTGAATAATGGCTTTTCATATTTCCTAGAGGGGACCACATAACTCATTTCTAAAATACTTAGATTAGCAAAGCTACTAAGCTACTTCCTGCACAGAGCCAGAGTAATATGGCGATGTTTTAATGCCTAACAAATTTTAGACTGATGAAAAGATAGAGCGTCCTCTCCCTCTACCGTGCTCCGACCAGCCGAGAACAAAGCAACTGCAGAAGTACTCTTTTGCTTTATGAACGTCCTATGCTTTTATATTTGAAATCTCTAAAGATAAATTTTATTGTAATTAAATAAAGTAAATGCCGACACATGTTGGATGCTGTGAAGTCCATTAAACTGGATTTTAAAATCATGACCGTCCATCTTTACAGTTGTAACTTGTAAGAGGGTTTTTTTTTAAAAAATTACTTTCAGTTAGTGTTTTGTTCAAAAATATTCGTCTTATTAAAGTAGTATATTTTGCATATTGACTCAATTTTAAAATCCAAAATGTGACACTTTTACTTCAAAACCACCTCAATCTCTATTTTTTCATAAATGTTTTAAGTTTGTTGCCATCAAAAATAAATTTATGTAGTAATTTGTGGTTAAAGGTGTCAGATGATGAGGTCTTTTTGCACTTAGGGCATGTAAATTTTACTGCAAAATTAAAAGGATTAATCTTTTCTTTCTATATTCTTTTATACTATCATGGAAGATAAATTATTGAAAACCACTTGCCTGCCACCCAGCCATTCCAATCCTTGTTAGGTCAGGCATCAGAACCATGTCCTTCAATAAACCTTGAGGCATTTTGTTCTTTTTGGAGTGAGGGCAGAGAGCTTATGAGGTAGGAGGGAACTTTCACATAAAACATCTTTGATCATGTGGGAGATGATGAACAACGTATGTATGAATTTGTAAATGATAACTATTGAAATACGTTGTTGAAAAGTGTAAATTAAAATGACCGAGTAGTAGATGCTGGAAAATTGTCTTGGAAGTTTAATATTTCTACTTCCTTAAAAAAATTTTTTAGGTAAATGTACGCCTAAAAATATTGTATACTCTTTTACTAAAAAGTTTTGTGGCAATTAAGTACCATTTGTGGGAGTGGCTCATTTATTATTTTTAAAGTTTCTACATTTATTTTTCTGCAGATCCTAACATAGTTATGACCTTTATATATAATTTATACATGTCTCGCTGTTTTTCATTCCCTAAAATTTGATATTTGCACTTTAATACTTAAACATTTTGTAATTTTACATTTCTTACACTCAGGGAGAAAAAGTCTACATTACACTTAGTGTATTTATGATATAATTTTGGGAAATGTATTATTTAACCATTTGCCTCATTTTGTGATTAAAAACCCATTAGTGGTAAGCACTTTTAAGGTGGCATTTTCTTTTAAAACTTTAGAACTAAAATATGTTTTCAGATTGCTACTTCTGAACTCTGTCCTTCAACTACTTGACTTGATGTCGAGAAAAAGGGAAGATTGGACATTAAGGGAAATTCACACTAAAATTTCAGGCTTAATCTTAAAAAAAAAAAAGTTGTCCTTATTTTGTTTTAAAGCAGAAATACTAGGCACCAAGGTGGAGAGGACATGGGTAAAGGATGAAAACAATAACTGAATCATCAAGAGAGTATGTCTAATTTTCCAGTTGATCTGCCTTTTCTACTGTAAAGACTTAAGACATCAATAACTTTTAGTACAGTTCTCCTTAACAAGTGACAAGTTGTGTACGGGTTCTAGAGGTGGGAAAATCACAGAAAAATGTTGTCCTGTTTTGAAAGTGTTTTAATTAGGCAAAAAAAGCATCAGGACAAACCATTTTAAAAACAAAGTCTTCAAGTTGGGTGTTGAGATTGGTAAAAGGGGAAGCAAGGGAAAAGCCAAGGAAAGATAAAATATTCAGAAGAAAGTCAAAGCTATTTGCAATTACATGTTAGAACAGATTTTGCAGGTGAAAAAGATGTTGCTTAAATATATTCATAAACCTGTTATAAGATTTTCACTTATGCTGTTTCAGAAAATTTAGCTGCTTAAAATATGACAGAACTGTATTTTAACAAATGACTTAATTAAAAGTCAGGCGAGCTACCCAGTTAATTGATAAAGTAGAGGCAACGTGGGGGAGCCCTCCCCACATTTATTGAAGATTTGTGGCTCCCCCAGCCCCGTTTGCCTGCATCAGGCTAACAACCTCGTTCCTCCCATAGAGCCTGGCCAAATCACAGGCGGTGTCCCCCTTATGGTTCCGATGCCCCACATTGCTGGCGGTGTGCTTCACCAGGAACTCCACCACCCGGAGGTGGCCTTCTTTGGCAGCCAAGTGCAAGGGCAGGTTCCCTTCATTATCCTCGATGTTAACATCAGCTTGAAACTCCAGCAAAGTCTGTAAAGTGTCCAGGAAACCTGCTCTGGCCGCATCATGAATGACAGCGAAACCAGTTCGGTCTTTCAAATCGGGATTAGCACCTCTAAGTAGTAGTCTCCTGGCAATCTCGGGATTTCCAAGTTTCATAACCTGGAAAAGAAGTAGAAATGGTAGAATCCTTCAAGTGCTCATGCTACAGAAATATTTTAAAATATCTGCCTGTACATCTATTTATTTAACTATTTATTTTTGATGGAGTACTTGCGGAAGACCCATAGCATGGGGCTTGAAGGGGTCAAATGCAGAAAAGTGCCAGTAGGTGAAAGTAGAAGTTGAGCTTCTAAAAATCGAGCTTATATGATGGAACGTCTTAAATGGGTCCAAAAGTAGGATAAATTGATCAATAAGATAGAATTTGTGCAACATGTATAGCATTTGCTAACAACTCAGTTCTCTATGTTCCATGAAGAGTTGTGTAATTTCACGAATTTATTAAAATAAAAGAAATGGAATTTGGGATTTAAATAAGAGTCTCCTTCTGTTTGATTGTTTAAGCTCATAAAATGTGCCTGTGGTATTAATTCTAGAAAATCATATGTGGTTAAACTTTATTTTCTAAATAGCTACTGCAAACAAATAAGGATGTTGAGTTTCTTTAAACCAACTCCATCAGCGAGTGTAAAAATGATGTCTTAAAAATCCAGGCCTGATATTTTCTTAAATGATCAATTTTTACAAGTTCCCTCCAAACAGATATAGTTCCAAATTTCCAAGCATTTCTTTAAAAATGTTTTTTATTTGCAAGTTATTTAGTATTGGCTACTAGGTGTATTCAATGCCTAGAATCCTTCATTTTAAATTACAAAACATTACTGATGATTAAGGTGTTAAATAAGCCACAGTGTTCTAAATTGTTTATGATATCAATTTATATAAAACTAAGTTCCTGATACGCCTTGTATCACAGTAGGAAATTGTTGTATGACAACTGTTCTTGAAAATAATGAAATAGTCACCCTATTACATTATATACTGTTTCTCAAAGTTCTGACAAGCCTCCTGATTTTCAAGTGAGCAAAAGAAGAAAAAATAAGATATTTAATGGGTGTTTTGGGACACGGACAGCCTTGTCTTTTGGTTTGAGCTCATTTAATAATCAACTGGTGATCCTGTGTTAGTTCCTTTTTCAGTTACTATCAAGCATTTAAAGAATAGCTATTTGTAAACTGCCAACATTTTAAAAGTCAGAATGTGGTATTACCACTTGCTATCAACATACAAATAATTCACATAACGAAGAATATTTACTATTGTTTGAATATGTTTCACTTTATCAGTGGTCTGTTATAAAATATCTTGTAGAACATCATGCAAACATAAAATACATATAATTTAGTTGTGAAAAAATATTACTTTCATTAACATGCCACATATTTTCAGCATTTACACTGGTTTATTTATATTTAGGTATATTATAATAATCTAAATTATAATAAATATCTTATATAATAGACACTCAATGTTTATGAAATTAAATGCTAATGGAAAATACAAAGTCGATCTATCTTTTTTAAATGTTTAAAAAATCTAATCACACATTAAATAACATAATAAAATATATTTAGAATGAGTAATATTTTGTAAATGCAAACTGTATAGATGGACAAGATATTAAGCTCCCCTGTTGATAAAACTCTGTTGACTTTTAGCTCTTCCTTTGGAGCAGTGGTAAACAGTGATACATAATTTATATTTCAAGAACTTCAATGAAACATACTTTTTGGTTATTAAAAATTGATACCACCACAATTGTCTCTAAAGATTTAGTCATATTTAAGGACCTGCAATGAGAAAAATAAGAGACAGATATCTTGGATCTTTGTAAAGCAAACATACGATTAAGGCCTTTGATATTAACCTGATAGAAAAATATAGGAAGGTGGAAAAGGCTTTTGAAATTGAGTTAAATAAACATAATTGTAGAATAAAATTCACCTTTTTTCACAGAAAATAATAGTAATATTGGAAATGGTTTTGAAGAAAGTTATTTCTTGACTTATGACACAACTTCAGAGTCAGGATTATACATAATGAAAACAAGCCTTGAAACTCCAGTTTCTGTGTGTGTGTTTCGTTATATGTACAAGGACTAAGCCACAATAAGTGGGTGTTAGTATCTTGATAAGTATGTTTAATATAAACAAGATTGCAAAGTTGTATTAAAAATGTTTGTCAAAACTTTTTAAAAGAATATTATTAATTTCCCAGTCTTCCTGTTCGTCAAAAATCCTGTGAAATCTTATTATGAACATGGGTTAAATAGCTCATGCCTTGTGAAGTTTATATAATCTTTTGAGTTTTCTAAAAGAAGCTTTTCAATATATTAAATTTGTTACTTTGCTATCATCACTAAACCTGTTCAAAACTACTAGGTAGAAAAAGAAAAAAAATCATTACTTAATGTAGCAGAAATAACAAGATAAATAATTTAGTATCTGTGCATAAACTTCCTTAATACTGAAATTTTTGCAAGGCCAGTGTATTCTGATTGAAAACGTACAGACTGCATGGACTTTGTTTGTTACTAGTATATCTCCTGGCACTTAAATTTTTAATTCTTGTAACCGAAACAAAGCCCTCTAAAAACCCTCTCCCCACTGGGTTTTCAAAAACAGCTTCAAGTGTTGCATTTCTAAATAAGAATAGCTCATAAGAACATCATCAGAACTCTGATAAATTAACTATTTTAAACTATTTTGTCATTTTTCTGTTTCTAAGCCTTTCACCTAAGTTACATGATAACATTCAGAAGAAGAAAAAAATTATCAGGTACAATACTTGGCAGCTGGACATGTGTCAATTGTTGCCTGTAAATCTAATTACTGAAAATTAGAGCACACCACGGCATAATCGTAGAGACAAAGACACTGCAGCTGAGCTCTGATTAGAAAATTCAACTTTTTATTCCTCCCGACTCCTGAATGAGTGGATGGTATTACATTAACTGTGAAATGTACATCCTGTCCCGGTGCCCAGGCCACCCATTCCAAACGAGGAAAAGTCGTTTGTCAAAACTTGAAGCATTTGAAGGAAAAACACCCTCACCAGTAGTCAAGAAAATTAACGTTAAAGTCTATTATTGGGGGCAAAGTACGTGAAACCACTAATAGCAGTGTATTTCAAATAATAATCATAATAATGTGTTTACAGAGCTGTCTTTAAAAACAAAACAAAACAAACAAACCTCGGCCCTACAATGACTACTCTAAAATCCCCACCGTCACAAAAAGATTCCAAAAACTAAGACCAAATCTGGACCCCACTTGATATCAAGGATGTTATTGGATTTGAGGAGTTTGTTCAAAGTACGTCATTTTGAGAAGTTGCATCCACTTAAAGATATAAAATATGGCAACCAACTAGGTTTAAAAACAGTGAAATTTTATGTCCCTGAAAGCTTAAAAGCTGTAAATCTAGAAAACCGGGTCACGTAGGCAACATTATTGACTTGTTTTCCCCACCTCTCTGAATACCAACCTGCAGCGCAGTCCTTCCAAATCCATTTTGTGCATTGACGTTTACATTATTTTGCAACAAACTAGTAAGTTGCTCTAGGTCCCCCCTGGCAGCTGCGGACGCCAACTCGTTCCCCCAGGGCTCGGCCATTCTTTAGGGTCCTGACGATCAGGAAAAGATGAATTAGTCGTTTTTCTTTTTCCCCTTTCCTTTGCTCCTAACCAGGCTGCATGATGGCATCGGAGACTGACAGAAGGACTGGGATGGTTAATCTGGAGTAGAGCTTGGTAGTAAATACTAGTAAGATCTGCCTGCCAAAAGCCCGCCCCTCGATTCACACGTGATTATTCAGCAAAACTGAGCCATTGGAGAGGGGCTCCTCGCCTCGCTTTTTTAGCTTAACCCCTATGAAGAATTCTGACGACTCCACAGAGACACACACAGACACACATACATTCCTGGGTAATGACTCCGGACGTCAGATGTAGGCAGAGCTGTCACGTACCTACGCTACAGATCTCTGTGAGGAGTGTGTGTGGACACTCAAGGGACTATAGATCGGGGCAGAAAATACCGCGGAAGGAAAGACATTCGGGGGGAAGAAAAGGCATTCACCCACCCTTGTTCACGGTGGTGACTTGAGCCGTGTGAGGCAGAACTGCAGGGGCAGGTCCTCCAGGGGGCTCGGTTTCCATCCGTCTCGCCGAAGGGACAGTCCTGGGTCCTCCGCTGCTGGGAGAGCGCCGCGGTGGCTGGATGCTGACGTGCTCCGGGGGGTTAAAAGATGATCTCCAAAGGCGAAAGGGAGTAGCAGTTCCGTGGCCCTCAAGTTACAGGTCGTAACGACTGCCCAGTACTCTGGGCTTCTCCAGAAGAGCCTTTAGTCGCGTCTGGGCCAAGCCGTGGGCTAATGCCGCTCAGGAAAGCTCCGGAGCCCGCCCGCCAGGCAGCCGCAGCCCCGCCGAGCCTCAGAGGCCGTGGGAGCCGGGCTCGGCGCGCGTCTCCGGAGGCTGCCGGGCGTGCGGCGGGCCCCCGAGAAGCCCGTCATGCCGGCCCCGCCAGGTCCCGGGACTCCCGGCAGCCTGAGGAAGGAGGAGAGCGATGCGGGAAGCGTCTACGCGGCCCGGACTGCTGGGGCAGCTCGCGGCAGCATTGTGGCTGTACTGGGCAGCCCCCCGGGAACTTCCCGCCTACGATCGAGCTCGTTCAGGCTTTCTGTTGTAGGTACTCATTGAGCTGCTGCCGCCGCTGTCCTTTCCTTCCTTTCCCGGTTTTGTGGGAGCCTCCGGAGATGGGGAGAGTCCTGGGAAACGCAGGCCAAGTTCTGAGTAGGGGGAGTCGCCACAGTTCCAGGGCGCAGCCAGACCCGCCGCCGTCTCGGCGAGCGCTCAGCAGCTTCGGCGCCCGGTGCCACTTCGCCACCTCTCGCGGTCCCTGGCCTGTGCCCCTTTGCTGCGGACAGGGCAGCCGCCAGCCAGCTGTTCCCTGGAGCCGAGCCTGGCAGCACTGCTTCCTCCCTGGCCGCACCGCTCCCAGTGACAGTTTCTTTTGTAGCTGATCTCCCCCCTAGATCGCCGGTCCCTGCTCCTTTCACCCCTACGGGCACTTGCGTGTCGCCCCCTTTTTTGCTTTTTTCCTTCACTCCCTCCCTTGCTGCTTTTTTCGCTGAAACAATTGCTGCTTCTGTTGCCTCTCAGAGAGGGTGCCGGTTTCTTCTCCCTTTTTTCCGACCTCATCAGCTTTTTTTGAAAAGAAAAAAATTGAGCGCTTTTTGAGTTGAAAAACCCGCCCCCATTTTAACGGCAGAGTTTTAAGGAGGCTCGGCGGAGTTGCAGCGCCGCGGAAGCGGGAAGGCCGGGCACCGCCCACGCCCCGCCCTCCGCCCTGCTGGCGCTCGCGCTCGCTGTCTAGCAGGCTCCGCCCGCCCTCATTCCCGCCTCCCGCTCGCCACCTCCTCCCGTCAAGTCTCTCGCGCCGGCTCCCTCCCGCCGGCTTGGCGGCCTGTCCCCAGCTGGAGTGGGGTTCGGCCCCGCTAAGCCCGGCCTGCCCTTCTCCGGCGGGCGGGCTTGAGTCTGTGACGCGAACCCCCAGCTGCCCCGATTCCTACGAGCGCGAGGACAGGGGTTTGTAATTTAAGACTTTGTGGAGGGCGGCAGGGTCTTCGAGGCTCCGCAGCGCAGGCTGCGGGAAGGCGGAGAGGGAGCTGGCATAAAGGGAGTCGTTCTCCAGCGCTAGCGGGGCAGGTCGGCCAGCCTCTGTGCTCCCCCGCCAGGCTCGCAAAGTTCGGGCGGCCAGGCTTGCGACTGCTGCTGCCTCCTCTAGGGCGCGCGCTCTGTAAACTCGGCCGCCTTCGCTGAGCCCTGGGCCTCGGCCTCGCACCTGCCAGATCCACGCCCGACGGCCGCGGTGGGCAGGGGTGGCCGCAAGGGTGGAGGGAAAAATCCGGACTGCCACTAAGCACAGTGCTCACAAAAAGCAAGTCTTGTATAGATTGAATTTTATGAAAACTTAAGACATGGCATAGATAAGAATGAACTCTGAAGCCTTAATTAATCAAGGACTAGAAACTGCTAAATAGTCCTGTTATTAGAGAAAAAGGAGAAAAGCAATTAAATTTAAAGCAAAATTTAAAATAAGTCGTGTGAAGTGTTTTCTAACAAAGCCATTTCTTTGTTGCCGAAGTTCTCTTACTACTTAGAAGTGGCTTGGTGTTTTGGGGGTGTGGGGTTGGGGAGGGTGTCTATATGTAAAGGAATGGTCTCTCTTCCTAATCCTTTATTTAATCATCCGACACCAATTTCCAGTACTTTTAACTTCTTCTTTTAGCTGTGAGATTAATTATTGCTTTCTATATTTTTATACTCTTAAAAATATCCAACACGGTTGCATGATGCACCCAGTGGTCAAAATGAAACCAAGCAAAAAATGACAAGTCTAATTAGAACCGGCCTTTGGCAAGCGGATCCTTGAGCAGTATCTGTACCCTTCTTGAAGTGCACTGAGAGTGTTAGCAACAAAACACACCAGAAACATCTGGATAATCATCCAGCAGCAGATTGACTGGTAGGTAGAGGGAAAGTTGAAACTGGGAAGAATCTGGCAGTGTTTTCTTTAACGTAATTGTTGAGAAAAAAACTAGAACTCTTTTCTTAGGTAACTAAACTTGAGTTGTGAATCAAATGAGAACTACAAAAAAAGAAATTAACTCTCTTTTTCTTACATATATGTGGACGTTTCAAATAGAAACATTTAAGATTCCATTTATACCAGTAAGAAATAAATAATAATTTACTTTTGATTACTCTGGGAACTGTGTAATCTTTTCATACAGCCAGGGGGTGTGAGGACATATTAGCACTGTTGGCTGATAAGAGAGAACTGGTATTAGTCCAATTTATGAGGATAGCATTTATTATGGTTTCTTGCTTAGAGATAAATTGTAAAGAGGAAGAATCTTAAATTGTATGATTACATAAAGTACGGGTAAACGTGCTATAATTTTCATGAAATAAAGTACTTATTGCTGAACAACGAAGTAAAACTTATGATAATTTAAGATGTACACAGAGTTGTATTAAGATTTTTGGAGGCCCTAAGCACTGAAAAGATTTTGATGTTCTACCACCTCTTCCTCATACAGAAATAAAAAGAAAAATAACAGAACCCCAAAATAAGAGTAAAAAAGTCCAACAAAGTTCAGATTTTTTTCCCAGGATGGCTACTTCATTGGTTTTGCTGAGATATGAAATTATTTGGCAAAGTTTTTTTTTTTCTTTTTTTAACAATCTGGTTTTGCTGATGCCCTGAAGCATATGCTTCATCTGCCTGTTGGGTAAACCAGAATTGGCAGTGCAGAGCTTAGGGTCTTAGTTCAGAAGGCATACATAAGTATTACACAGTAACCCCAATGAAAATCTAGTATTTATTGAGGGCTAGTTCACTAAAGCAGATTCAAGGGTATCCCTACCCTCAAGAAGGTTATATTCTAACATGGCTTACAAGAAAAATTCATAGTTAAATTTCTAATATATTGAGAGTGGTGCTTTCTCTTTTAACATCATAATGATAAGTACATCAAATACTGAAATACAGCCTTTATAGTTAGATATTAAATATTAACAGTCATGGAAACCTTGTGCTCCAGCAGTTCATAATCATTTAAGGAGACATAGAAATGGCTGGGCGTGGTGGCTCACACCTATAATCCCAGCAATTTGGGAGGCCGAGGTGGACGGATCACCTGAGGTCAGGAGTTTGAGACCAGCCTGGCCAACATGGTTAAACCCCAACTCCAATAAAAATATAAAAGTTTAGCTGGGTATGGTGGCTGGTGCCTGTAATCCCAGCTGCTCTGGAGGCTGAGGCAGGAGAATTGCTTGAACCTGGCAGGCAGTGGCAGCAGTGAGCAGAGATTGTGCCACTGCACTCCAGCCTGGGCGATGGATCAAGACTCCGTCTCAAAAAAAAAAAAAAAAAAAAAAAAAGACATAGAAATGTGATTTAGTCAAATTCTTCTGTGCTTTTCCCTCATTGACTCAAGTACGTACAGTATCTGATTAACTTTTGGAAATGTGTATGTGGTATTTACCATTTCTTTAACTGGTCTCAAAATCTTCCTTTTTGTTGTATTTTTAGATCAACAGAGGTACAAAACAGACTGGGCACCCCCAGGCAGCCTTTTTTGTCACTTTATAATTGTGGCTTCAGCATTTTATTTCTGAGATTCAGTGGTTTTTTTTTTTTTTCCATATAGGTACTTATTTACGAAAATTTTTTATTATTTTTATTTTATTTTATTTTTAAGACAGGTTCTCACTCTGTTGCTTAGGCTAGAGTGCAGTGGCTTGGTCATGGTCATGGCTCACTGAAGCCTTGACTTCCCAGGCCCAAGTGACCCTCCTACCTCAGCCTCCAGAGTAGCTGGGACCAAAGGCATGCTCCACCATGCCTAGATAATTTTTCTAATTTTGTGGAGATGGGGTCTTCCTATATTGGCCAGGCTTGAAAGTTCTTTCTTTTGAGATGGAGTCTTGCCCTGTCACCAGGCTGGAGTGCAATGGTGTGATCTCGGCTCACTGCAATCTCCACCTCTGGGTTCAAGCCATTCTCCTGTCTCAGCCTCCTGAGTAGCTGGGATTACAGGTGCCTGCCACCACACCCAGCTAATTTTTGTATTTTTAGTAGAGACGGGGTTTCACCATGTTGGCCAGGATGGTCTCCATCTCCTGACCTCATGATCTGCCCGACTCGGCTTCCCAAAGTGCTGGGATTACAGGTGTGAGCCACTGCGCCTGGCCTAAAAGTTCTTCTTTAAAGTAAGAACAAAAAAAGCCCAGTAAGCAACCCCACAGCCGAAAAATAATAGCAATAATTAATATTTGTATAGTGTTTCATGGTTATAAAATATGTGTGTGTTTGTGTGTGTGTGTGTATATATATATATATATATTTTTTTTTTTTTTTTTTTTTTTGAGACAGTCTTGCTCTGTCACCCAGGCAGAGTTCAGTGGTGCGATCTTAGCTCACTGCAACCTCTGCCTCCTGGGTTCAAGCGATTATCCTGCCTCAGCCTCCTGAGTAGCTGGGATTACAGGTGGGCACCACCACACCCAGCTAATTTTTGTATCTTTAGTAGGGACAGGGTTTCACCATGTTGGTCAGGCTGGTCTTGAACTCCTGACCTCGTGATCCACCCACCTCAGCCTCCCAAAGTGCTGGGATTACAGGTGTGAGCCACCGTACCCAGCCAATGCATATATTAATATTTACAACAATTCTGTGAAGTGACTATGATAATAATCCCCATATTTCAGGTGAGGGAATTGAGGCTGACAGAAATTGTAATTTAAAGTCAGTAAATAGTAGACATAGGATTTGAACTCAGTTCTTGGGGCTCCAAACCTTATACTTTTCCATTAGTTGAGAGTCCAGGGTCAGCCACTAGTATCCTAAACAACATTAAATCACTAGATGAAATACATATGTGTAGTAGCATTAGCCTTCTCATGAATTACATTATAAGCAAGAAGTATTATTTAAGAAATGGGTTATCTTAACCGAAGAATCAAGGTTACCACTACCAGTAATAAGTCAAGTTGATAACACATAGCCCTGATATGATGTAACAAGGACATATCACCTCTGCGGTATTTTACCCCAAATGCATAAACTCAGTGTAATTCTGAGAATACATTAGGCAATCCCAGATTGAGGGAGATTTTATAAAGTTCCTGACTCTTCAGAAGTGTCCACTGAGAAACTGTGACAGATTGGAAGAGGCTACTGAGACATGACAACTAAATGTAATGTATTATTAGACCATGGAACAAGAAAAGGACATTAGTGTAAAAATCCAAATAGAGCCTCTAGAATTTAACTAGTAGTATTTAGCAGTGTTAATTTCCTAGTTTTGATAGATGTACCCTGTTAAATAAGATGGTAACATTAGAGAAAAATGGGCTAAAAGCATATAGGAACATGCTGTACTGTCTTTGGAACTATTCTAAAATAATTTCAAATAAAAATTTAGTAAAATATAAATAGTGTTTATTATTTATATTGGAAATAAGGATGATATAAAAGTTTCTCTTAAAAGAACATGGAGATTCTAGAAAAACATTTGTATTTAACTGAGGCTGAGCTCCATGAACTCCTACTGTGGGCCAACTATGAGAATAGATAAATTACAATTACTTGTCTTTGCTCGTGCATGGACCAAATTTCTTTACATTTCTTTCTTTTGGTTTATGACACTTAACTGAAATTGTTTCTCTTAAGGATAGAATTCTGGAGAAGTAGAAAATGATGTTTTTCTCCTAATTCAGTATTTATTTTTCTTCCCTTCTCTTATCTGTAGTAGATAATTACTCTGGATGCTAGGTATCCAACCGGGAAGAGTTAGGCCATAGGGAAGAAACAGTGTCTTTGGGAATGGTATAAACTAAGCAGCATGGAAGGGAAATTGTACAGAGGCAACATGGTAACTGGAAAGAGCACTAATTTGACCTAGCCTTGAATCCTAGGTTTGTCACTTTGTAGCATGACTTTGAGCAAATTCTTAACTTGCCAGAGCAGCTTTATATTCTGTAAAATAGTAGTTGTAAACATTAAATGAGATAAAGTTTGTAATGTATCTGTACATAGTAGACTCCCAATAAAAATTAATAAATTCAAAAGCATTTACTATCTGTTATGTTCACAAGACTTTGCTATGTTTGCACTATGGTGAATATAAACACACATGGCATAAAGCAGTTTATAATTTCAAACTTTCAACCTTTGGGGGAGATTAAACATACATATATGGAAACCATTAGAGAAAAAAATTACAGAATTTACTGGAGCACTAAGTTGTGTTGTAAAGCTAGTAAAAGCAGTGATTAGAAAGGAGAAAGATCCTTATTGGCTTAAATTTTAGGAAAAGGGTGGTCCTGAGAAAAGCATTTAGGAATTGGTATACAGAGTAATAACTAATATGTTTGGAGAGTTTTAAGGTTTATAAGGAATTTTCATCAGCATTTTATCACTGAACATTTAAAATCACAAGTTTTATTAGCCCAATTTTAGAGATAAAGAAATAGAACCAGAGAGCCTTTGTTAAAGAGCAGAGTTAGAACTCAAACCACAATTATTGACTATTAAATGTATGTTAGTTTGATACCAATATTTTATATTTTCCATGCATTTTCATAATTGCTTTCTCGTTTATCAGAGGAAATAGTCCTGTGAGAAGCTGAAGTCAGAGAGATTAAGTGACTCATCCAAGTTCCCTCAGCTAATTATTTGGAAAAGCAGTATTAATATATGCCTGAATGTCTAGTGTGTTCATCCCATTGTTCTACATACCACATTGTTTTAATTTCCAGATGGAGAGAAAGGAAAGAAAAAGGGAGCAACATGGGATTTGAATGAGTTCTGAGGTACACATGCATCATCACAGAGAAAAACCCTCAACTTTTTAGGACTGCATTAATCCTTGGCCATATAACTAGAAACAATTATTCACCTGCCTTATACTGAGGGTGGCCTATATGAATGGAGTAACTGAATTGCCACATTTATATTATTGGTGCTGTGTTTTGCCTCATGATTCACATTTGTGCTGACTTTTGGAATTACTTTCTTTTTAGAAAATATTTATTTATTTATTTACTTTGAAACAGAGTTTCACTCTGTCACCAGACTGGGGTGCAGTGGTGTGCTCTTGATTCACACTGCAACCTCCGCCTCCTGGGTTCAGGTGATTCTCCTGCCTCAGCCTCCCAAGTAGCTGGGACTACAGGCACATGTCACCATGCCTGACTAATTTTTGTATTATTTTTAGCAGAGATGGGATTTCACTATGTTGGCCAGGCTGGTCTCAACTCCTGACCTCAAGTGATCTGCCCGCCTCGGCCTCCCAAAGTGTTGGGATTACAGGCATGAGCCACTGCCCTGGCCATGGAATTATTTTCTTAGGGATGAAAATTAAGCAAGACATTTTGATTCATGTGACTATGGAGGGTTCTATCATCTAGCTAATTCTGGTCTAAACACAGATCAATACTTAAGAGTTGTAGGCCAGCCTATTTTCACTTAAGAAAACACACAGAATAAACTCAGATCATAATACAGTGCACTTTTTTATATTCAGTGAAACTGAACAATTAAGTCATATTTCTGATTTCTCATGAATATATTCCCAGTTTATGGAGCCTAGGCCTTGCTGGGTGTAGTGGTATGGCTCACACCTGTAATCCCCACTCTCAGGAGGCTGAGGTGGGAGGATGGCTTGAGCACAGGAGTTGGAAGCCAGCCTGGGCAACATAGTGAGGCCCTGTCTCTAAAAAAGTAAATAAATAATACAAGTTTAAAAAATTCTTAAGGGAAGCCTAGGCCTTCATGCTATATGATGATTTCACTAGTTTTTATTTTAGCTCTATAGGATAAAATCACTAATCTTATTTCACATTTTCAAGCGTTTACATACTTTCCAAAGTAAGTAAATGCCCCATGACAATCCAAAAGCTGATATTTTCCCAAGTCAAGGACGAACAACTTCCACTGTCACACTCACTCTAACCTGGATGACAATTACAAACTGTCACACTTCATTGTACATAGTCTTTGGTTGTTTAGTTACAGAGGCTGTCAATTTCTGACCGTGGGTTGAAACTTTAAATAATTGGTGAATATTCCAAAATAGTTTCTTATGAAAATAAGTAGGCTGGGCGCTGTGGCTCACGCCTGCAATCCCAGCACTTTGGGAGGTCGAGGAGGATCACGAGGACAGGAGTTCGAGACCAGCCTGGCCAACATAGTGAAAAATACATAATTGCTCTAAAATATGTCTCTACTAAAAATACAAAAAAAACTTAGCCCGGCGTGGTGGCGGGCGCCTGTAATCCCAGCTACTCTGGAGGCTGAGGCAGGAGAATGGCTTGAATCCAGAAGGCGGAGGTTGCAGTGAGCCGAGATCGCGCCACTGCACTCCAGCCCGGGCGACAGTGCGAGACTCTGCCTCTAACCAACCAACCAACTAACTAACTATGTTCAAAGCTGGATTCAAGTTTTACCCCATTTCTAAGATGTCTCAGCTTAAAAAAAAAAAACAAATATAACTGCAGCAATAGAAAGGTTTTCCCTTTTTTCCCCCTTTGGAGCAACCCTATTAACTGAAGATTGTTATTTCTCGTAACTACCTTATCAATTAAAAAAAAATGCTCCTCCTCTTCTCTGGGACGAGATTTTTACCTTTCTCAGCTTCCTCCTCTTTCCCATGTCTACCAGGGCAGTCTGGTTACTTCTGGGTTATGGAGTCTGAGGATGCAGACGTCAGGGAGCTTGGGACTGGGTGTGACAGTGTGGATTCGGTTTTGACAGGTTGAGCATGAGAGACTATATGAAGTTGTATTTTGGTGGAACGTGGTAGAGAAAACGTGTATTTCCGAAATACTGTTTGTTAGACGAGTTGTAAGCGTGTGTTCAGTTGGTTTGTGGGGCTGGTGTGTATTTATGTGACTAACCACGTGAGGTGCACAATCTGGTCCCCGCCTCAGCTAGGGGGAGGCGCTATCCCGAGGCCTTTGCTTAAATCTAAACTGGAATAACCTGTTGCCAGACTTGAAGCTTCCGCAGCTGCAGGTTGCAGTCTCTGCAGCCAGCGCAGAGATCCTGGCCCGGTAGTCGCGCGCCCAGCGCTTGACAGGAGGGTGGTCACGTGGAAGCCGCAAAGCGGCGCTTTGCGACCTCGATGACAGGCAAAATGTGCGACAGCCGTGGCGCTGGCCAACCAGGGGCGGAGGCGGCGGCGGCCAGGGAGGAAGCGGAGGAGGCGGAGGCGGCAGCGGCGTTCGCCCGCCCGCCCGCTCGCTCGGTTTCTCCGCCCCCGCCGGGCTTAACGCCGCTGAAGGTAGCCGGGTGCGCGCTGTCGCAACCTGCCCTCATTCTGGCCCGCGACTGTAAGACCGGACCCACATCCAGACCAGTCTCCCTGTCCTGGCTGCTGCGACGCGGGCTCCGCAGGTTGCAGGCGAGCGGCCGGGGCGCCTGAAGGTTACCGAGTGCATGAGCGCCTAGCGCCTCCCGCGCTGCCCCGCCCGCTGGCCCGCCGGCCAGCCTGCCGGCTCGCCCGCCAGCCCCTTGGCGCCCGGCGGCGGCGGCGGCGGCGGCGACGACGGTCGCAGGAGGTACCGTCTCCCTCCCAGGTGCGCGCTTCGCTCCCGGAGCCGTGGAACTCGGCGGCCGCCATGGCGTCCAACATGGACCGGGAGATGATCCTGGCGGATTTTCAGGTGAAGTATCTGGCCCTGTTCCCCTCCCACCTCCAACCTCGTGGGTTTCCGGTGCCACAAGGGAGTCTTCTTCCCAGCGTTTGAACGCTGCAGTGGTGTGTGGTTTAGGCTTTTATACGGTGCGTGGCGTGTGTGTGTGTGTGGCGAGCTATGGAAAAGCGTATAATTTATATGCTATCATGAGTGTGTAGAATGTGTTAAGTACGGGTTGAATGGGGTTGGAGGTATTAATGACTTTTGGGTTACTATGTGTGTGGAATGTGTAGTGTTTCCTGTATGGTGTAGGGGAACGTGTAGAATTTTTGTTTTAATTGGTGTGGGACCATTAAGCATGGGATGTTTTGGGTTCTATGGGGAGAGATGTATGGAGTGTGAGCGTGAAGCGTGTGGTGTTATGGGCGTGGTATATTTATATTGTATTAAGGGAAGAGTAAAAAAGCAGAATGATGAGATGGCGAGGGTAATAGCAATGGGGTACTGAGGTCCTTTTCAAAGAGGAGTAAACAATTGAGACTTTGCCTTATTGGAATCTTTGGAGGGTAAGAAGATAACGAGGAGACAGATAAGACTGTATATTCCAGAGTATCTCTGCAATGAATTCACAAGCTTAATAAATTACCTCTTCATATTTGCGGATTCCCCTCCTCTACAGACTTGAATTGCTTGGTTGGTGTCCTTTCTCCAGGAATACTTTAAAGGATAAGTAAAGGCTGTTCTCTTAATAAACCCAGCTGTAGTGCCACTGACATGTAAGTACCTTAGGGAGGCCCTTTGAAAGTAGAACTGTATGCATTGTGAAAGACTTGGAGCTAGAACTAATGTCCTGTGACCGCTACCTTTGCCTTTTGATGTTTGGTGAAGAAATTATTTTAGTGAGATATTTTTAGTCATTTTGGCATCAACTTAGAAGCTACTGTCAAGTATAGGCAGACTTTTCCCTCTTTAATACTCATCATTGCACAGGGTCTAACACTAGCATAGTAGGCAGTATTTTTCCTTACTGAAATTTTGTTGGGCTGTTCTCTCTCTCCCTGTTGTATTAAGTTCCTTATTTTTTTAAAATTAATTAATTTTTTTTGAGACGGAGTCTCGCTCTGTCGCCCAGGCTGGAGTGCAGTGGCATGATCTCTGCTCGTTGCAAGCTCTGCCTCCCGGGTTCACACCATTCTCCTGCCTCAACCTCATGAGTAGCTGGGACTACAGGCGCCTGCCAACACACCCGGCTAATTTTTTGTATTTTTAGTAGAGACAGGGTTTCACCCTGTTAGCCAGGATGGTCTCCATCTCCTGACCCGTGATCTGCCCGCCTCAGCCTCCCAAACTGCTGGGATTACAGGCGTGAGCCACTGTGCCCGGCCCTTATTTTTACAAATTAACGTTCAGATAACCATTTTCAGAGTTTGCTATTTTGGTTACCCAGTGGAATCTGATATACAGGTATTAGGAATATGCATATATCTACACTTTTATTAAACCATAACCTCTAAACTAATAAAGGAGGATCCTTAAAATAAAAGTTGACCATAAGATTTTGATGTTTTGTAGGTTTAGGATTAGCCTCAGGCTTTTTGCCTGCCTAAATTTAAAAAATTTTTTCAATTAATTAGATTTTTTAGAGATGGGCCTCGCCATGTTGCCCAGGCTGGTCTTGAACTCCTGGGCTCAAGTGACCTACCCGCCTCAGCCTCTGAAAAGTGCTGGGATTACAGGTTTAAGCTGCCACACCCAGCCCTGCCTAAGTTTTTCATCACTGTCTTTTTGTTTTGTTTTTGTTCTCCAGTTCTTTTATCTAATGTGGAATGCACTGTTTGAAAAAGGACTCTATATTTCTAGGTGTAGTTTTACCATGTTAAAAAATTGTCTTCTGATTTCCCTTTATAAGGTAATTATAACTTTGTTTTGATTTTGCCTTTTTATCTCTAATAACTTGCATCTGCTTTCTGTTTTTTGTGTGTGACAATTATTATGCTTAACTGTTAACCTTATATTGGCTAAAGGACAGGAAATTTAGGCTTCTTGTACTCAGGCAAAGCAAGATTTTCCAGGGATTTTGGTTTGGAAATGAAAATGATAATTTTGATCACATTAATAAGATGGGGATAAGTTTTTCTCTTCAGACCAATGGTAATGCTATACACAATTGTTTAAAAATGGGGAAAATAGAATAGCATATGTAGTGAACAATTGTTTGCCTAATAATTTTATGTTGTCAAATAGGTAAAACAATGTTATTGATAGAAGAAAAAATTATTTGGAAAACTACACACATTAAACACATTAGCCATTTGTGTGTTTAGGAACCTGGAGTCCTCTTACAAATGATGGTCTTAGTAAAAAATGATTTTTCTTCCTGTTTTTCATATTATTTAAATTTTTATAGGATTAACTTAAAAGTAAACATTTATTCAGTTATAAGAAAACCAGGTGATTTATTTATTTACTTACTTATTTTTTCTGAGACAGAGTTTCACTCTTGTTGCCCAGGCTGGAGTGCAATGGCATGATGTCGGCTCACTGCAACCTCCGCCACCCGGGTTCAAGTGATTCTCCTGCCTCAGCCTCCTGAGTAGCTGGGATTACAGGCATGCACCACCATGCTCAACTAATTTTGTATTTTTAGTGGAGACGGGGTTTCTCCATGTTGGTCAGGGTGGTCTCAAACTCCTGACCTCAGGTGATCCACCTGCCTAGGCCTCCCAAAGTGCTGGGATTACAGGCATGAGCCACCACACCTGGCCTCAAGTAATTTATTTTAAGGATTGCAGCTTAAGACTTGGCATATGGATACTTGGATGACACTGGTTTCTTCTGTAACTGGGCAAATAAATTTCCTCACCAAAAGTGAATATGGGTAAAATTACATGTTTATATCATATGATTGTGAGACTCAGTAATAGTTTGAGAGCTCAGTATTGTCTTTGTAGAAAAGACATAAATTTCCAAATTTGATTAAAATTCAAAAATGAATCACATTTTGATCATTGCTAGATAGTGTGTCTAAATGTGGAAAAACCTTTGAGAAAGATTTTTGTGTTTTTTTTTTTGACTATTTCAAGTCAATAGAGAAAAGAATTCTGTTGAAATCAGTGAAGTGGTGATAAATAGTGGGTGGAATATTACAGCTCAGACTTAATGGGATAGATTTAGAATATTATAGATGGGTGAATTTATTCCAAAGCAAATATTACTCCAAATTGTCCTCTAAGAAAATCCTCCCCCAATCTGTTAATGAAAAAAAAAAATTGTGGTACAATCTTTATAAAATTTACCATTTTAGCCATTTTAAAGTCTACAGTTCAGTGGCATTAAGTACATTCATTTTGCTTTGCTACTATCACCACCGTCCATCTCCAGAAAGCTTTTCGTCTTGCAAATCTGTTACCATACTTATTTAACAATAAGTCCTTGTATCCCTCTCTCCTCAGCCCCTGGCAACCACCATCCTACTTTCTATCTCTGAATTCGACTATTCTATTAATAGGTACCTCATATAAGTGGAACATACAGTATTTGCCCTTTTTCATGACTGGCTTATTTCACTTAGCATAATGTGCCCAAGATTCATACGTGTTAGCATGCATCAGGATTTTATTTCTTTTAAAGGCTGAATAATGTTCCATTGTGTGTATATACCATGTTTTGCTTATTCTTTCACCTTCCATGGACATTTAGGTTGTTTCTACCTTGTAGTTTTGTGAATCATGCTGCTATAAACATTGGTGTACAGATTTATGTTCCAGCTTCTGCTTTCAATTCTTTTGCATATATACCCAGAAGTTGAATTGCTGGACCACATAGTCATTCTATTTTTAATTTTTTGAGGAACTGTCATATTGTTTTCTATAGTGGCTGCACCACCAAAATTTTGAATGGAGAGAATGTCAGCATCCTATTTAATTATTTTAAAAATAAGATTTAGAGCTGGGCACGGTGGCTCACGCCTGTAATCCCAGCACTTTGGGAGGCCAAGGTGGGGCGGATCATGAGGTCAGGAGATTGAGACCATCCTGGCTAACATGATGAAATCCCATCTCTACTAAAAATGCAAAAAATTAGCCGGGCATGGTGGCGGGTGCGTGTAGTCCCAGCTACTCAGGAGGCTGAGGCGGGAGAATGGTGTGAACCCGGGAGGCAGAGCTTGCAGTGAGCCTAGACCGCGCCACTGCACTCCAGCCTGGGCGACAAAGCAAGACTCCATCTCAAAAAAAAAAAAAATGAGAAAGTTTACAAGTAATTCATGGATTTCATATGATTCATATATCTTGTTTACATCAAAGACAAAATGTTTCATATTTCTTTTTTTTCTTTTTATTATACTTTAAGTTCTAGGGTACATGTGCATAGCGTGCAGGTTTGTTACATATGTATACTTGTGCCATGTTGGTGTGCTGCACCCATCAACTCGTCAGCACCCATCAATTCATCATTTATATCAGGTATAACTCCCAATGCAATCCCTCCCCCCTCCCCATGATAGGCCCCGGTGTGTGATGTTCCCCTTCCCGAGTCCAAGTGATCTCATTGTTCAGTTCCCACCTATGAGTGAGAACATGCGGTGTTTGGTTTTCTGCTCTTGTGATAGTTTGCTAAGAATGATGGTTTCCAGCTGCATCCATGTCCCTACAAAGGACGCAAACTCATCCTTTTTTATGGCTGCATAGTATTCCATGGTGTATATGTGCCACATTTTCTTAATCCAGTCTGTCACTGATGGACATTTGGGTTGCTTTAAGTCTTTGCTATTGTGAATAGTGCCGCAATAAACATACGTGTGCATGTGTCTTTATAGCAGCATGATTTATAATCCTTTGGGTATATACCCAGTAGTGGGATGGCTGGGTCATATGGTACATCTAGTTCTAGATCCTTGAGGAATTGCCATACTGTTTTCCATAATGGTTGAACTAGTTTACAATCCCACCAACAGTGTAAAAGTGTTCCTATTTCTCCACATCCTCTCCAACACCTGTTGTTTCCTGACTTTTTAATGATTGCCATTCTAACTGGTGTGAGATGGTATCTCATTGTGGTTTTGATTTGCATTTCTCTGATGGCGAGTGATGATGAGCATTTTTTCATGTGTCTGTTGGCTGTATGAATGTCTTCTTTTGAGAAATGTCTGTTCATATCCTTTGCCCACTTGACATATACTGTATGCTAGACATTATTATTGGTGCTGAGAATATAGCATTGGATAATGGAGGCAAAAACTTCTTCTGCTTTTACTAAGCTAACTTCCCAGTTAAGGAAAATAGACATTAAACAAGTAAATAAGTAAAATACATTTTAAGGGAATGTAACATTCCCATATCTATTTCCTACCCCAAGTACTGTAGCGATTTCATGTTTTTAAGAACATTTTTAGTAAAGTTAAAGAGGCCTAACTAGAGTTTATACAGGGACCATGCATGCTATAAATATTGGATGTGTTATTTATTGATGAATTCATAAATTTATTGTGAATATAGTGTAGACATATAAAAGTGTTTGATGCAAATTAGTGTTTGAAACTTTCAGCTGAAGAGACATTTTGTCTTTTGATTCTATACCAATCTCTCCTGTTGAATTGCCTTGTGGTTGGAATATCACTTTGTCACCCACTGTAATAGCTGCCACTAAAGTCCTTGCTATTGCTGCCACTGATGATGGTCTCTGGTTATTCTCTCTACTTTTCTCTTTGTTTTTATTCTGTTCTCTTACTATGTCTTTTGCTTCTTCCGCAGATAAACTCTGATAGATACCACTGACCAAATAGAATAACTTTTCGCTTTCTTATGTGGTAGAAGTACCAATCACAACTAGGGAGGTTTAATCAACTGGTTTTCTTTTCACTACCAGGTCTATTTGAAATAGGTGTCTGTCCTAGGTAAAATGCAGCTGATTTGGAAGAAGCCAAAATATTAATCAAATAATAACCAAGTGGTAGTGGCAATTACAGACACACAGCTTCTAAGTAATATGTTTGTATTTAAAGAAATAAAATAGTCCAAATTCTGGAAAATAAACCCTATAATATAAAACTGATTTTGGGTTGCTGGGTGAGAAGCTTCATCCTTCCCGTGAATAATTTTTCTGTGTGGAACTTTCCAGTTTAGTTTTTATGATGCAGATGTCTTCTACTGGGCAGACATGACACCTTTTCACTGAGCCATGTAGATCAGCACAGGGTTAAGAATATGACACACCTATCCTTATATGAGTTAGAAATGTTTATATTTATTAACACATTTCTTGAAATATCTTCAGTTTTTGTTTACTTCTGATTTTGCATATCACAGACTTTCTGTAAAAATTTTCTAGTATATTATCAAGAAGATAATAAATATAAATCATCTATTAAAAAAAAATCAGATCTGAGCAAATGAATTTAGAATTTGGAATATTTGACCAAAAATCAGTGTTACATGTACATAGTGTTAACATAGTATGTTACTGATAAAGGAATGACTAGAGTAGTACACCCACAGTTCTTGCTAGCTAGAGCCAGAAGGGGGTGTAAAGGAATTTCCTGGGTTTAAAAAAGCAGGCAGCGTTTGAATCATGACTTTCCCCCTACCCCCCTTAATGGTTTTGTGATAAAGAGATGCATTCAGGTGAAAGTTCCAAGTCTTTTAGTAACTATAGAATAACTGTTCTTTTTGTAATTGTAGAATTCTTTAACTTTTTTTTAAGTTGAAGTGGAGAACATGAATCATTTGGTCTCAAACAAACTTTTGAGACCCTATTTGGTTTGCTTACATATGTGAAAATAGTTATCCAAATAATTGCGATTGCTATCAAATAATTTCAATAATATCAGTTACTTCTTTTGGTCTAGAGTCTTCTCCTCCTTAACCTCTTTTTTTTGGCGAGACAGGGTCTTACTCTGTCACCCAGGCTGGAGTGCAATGGAGTGATCACTGCAGCTTTGAACTTTTGGGCTCAAGTGATCCTCTCACCTCATCTTCCTGAGTAGGTGGAACTACAGATGTGTGCCACCAAGCCTAGCTAATTAAAAACAAATGTTTAAGCCAGGCATGGTGGCTCACACCTGTAATTTCAGCACCTTGGGAGGCCGGGGCAGGTGGATCACTTGAGGTCAGGAGTTTAAGACCAGCCTGGCCAAGATGGTGAAACCTCGTCTCTTCTAAAAACACACACAGAAATTAGCTGGGCATGGTGGCTGGTGCCTGTAATCCCAGCTGTGGGAGTTTGAGGCAGGAGAATCACTTGAACCTGGGAGGTGGAGGTTTCAGTGAGCCAAGATCATTTCACCTCACTCCAGCCTGGATGACAGACTAAGACTCTGTCTCAAAAAAAATCAATTTTTTTTTTTTTTTTTTTAGAAACAGGGTCTTTTTATGTTGCCCAAGCTGGTCTTGAACTGGCCTCGAGTGATCCTTCTGCCTCGGCTTCCAGAGTGCTGAAAGTATAAGCATGAGCCACCACACTTGGCCTGGTGTTACCTGTTTTTGTATTTATGTTTCTCTGTTGCTGTTAATACAGAGGCAGACATCATAGCTGCACTCAAGAAAGAAAAAGAACAACTGTCACTAGCAGTTAATACTTGTTTTAGACCTCTGAGAAGCCCTATCTGCCTTGCTAAAAAAGTATTCTTGGCTGGGCATGGTGGCTCATGCCTATAATCCCAGCACTTTGGGAGGCCGAGGTGGGTGGATCATGAGGTCAGGAGATTGAGACCATCCTGGCTATCAGGGTGAAACCCCGTCTCTGCTAAAAAACAAAAAATTAGCCAGGCGTGGTGGCAGGTGCCTGTAGTCCCAGCTACTCGGTAGGCTGAGGCAGAAGAATGGTGTGAACCCGGGAGGCGGAGCTTGTAGTGAGCCTAGATCGTGCCACTGCACTCCAGCCTGGGTGACAGAGTGAGACTCCATCTCAAAAAAAAAAAAAAAAGTATTCTTTCTGGATTTAGTGCCATTGGTCATAGATTAAGAGTCCCTTTATTTCTTCTCTAATTTGGCATTGATTTGATGTTATTTTCAGTTATGTTTTCTGTACCACACAAATGTGCTTTTGTTTCTCACCCCTAGTCTTTCCAGCTAATAATAATTTTTGCTGCCTAAATTGCTTTACGAATTTTCTTTTCTTTTCTTTTCTTTTTTTTTTTTTTGAGACGGAGTTTCGCTTTTGTTTCCCAGGCTGGAGTATAGTGGTGCGATCTTGGCTCACTGCAACCTCTGCCTCTTGGGTTCAAGCGATTCTCCTCCCTCAGCCTCCCAAGTAGCCGGGATTAGTGGCGAGAACCACTATGCCCAGCTAATTTTTGTACTTTTAGTAGAGATGGGGTTTCACCATCTTGGCCAGGCTGGTCCCAAACTCCTGACCTCAGTTGATCTACCCACCTTGGCTTCCCAAAGTGCTGGGATTACAGGCATGAACCTCCACATCTGGCCAAATTTTCTTGTATTGGGTTATCACCATGGGTCTTTGAAACTTTTCTTTGCATATGAGCTTCTTTTTGAAGTATGGACTTTTCTGTTGCATACTGGTAAGTCACTTATGTTGAGTGACACATAAGTAGTTTCTGTCCCTTTATAACATTTTCTCTTTCTAAACGAAGTTGTGAATCTCACTTCTTTCTTTTTTAGTTTGACACGGAGAAATATCGTCTACAAAAGACAATAACAGACTGTGTGAGTAGAAATGGTATTGATCCAAACAGATATCTTTTGTGATGTTGCGGATTAGGGACCAAACTAAGTATCCATGGAATATCATATTTCATTCCTGGGAGCAAGTAATCTTGTTACCTGTCCTTTCTTTCCTTTCTCCTCTGTTCTGTTTATTTATTAGAGAGACAAGTCATGTTGTTTTAGTATTTGGGTTGTAGGTCCTTGGGAAAATAAGGTTTTTGCATGTAGAATAAAGTTTAATGGTTAGCAGTTAAGGACATGGACTTTGGATTCAGACCACTTGTATTTAAATCACAGCCCTACCACTGACTCTTCAGGTGATCTTTGACAAATCACTTCACACCCCTCTGCCTCAGTTTCCCTATATGAAAAATAAGTTAGCATATGTAAAGTGATTAGAAAAGGTGTCTGACGTAGAAAGTGTTCAATAAATTTTAGCTGTTTTTTTTTTTTTTTTTTTGACAGTTTTAAGGTATGTACTTGTTCTCTGTAGGGAACTTCAGAGATCATCTGTTTGAAGCTTATCAGTTTTCCCTTTGTGGAAATTGAGACCCAGAAAAGAGAAGTGACTTGTACAAGGTCATAGGTTGGTTTGAAACAGTGTTTGTTTGTTTGTTTGAGACAGGGTCTCATTTGGCCACCCAGGCTGGAGTGCAGTGATGTGATCTTGGCTCAGTGCAACCTCCATCTCCCAGGTTCAAGCAGTTCTCTTGCCTTAGCCTCCTAAGTAGCTGGAATTACAGGCATGTGCCACCACACCCAGCTAATTTTAAAAATATTTTTAGTAGAGATGGGGTTTCACCATGTTGGCCAGGCTGGTCTTGAACTCCTGACTTCAAGTGATCCGCCCGCCTCGGCCTTCCAAAGTGCTGGGATTTCAGGTGTGAGCCACTTTGCCTGGCTGAAACAAATATTTTATAAAGGCACATATAAGAGTGTTCATTTTCTAGCTAATTTGTCAGCTTGGAGTTCTTGGAGAAAACAAAACCTGCTCTTTAGAAATTTCTCCAAATGAGGAAACTTACATATAAAATAAATTAACAGTGCCTGGCTATCATGTAGTAGACCTTCAGGAAGGAAGGAAGAGAAAGGTGGCACTTTGTCTATTCCTTGTTTACCGTTTAGTGCCATGCTTCTGTGTTCACAGGTGTTCAAAAGCCTTGGAATGCACATAGTGTCTCTAGATTAGCTGAGCGTGATTGAGTTGATGCCTGTTGTTTGCTTGACTGGTTTTATGGACCTTGTAGATCAGGGGTCAGCAAAATATATCTTGCAGGCCAGCGGCCTGTTTTTATAAATAAGGATTTATTTCAGCATAGCCATACCCCTTCATTTACCTTTATCTGTGGTGGTTTTCTTGCTACAGTGACAGAGATGAGTAGTTGAGACAGATTTTAATGGCCTTAAAAGCCTAAAATATTTACTGTCTGGGCATTTAAGGTAAAGTTATTTCCCTCCTCTCCCCTTGAAACCAGTACTTTTCTAGGTTTTAGTAAATTCAGAGGGCTGGAATGTTTGAATGCCTGCTAGGTGGCAATATGTGGTTACACCTCCATAAGGGGCAGTTGTTAGAGCATTGTACTTAGGTAGACTGGCTGTAGCTGTTGTTTTTTTGTTTTGTTTTAGGTTTTCTAAGCTGTGGTTCTTTGAGAAAGTCATTTACCCTTTATGGGCTTCATTTATTCAGTCTATAAAATGGTGATCTGGGACAGCTGTGGTGGTTCCCACCTGTATTCCCAGCACTTTGGGAAGAAGAGGCAGGGGGATCACTTGAGGCCGGGAGTTTGAGATCAGCTTGGACAACATAACAAAATCCTGTTCCTACAAAAAAAAAAAAAAAAAAAAATTTTTTTTTTTTTTTTTAATTAGCTGGATGTGGTAGCATGTGCCTGTAGTCCTAGCTACTCAGGAGGCTGAGGTAAGATGATGTGATTGCACCACTGCACACCAGCCTGAGTAGGTGACAGAGAGACCCTGTCTGGAAAAAAAAGAATGGTGATTTGTGTAGAGCCATATGTACCTGTAAGCAGAAGATTGGACTAGATCGGGCCAAATAGAATCCAGAGAATCACTTGGCAGCAGTGGGACTGAGGACAATCAATTGTAATTCAGATAACTGACCTAGATTAGGGGTCGGAAGATTACAGCCCGAGGGCCAAACCACCACCTTTTTTTGTAAATAAAGTCTTATTGGAATATAGTCATGCATGTATGTTTACATGTTGTCTCTGGTTATTTTTGTCCTTAATAGCAGAGTTGAGTAGTTGACTGCATGTCCTGCAAAGCCTAAAATGTTTACCCTGCTCCTTTTAGGAGAGTTTGCTGATCCTTGATCTAGATCAGTGGTTTTCAACCGAGGGTGATTTCTGTCCCCCGGGGGACATTGGGCAATGTCTGGAAACACTTTGGTTGTCACAGCTTTGGGCTGCTACTGGCATTTAGTGCACAGAAGCAAAGGATGCTGCTACACATTCTGTAATGCACAGGCATCCCCTGATAGTAAAGAATTTTCTGGCTCAAAATGTTGACAGTATTTATTGGAGAATCCTGATTTAAACCAATAGTTCTCAAACTTTAGTTTGCATGAGAGTAATTTGGAGGGCTTGTTAAACCACAGGTTGCTGGATCCCCACCTCAGAGTCTCTGACTCAGTGGGTCTGGTGTAGGGTCTGCAAATTTGCATTTTTACCAGGTTTGCTGGTTATGCCGATACTTCTGATCCAGGGACTACACTTGAGAATTGCTGAGCTAGATGACTTTTGAAATTCCATCCATTCCTATGATTCTTTGATTTTGTGATCTTAAGTACTGTTCCATTTCTACGACTTAGCAAAATGGTTTTATGATATGGTTTGGATGTTTGTCCCTTCCAAATCTTACATTGAAATGCGACCTCCTAAGTTGGAGGTGGGTCCTAGAGGTAGGTATTGGATCATGGGGGTGGATCCCTCATAAATGGCTTAGCATCATCCCCATGGTGATGAGTGAATTCTTGCTCAGTTAGTTCATGTGAGATCTGATTGTTTAGGAGTCTGGGGCCGAGTGTGGTGTCTCACGCCTGTAATCTCAGCACTTTGGGAGGCCAAGGCGGGTGGATCACTTGAGGTCAGGAGTTTGAGACCAGCCTGGCCAACATGGTGAAACCCCACCTCTACTAAAAATACACCAGGCGTGGCAGCGTGCACTTGTAGTCCCAGCTACTTGGGAGGCTGAGGCATGAGAATCACTTGAACCTGGGAGGCAGAGGTTGCAGTGAGCTGAAATCATGCCACTGCAGTCCAGCCTGGGCAACAGAGCAAGACTCTGCCTCAAAAAAAAAAAAAAAAGAAAAGAAAAGAAAAATAAATAAGAGTCTGAGATCTTCACCCTTTTCTCTCTCTCTGGCTCCCTCTCGCCATGTGATAGTCTGGCTTGACTGTGAGAGGCCGTCTCCTGCTTTGCCTTATACCATGATTGTAAGCTCCCTGAGGCCCTCACCAGAAGCTAGCAGATGCTGGCACCGTGTTTTCTGTATAACTTGAGAACCATGAGCCAACAAACCTCTTTTCTGCATAAATTACCCAGCCTGAGTTTTTTTATGGCAACACAAGAATGAACTAACAGAGTATATCTCAGTATACTGATGCTTGATACTTAGGCTGTTTCATGTTTTTTGGATCCTTACTTTTCATGTTCCTTTGGAAAGTTTCTATTTCTCTTTCAAAACCACCTCCTACCTTTTGCTTGTAACATTCATACCTTGTACCCAGTTAGGGTTAATAGTTTCTTGTGTATTTTGTACATATCTCTTCTTTTGAGTCTTATGTTAGATTGTCAGTGATCAATTTACATGTTTCTTTCTCCTACTGTCAGCTCTGAGGGGGGAGCAACTGTCTGGATCTTAACTATCTGTTCCTACAGTATCTAGTGAAAGGTACTCAGCGACTATTTACTGAAGGAATATTCTTAGTTTAGGCTGTTATGGTACAAATGGAATAGGATTGTAAATTTTTATGTATTTTTGATATCTGTCATTGACATGATTTTGAATAATGAAATCTGTCCTTGGGAAAATAAAGATTTGACTAAATCAAGGGTTATAACTTTAAAGTGACGCATATGCAGAGAAGTACAAAACACTTCTGCTCTTGTTCAGCTTTTATTGAGGGGCTCAATAAGATGTGATAAAATATAGGCCTTGAGGCCAAGAACTTTGTAAAAATTGAATGCTGCTACTGAATTTGCTGTTTTATTCACTCTTCCTGATTGTAATTTCACTCTCAAATGGTTTTTAAGGCATACATTTTATTTTCAAGTCAAAATTGTTCACCATGTTAAATCACTAGTCATTGACTTAAGGTGGGATAATTTTTTTGAGATAATTTCAAAAAGCCATCTGGTAAAATTAACAGAGTAATTACACCTGGCTTTATATTTACTTGTGGTTATGGGGAATAATAGAGATAAGAAGAATTAGATGTCAGATTGTGGTAAAGGAAGAAGGAAGAGTTTTCAGATTATGTACACCTTAATGGCTTTCAGGTTGAGTTTGAGTCACCTAGTTTTTCTCTTTGCAGTTCGTCCTGGCTCCCTGGATTCTTTAATGATTGAGCTATAATAGAAGAGTGTTAGTAGAGGAAAGCTTCTTCTCTTTTGCCCTCCCCATTCTCTTTTTCACTAAAGGAAAGTAGTGGTTGAATTTGTTTTTTAAAATCCATTTTAGATGTATCCTTTCTTTAATAGGGAAGGAGTAATAACATTAACTTCTAGCTTTTGATTACTTTGTATATGTCAGGTACTATGCTAGGCTCTTAACATCTAATCTTTACAGTGATCTTTTATTGGGCTATAGTGATATGGTTCTCCATGCATGGTTTCTGTATATCTTCTCACCAGAGACACTGAATGCCTTTGTTTCTATCTTTCCAAAGATTTTTGTATTCTGAACAGCCTTGAAAGGCAGAGATAATGTCTCCCTCTTGGGTGAATGGAGGTAGGCATACTTTCCCCTATAAAAGATTTGGGTTCTTTAGGCTGTGAGTTCCTCTTCTGTATTGCATTCCACTGCATATGCAGGTATCACTTGGCCTATTTTGTGTTGCCCTATAGGAAATGGGACTGGAGAACCAGCACAAGAACATGCTGATACTTTGACTACTAATATTGCTGTGAATCATAAAGTTCATTGTCTCTGACCTGGGAGTCAATGTCTTCTGCCAGCATCCATGAAACTGGCAGACTAAGTTGTTAGCTTGCTAGTAGGATAAAACTCAGATCCTTTAGTTTTTAAGTTTTGGCAGCAAGGATGGATGTTGGCAGACACATGACATTCTGGAAGAAGAAAGATGAGGGTGTCTTCAACGGTTGGTTAACAGAATTTGAGGGAAGTCCTTGGGAATTGGTAGAAACATGTTGACCAAATTAAGTGGTTCTCTACTTTATTGCCTGTTAATGGTAAGATATTGGGGAAGTGGTTACAGACTGAGTTCCAGGACATAGGTTCAAAGACAGCTGCCTGAATATTCCTCCTGTTGTTGCCAACTCTCCTTTGGGTGGGAAGTATATTTTTCACCAATCTGGAGGTCACCCTCAAATCCTCCCCAGTGTAACAACTAGGCAGATGTGTCCTGGTTGGGCAAAATCTTCTGTTCCCTTTCAGACAAGAGTTACAGATGTATGTGTACCTACACTGAGTGTGAAAGGAGGCAAATTTGTAACTTACGTGGGCAGAAAAAAAAGTTGTTAGAATTTTGCTTTGCCTGAGAGATGGAGTGTATAATGTCTTATGGCTCAGCCCCTCTGGAGGAAACTTTAATTCCCACTTTACTGTCTGAAGCAAAGCCGTCGGCTCAGTGGGGTCATTAATTCATAGAGGTTTCACCTTAAACCTGCTCCTGGTTTGCTGATGATTTAGTCAAGCTGAAAGCTTACTGTGTCTGCTTGACTTTTCGGGCTGTTCAACCTCTGTACTAGCTATGCAGACTGATAATGGATGTGATTGCTCTGTTCTCTGGACAGAACTCAGAGAACTCAAGGCTTTTTTTTTCAAGGCTTTTCTCATAGCTCTGATTGGTACTCTCCTTGATGAAACTTGTTATATTTCTACTGACTTTTGCCTGTTGCTAATGGCCTAGCTCTTTGGTCTGCCACTTGGAAAGCTTTAGACTGGCAAGTTAAAGGCAGCTTTCATTAAAGCTGTGAACTATGAAAACAAATTATACTTGCTGATCAAACCATCTGGATCAGTCATCTAGATGCCCTTAGTAAGGGCCTGTCTTCTGATGAAGCCCACTGGAATCAAGCTTCTGATTGAGTGTACACTGCCCAGAGCTGTGTTCATTATATTGGATATGATGAATATCAACCATCATAAACTGGACACAAAGCAAAGGACTGTGACACAGAGGGTACCATTACATGCCAGACTTGTGCCTTTTGCTAAAAGTTTAACCGTTTGTCACATGATGAGAGAAGCTGGTGGCATGGGATGTGGCTCCTGCTTGCTCCTGGCAGGTTGAATACATTGGACCTTTGACCTCCCTCTCATAGCCAACTTCCTATCAGTAGTGCCTCATTGCCGTTGACCTTTTTTTGTGGTTTTGATGTTGCTGTTCTAGTCCAATCAGCTGGCTCTGGCCACACCATCGTAACCCTAGAAACTAATCTGTGTTACGCTTTTGGCTTTCTGGACTGTTTGCAGTGTAACAGTAGTGCACCTTTTATTGTACAAGCCACTCAGCAGTGAACTGATTGTCAAGGTATTTGATGCTTCCATGCTCCCTACCGTTCGTAGGCATCTGGTATGTGGATAAACATTGAATATTGGAATAGCTTCTTCAAAAATTGACTCAACAATTCCTGATTCTACATCCTTCACCTCTCCTTGATTCACACACCTTACTTAGAAAGCCAGTTTTACCACTGCTTGTAGCCGTCCCCAGAAAAGGATCACCTCATCTTGATCACTCCTGAGTAATAATCAGAATGGAAGGGGTGGGAGGTTTTATAGCCCTATTTTGAGAATTCAGGATTCCACCCTGACCAGTTTAGGCGTGATGTTTCTTTCCCCCTCCAGTAACAAACCAAGGCCAACCTGGTTGGCATCTATCTTCTTTGTGGCAGCTAGGCCAAAAGATGGCTTAAGGAATTCATAATTATTGTTCAGTTACCTGGATTCTCTTGTTGCATTGATATTATTCTAGGTCATCAGGATAGTCACTATTTGGTTGAGTATACTGCTTGCTGGGTCTCTGTATGGTAGACAGTGGGGGCCATAATAGGTTTCTGTAGGTTTTATACAAATTCCCTTGACCCTCGTGTGCCTGACATTTCCAGATGAAAGGTCTGGGTGTTGTGAGTAAAAGATAACTGGGAAAAAGGTAAAGTTATAGCTACTGGAATGGGACATACTGATTTTGTAGCAATGGACAGAGAGCAGCAATCCTGACACTTGGTGGAAGGACCACCTTAGACCCCAGGAGGTTTAGAGAAGGGAAAGACATTAATGTTCATTTTCTTTCAGAATCACCCTTGAAGCCTTCCTCATAAAGGAAAACACTCTGGTGCAGCTCCTTCAAACTGTTGCTATCACATGAAGTTTAGCTGACTGCTGGGTCTGCCATCCCCCATGGCTCTGATCATGATTTGTCTTTCCCTGTAAACTTACTGGGAGGTCTACTGGAAATAGCAGTGGTTGGCTCCAGGTCATGTACCTTCCATGCAAAACACCTGCAAACACTTCTTTACTCCCATCTCATCAACTTCACTCAGATTCTGTGGGATAGATTTTGGCCACCAGGATTATGGCCTGGACAAACGGGACAGATTGGACTGACTGCCATCATTCAGTCCTTTCAAAAACAAGGACTAGACTCAATGTTTTGAACTGAACAGGGTGGGAACCTTGTGCTGGGACACAATTTGACAATGCCTCCTTGGCTGATGTAGGTCCTCCTTGGAAAGACCTAGTGATTCTAAACAACTTTCTCTTTTCTGGTGTACCATGTGTGTCCTTGGGACTGTACTTCTTTTGTGTAACCCAGGTATTAGCTTATCTCCCTTCTAGAAACATGGATCTTCCTCCACCTTTGAATGTTGAAGGAAACACCATTAAATCTTGTAGCCTTTAGAAAACTGTGGAGATCTCTCTAAAATGAGGCCATCCTTGCTTGCTTGGGGAAGCTTCCTGGAGTGATAACTGATTTGTTATTTAGGCACACCCTGTGAACAATTATCTGTGTAAGGGAGTCATTCAATTAGACTAGGCAGTGCAAAATTCATTCCTGACTTTTTTTTTTTTTTTTTTTTTTTTTTTTTTTTTTTTTTTTTTTTTTTTATTATACTTTAAGTTCTAGGGTACATGTGCATAACGTGCAGGTTACATATGTATACATGTGCCATGTTGGTGTGCTGCACCCATCAAC
>NC_045434.1:171338113-171418189 GCF_002776525.5 Piliocolobus tephrosceles
TTTATTATACTTTAAGTTCTAGGGTACATGTGCATAACGTGCAGGTTACATATGTATACATGTGCCATGTTGGTGTGCTGCACCCATCAACTCGTCAGCACCCATCAATTCATCATTTATATCAGGTATAACTCCCCAATGCAATCCCTCCCCCCTCCCCCCTCCCCATGATAGGCCCCAGTGTGTGATGTTCCCCTTCCCGAGTCCAAGTGAGCTCATTGTTCAGTTCCCACCTATGAGTGAGAACATGCGGTGTTTGGTTTTCTCTTCTTGTGATAATTTGCTAAGAATGATGGTTTCCAGCTGCATCCATGTCTCTACAAAGGACGCAAACTCATCCTTTTTTATGGCTGCATAGTATTCCATGGTGTATATGTGCCACATTTTCTTAATCCAGTCTGTCACTGATGGACATTTGGGTTGATTCCAAGTCTTTGCTATTGTGAATAGTGCCGCAATAAACATACGTGTGCATGTGTCTTTGTAGTAGCATAATTTATAATCCTTTGGGTATATACCCAGTAGTGGGATGGCTGGGTCATATGGTACATCTAGTTCTAGGTCCTTGAGGAATCGCCATACTGTTTTCCATAATGGTTGAACTAGTTTACAATCCCACCAACAGTGTAAAAGTGTTCCTATTTCTCCACATCCCCTCCAACACCTGTTGTTTCCTGATTTTTTAATGATTGCCATTCTAACTGGTGTGAGATGGTATCTCATTGTGGTTTTGATTTGCATTTCTCTGATGGCCAGTGATGATGAGCATTTTTTCATGTGTCTGTTGGCTGTATGAATGTCTTCTTTTGAGAAATGTCTGTTCATATCCTTTCCCCACTTTTGGATGGGGTTGTTTGTTTTTTTCTTGTATATTTGTTTGAGTTCTTTGTAGATTCTGGAAATGAGCCCTTTGTCAGATGAGTAGATTGCAAAAATTTTCTCCCATTCTGTAGGTTGCCTGTTCACTCTGATGGTAGTTTCTTTTGCTGTGCAGAAGCTCTTTAGTTTAATGAGATCCCATTTGTCAATTTTGGCTTTTGCTGCCGTTGCTTTTGGTGTTTTAGACATGAAGTCCTTGCCCGTGCCTATGTCCTGAATGGTACTACCTAGATTTTCTTCTAGGGTTTTTATGGTATTAGGTCTAACATTTAAGTCTCTAATCCATCTTGAATTAATCTTCGTATAAGGAGTAAGGAAAGGATCCAGTTTCAGCTTTCTACTTATGGCTAGCCAATTTTCCCAGCACCATTTATTAAATAGGGAATCCTTTCCCCATTTCTTGTTTTTCTCAGGTTTGTCAAATATCAGATGGTTGTAGATGTGTGGCATTATTTCTGAAGGCTCCGTTCTGTTCCATTGGTCTATATCTCTGTTTTGGTACCAGTACCATGCTGTTTTGGTTACTGTAGCCTTGTAGTATAGTTTGAAGTCAGGTAGCGTGACGCCTCCGGCTTTGTCCTTTTGACTTAGGATTGTCTTGGCAATACGGGCTCTTTTTTGGTTCCATATGAACTTTAAAGCAGTTTTTTCCAATTCGGTGAAGAAACTCATTGGTAGCTTGATGGGGATGGCATTGAATCTATAAATTACCTTGGGCAGTATGGCCATTTTCACAATATTGATTCTGCCTATCCATGAGCATGGTATGTTCTTCCATTTGTTTGTGTCCTCTTTGATTTCACTGAGCAGTGGTTTGTAGTTCTCCTTGAAGAGGTCCTTTACATCCCTTGTAAGTTGGATTCCTAGGTATTTTATTCTCTTTGAAGCAATTGTGAATGGAAGTTCATTCCTGATTTGGCTCTCTGCTTGTCTGTTACTGGTGTATAAGAATGCTTGTGATTTTTGCACATTAATTTTGTATCCTGAGACTTTGCTGAAGTTGCTTATCAGCTTAAGAAGATTTTGGGCTGAGACGATGGGGTTTTCTAAATACACAATCATGTCATCTGCAAACAGGGACAATTTGACTTCTTCTTTTCCTAACTGAATACCCTTGATTTCTTTCTCTTGCCTGATTGCCCTAGCCAGAACTTCCAACACTATGTTGAATAGGAGTGGTGAGAGAGGGCATCCCTGTCTTGTGCCAGTTTTCAAAGGGAACTTTTCCAGTTTTTGCCCATTCAGTATGATATTAGCTGTGGGTTTGTCATAAATAGCTCTTATTATTTTGAGGTACGTTCCATCAATACCGAATTTGTTGAGCGTTTTTAGCATGAAGGGCTGTTGAATTTTGTCAAAAGCCTTTTCTGCATCTATTGAGATAATCATGTGGTTCTTGTCTTTGGTTCTGTTGATATGCTGGATTACGTTGATTGATTTGCGAATGTTGAACCAGCCTTGCATCCCAGGGATGAAGCCCACTTGATCATGGTGGATAAGCTTTTTGATGTGCTGCTGAATCCGGTTTGCCAGGATTTTATTGAGGATTTTTGCATCGATGTTCATCAGGGAGATTGGTCTAAAATTCTCTTTTTTTGTTGTGTCTCTGCCAGGCTTTGGTATCAGGATGATGCTGGCCTCATAAAATGAGTTAGGGAGGATTCCCTCTTTTTCTATTGATTGGAATAGTTTCAGAAGGAATGGTACCAGCTCCTCCTTGTACCTCTGGTAGAATTCAGCTGTGAATCCATCTGGTCCTGGGCTTTTTTTGGTGGGCAGGCTATTAATTGTTGCCTCAATTTCAGAGGCTGCTATTGGTCTATTCAGGGATTCAACTTCTTCCTGGTTTAGTCTTGGAAGAGTGTACGCGTCCAGGAAATTATCCATTTCTTCTAGATTTTCTAGTTGATTTGCGTAGAGGTGTTTATAGTATTCTCTGATGGTAGTTTGTATTTCTGTGGGGTCGGTGGTGATATCCCCTTTATCATTTTTTATTGCGTCTATTTGATTCCTCTCTCTTTTCTTCTTTATTAATCTTGCTAGCGGTCTGTCAATTTTGTTGATCTTTTCAAAAAACCAACTCCTGGATTCATTGATTTTTTGGAGGGTTTTTTGTGTCTCTATCTCCTTCAGTTCTGCTCTGATCTTAGTTATTTCTTGCCTTCTGCTAGCTTTTGAATGCGTTTGCTCTTGCCTCTCTAGTTCTTTTAATTGTGATGTTAGAGTGTCAATTTTAGATCTTTCCTGCTTTCTCTTGTGGGCACTTAGTGCTATAAATTTCCCTCTACATACTGCTTTAAATGTGTCCCAGAGATTCTGGTATGTTGTATCTTTGTTCTCATTGGATTCAAAGAACATCTTTATTTCTGCTTTCATTTCGTTATGTACCCAGTAGTCATTCAGGAGCAGGTTGTTCAGTTTCCATGTAGTTGAGCGGTTTTGATTGAATTTCTTAGTCCTGAGTTCTAGTTTGATTGCACTGTGGTCAGAGAGACAGTTTGTTATAATTTCTGTTCTTTTACATTTGCTGAGGAGTGCTTTACTTCCAATTATGTGGTCAATTTTGGAATAAGTGTGATGTGGTGCTGAGAAGAATGTATATTCTGTTGATTTGCGTGCAGAGTTCTATAGATGTCTATTAGGTCCGCTTGGTGCAGAGATGAGTTCAATTCCTGGATATCCTTGTTAACTTTCTGTCTCATTGATCTGTCTAATGTTGACAGTGGAGTGTTGAAGTCTCCCATTATTATTGTATGGGAGTCTAAGTCTCTTTGTAAGTCTCTAAGGACTTGCTTTATGAATCTGGGTGCTCCTGTATTAGGTGCATATATATTTAGGATAGTTAGCTCTTCCTGTTGGATTGATCCCTTTACCATTATGTAATGGCCTTCTTTGTCTCTTTTGATCTTTGATGGTTTAAAGTCTGTTTTATCAGAGACTAGGATTGCAACCCCTGCTTTTTTTTGTTCTCCATTTGCTTGGTAGATCTTCCTCCATCCTTTTATTTTGAGCCTATGTATGTCTCTGCATGTGAGATGGGTCTCCTGAAGACAGCAGACTGATGGGTCTTGACTCTTTATCCAGTTTGCCAGTCTGTGTCTTTTCATTGGAGCATTTAGTCCATTTACATTTAAGGTTAATATTGTTATGTGTGATCTTGATCCTGCCATGATGATATTAACTGGTTATTTTGCTCATTAGTTGATGCAGTTTCTTCCTAGGCTCGATGGTCTTTACATTTTGGCATGTTTTTGCAGTGGCTGGTACCGGTTGTTCCTTTCCATGTTTAGGGCTTCCTTCAGGGTCTCTTGTAAGGCAGGCCTGGTGGTGACAAAATCTCTAAGCATTTGCTTATCTGTAAAGAATTTTATTTCTCCTTCACTTATGAAACTTAGTTTGGCTGGATATGAAATTCTGGGTTTAAAATTCTTTTCTTTAAGAACGTTGAATATTGGCCCCCACTCTCTTCTGGCTTGTAGAGTTTCTGCCGAGAGATCTGCTGTCAGTCTGATGGGCTTCCCTTTGTGGGTAACCCGACCTTTCTCTCTGGCTGCCCTTAAGATTTTTTCCTTCATTTCAACTTTGGTGAATCTGGCAATTATGTGTCTTGGAGTTGCTCTTCTGGAGGAGTATCTTTGTGGCGTTCTCTGTATTTCCTGAATTTGAATGTTGGCCTGGCCTGCTAGGTTGGGGAAGTTCTCCTGGATGATATCCTGTAGAGTGTTTTCCAATTTGGTGCCATTTTCCCCCTCACTTTCAGGCACCCCAATCAGACGTAGATTTGGTCTTTTGACATAATCCCATACTTCTTGCAGGCTTTGTTCATTTCTTTTTCTTCTTTTTTCTTTTGGTTTCTCTTCTCGCTTCATTTCATTCATTTGATCCTCAATCGCTGATACTCTTTCTTCCAGTTGATCGAGTCGGTTACTGAAGCTTGTGCATTTGTCACGTATTTCTCGTGACATGGTTTTCATCTCTGTCATTTCGTTTATGACCTTCTCTGCATTAATTAGTCTAGCTGTCAATTCTTCCACTTTTTTTTCAAGATTTTTAGTTTCTTTGCGCTGGGTACGTAATTCCTCCTTTAGCTCTGAGAGGTTTGATGGACTGAAGCCTTCTTCTCTCATCTCATCAAAATCATTCTCTGACCAGCTTTGATCCGTTGCTGGCGATGGGCTGTGCTCCTTTGCAGGAGGAGATGCGCTCTTATTTTTTGAATTTCCAGCTTTTCTGCCCTGCTTTTTCCCCATCTTTGTGGTTTTATCTGTCACTGGTCTTTGATGATGGTGACGTACTGATGGGGTTTTGATTTAGGTGTCCTTCCTGTTTGATAGGTTTCCTTCTGACTGTCAGGACCCTCAGCTATAGGTCTGTTGGAGATTGCTTGAGGTCCACTCCAGACCCTGTTTGCCTGGGTATCAGCAGCAGAGGTTGCAGAAGATAGGATATTGCTGAACAGCGAGTGCACCTGTCTGATTCTTGCTTTGGAAGCTTCCTCTCAGGGGTGTACTCCACCCTGTGAGGTGTGGGGTGTCAGACTGCCCCTAGTGGGGGATGTCTCCCAGTTAGGCTACTCAGGGGTCAGTGACTCACTTGAGCAGGCAGACTGCCCCTTCTCAGATCTCAACCTCCGTGTTGGGAGATCCCCTGCTCTCTTCAAAGCTGTCAGACAGAGTCGTTAGCGTTTCACAGGCTTCTACTCCTTTAGCTGAGCCCTGTCCCCAGAGGCGCAGTCTACAGAGACAGGCAGGTTTCCTTGAGCTGCTGTGAGCTCCACCCAGTTCCAGCTTCCCAGCGGCTTTAGTTACCTACTGAAGCCTCAGCGATGGCGGGCGCCCCTCCCCCAGCCTCGCTGCTGCCTTGCGGTTAGATTGCCGCAGACTGCTGTGTTAGCAAGGAGAGAGGCTCCGTGGGCGTGGGACCCTCCCGGCCAGGTGTGGGATACAATCTCCGGTGTGCCGGTGTTACAGCGCAGTATTGGGGTGGGAGTTACCCGATTTTCCAGGTGTTGTGTGTCTCAGTTCCCCTGGCTAGGAAAAGGGACTCCCTTCCCCCTCGCGCTTCCCAGGTGAGGCGATGCCTCGCCCTGCTTCAGCTCTCGCTGGTCGGGCTGCAGCAGCTGACCAGCACCGATTGTCCAGCACTCCCGAATGAGATGACCCCAGTACCTCAGTTGAAAATGCAGAAATCGCCGGTCTTCTGTGTCCATTCCTGACTTTTTAACTGAAGTAACCAGTGACAACACCTTGGCCCTGGAAGGCATTAAGGTCAGCCTCAATTCACTGACCAGAGTTCTTAGGGATGATAAAATTGCCCTGGACTTTTTTCTTGTGAGCCAAGGCAGAGTCTGTACAATTACTAATATATCTTATTGTTCCTAGATTAATACCTTAGGCCAAATGGAAAGGTCAATACAGAAAGCTACTTGACTTTCTAGGGTAGACCCTGATGGCTTATGGGATTTCATCTTATTTGGGTGTGATATTCTAAGAAACATGGTTGAAATCAATTCTGAAAATTGACCTCATCCTGCTGCTTGGAGTCTTGTTGATAGTAGCCTTAATTAAATGATGTATGATATCAATTGATTAGATTTAGTTCAACCCTCTGTCTGTTGGATTAATCAGAGTGCCTGATAGTGGCATACTTGTGAGAAAATTATCAGCTACCAAGATGGTTAGAAATGAGGAGTGGATGTTGTTGGGACACAATTCTCTATGTCTTGTATGTTTCTGCACATCTTATGAATAGGGTACTGATTGTTCTAGCTTTTCTTCTCAAGGATGTTATATTGCTACCAGCCTAGATAGTGTTTCCCTAAAGGGCTGGTTGCTTACACTCTGAAGGTAAAGATGCTTTCTCCCTCCACAGCAAAGGACAGGTATGCTTACAGTCCATTATAAAAGATTCACATTCCCTAAGCTCAGGGTTCTTCTCCTGTAATGCAGTCCACGGTGTATGGCCCACTCTGTGTCACCCCATGGGAAATTGGCCTTGGGAATTGGTGTAAAAATTACTGATACTCTGTTTAAAAAAAAAAAAAAAACTAAAACTCTGGCTGCTGTTATTGTTGTGAGGAATAAAGTGCTTCATCTTTGTCTTAGGAGTCCTGTATCTTCCTCCAATATCCATGAAATTGTAACAGGACAGGTTGTTAGCTTGCCAGTAAGTAGGTTGGATTCTTAGCTTTTTTGTAGTTGTTACCACCCTGCAAGGTAGGTAATCCCTCATTTTGCATATTGATCTTAGAGATAGTAATTATAATTACTACAACTAACATTTAATTGAACATTTCCTTCCCTTCTCTTCCCTTTCCCTCCCTTCCCCTTCTTTAAAATACAGTGTAGTTTACAACAGAGTTCACATGTGATGTGGTGCAGTGGCAGCATCATGGCTTACTACACCTGGCTAATTTGTGTGTACATATATATACACTTTTTGTAGAGATGGAGTTTCACTATGTGGCCCAGGCTGGTCTCAAACTCCTGGCTGAAGCGATCTGCCCACTTTGGCCTCTCAAAGTATTGACGTTACAGGCATGGGTCACCACATCTGCATCTGGCCTGAATGTTTTCTTTCTATTGGGCTCTGTGATAACTGTTTCATTTGCATTATCTTATCTAATTGTTATATGCCATCTAATTTGTAATAGCCGTTGTTCTTATTTCCATATAAAGATGGAGAATATGGAGGGATAAAGAGGTTAAGTAATTATCTAATGACAGATAGTAACAAGACAAGGGTGGGATTAGAACTCAGATTTGTTCGACTACAAAGTAAAATGTGTGTATGATCTTATATATCCACATTTGCTCAAATGAGTATGCTAGGCAGTACTCAACAGCAATTTACTGGAATAATAAAAAAACCATGGTTTTAAGAAATATTAAAAATCATTTTCACAAAGTATATATAAAATTTACATGAATTTTAAATAGAAAATGAGATTTCAAAGACATTGTAAGACGGTAACTTGCTTCTCTTTGGGCCCAATGGGGAAACATGTTTTCCTCCAATGAGGGAATGTATTTCCCTTCTATCGTTATGCCCACGGTTGTGGAAAGATTTAATAAGTACTGAACTTTACCACATTGTCTTTTTTAGAGCAAATCCAAATGCATCCAAACTGGGCTCAGTGGCTCATGCCTATAATCCCAGCACTTTGGAGGCCAAAGTGGGAGGATCGAGGAGTTCAGTATTGCCTGGGCAATGTAGTGAGATCTTGTCTCTACAAAAAACTTGAAAAATTAGCTGAGGCCTGGCATAGTGGCTCATGCCTGTAATCTCAACACTTTGGGAGGCTGAGGTGGGTGGATCACTTGAGATCAGGAGTCCCAGACCAGCCTGACCAACATTGTGAAACCCCGTCTCTACCAAAAAAAAAGAAAATACAAAAATTAGCTGGGCGTGGTGGCTGGCACTTGTAGTCTCAGCTACTCAGGAGGCTGAAACACGAGAATCACTTGAATCCAGGAGGCGGAGGTTGCAGTCAGCTGAGATCACACCACTGCATTCCAGCCTGGGTGACAGAGTGAGCGTGAGCCCTGTGTCTCCAAAAAAAAAAAAAGTTGAGCGTGGTAGCGCGCACCTGTAGTCCCAGCTACTGAGGAAACTGAGATGGGAGGATTGCTTGAGGCTGGGAGATGGAGGTTGCAGTGAGTCAAGATTGTGCTACTGCACTCTAGCCTGAGTGACTCTGTCTTTAAAAAGAAAAACCCAAACTGCATCCAGGTATTTTTTGATTCCTTCTTTATCTTTATTCTTTCAAGATGATTTTTAAAATTCCTTTATCCTATTGTAGCTTTATGGCACGCAAAAAGAGAGGATGGTGTAGTTTTTCTGGTGTCCCTGGATTGACCAAGGCTAATAGAGAGATGGAAAAACAAAATCGTCCCAAAAAATGAGAGCTTATTGACTGCTTATCTTGAAGTTATGTGTGACAATGGTTGCTACTGAGATTATGTAGTTCCTAGTATTTTTACATCACTTTTACATTCATCAATGCCTGTACGTTACTTTCATTTTTAAAATTCTTTCTTGAAAGTACTGAAAGTGCCTGTAAATAATTATGGTAGTATAAATCTATATCAATGCAAAGTGATTTGCTTAATTTTTCTGGGAGCACTGTCAGTTTTGGGTATTTTCCCGATGTCCTAGTAGTAGAACTTGAAACAAAAATAGTGGTGTAGACCAGGCATGTTGGCTCATGCCTATAATCCCAGCACTTTGAGAGGCAGAGGCAGAATTGCTTGAGACCAGGTGTTTGATAACAGCTTAGGCAACATATTGAGACCCTCATCTCCACAAAACAAATGAACAACAAAAGCATAATGGTATAGTGGCAAAAGTTGATACATGTGAACTTTGTTGTAAACTACATTGTATTTTAGTATTTCAGAAGAGTAAAATAATGCTTACTAATTACTTTGGAATAATATAGTAAAAATACTCTGCCAATGCTGACTGGATAGATATTTGATAATATGAAATATATATATATTTTTAAATCTGGTAATGTCCTTACTGGATTTTAAGAAAAGGAGTCCTGTGGCTGGGCATGGTGGTTCCACGCCTGTAATCCCAGCACTTTGGAATGCCAAAGTAGGCAGATTGCTTGAGCTCGGGAGTTTGAGACCAGCCTAGGCAACATGGTGAAACCCCATCTCTACAAAAAAAAATACAAAAATTAGCCAGGTGTGGTGGTACGTGCCTGAGGTCCCAGCTTCTTGGGAGGCTGAGGCATGAGAATCACTTGAACCCATGAGGCAGTGGTTGCACTGGGCCGAGATCATGCCACTGCACTCCAGCCTGGGTGACAGAGTGAGACCTTGTCTTAAAGAAAAAACCAAGAAAATAAAAGAGTACTTTTAGAGACATGCTGTAATACTTATGGGTGAAATGATATATCTAGAATTTACTTCAAAATGACCTTCAATAAATGTGATTCACCACATAAACACAATTAAAAGCAAAAACCATATGATCATCTCAATAGATGCAGAAAAAGCTTTCAATAAAATCTAACATCCTTTCATGATAAAAACCCTCTACAGACTAGGCATGGAAGGACCATACCTCAAAGTAATAAGAACCATCTATGACAAACCCACAGCCAGCATCATACTTTATGAATAAAAGCTGGGACCATTCCCCTTGAGAACTGGGATGAGGTGAAGATGCCTACTCTCACCATTCTTATTCATCATAGTATTGGTCATAGTACGTAGTCCTAGCCAGAGCAGGTATTCAAATAGGTAATGAAGAAGTCAAACTATACCTAGAAAACCCTAAGGACTCTGCCAAAAGCCCCTAGAACTGCTAAACAATTTTAGCAAGGTTTCAGGATATAAAATCAGTGTACAAAAATCCAGTAGCATTTCTATACACCAGTAACGCTCAGGCCTAGAGTCAAATCAAGAGTGCAATCCCATTTACAGTAGCCACAAAGAATATGAAATACCTAGGAATACAGTTAACCAAGGACATGACAGTCTCTACAAGGAGAACTACAAAACGCTGTTGAAAGAAATCAGAGATGAAACAAATGAAAAAACGTGCTTATGCATTGGAAGAATGAATAACATTAAAATGGCCATACTCTCCAAAGCAATTTATACATTCAGTGCTATTCCTATCAAACTACCAAGATTATTTCAAACAAAACTACAAAAAACTATTCTAAAATTCACATGGAAGCAAAAAAGAGCCCAAATAGCCAAAGCATTCCTAAGCAAAAAGAACGAAGTGGGAGGCATTATACCACCCAACTTCAAAGTATACTCTAAGGCTGTAGTAACCAAAACAGCATGGTACTGGTACAAAAACAGACACATAGACCAATGGAACAGAATAGAAAACTCAGAAATAAAGTTGCATTTCTACAGCTGATATTTGACAAGGCTGACAAAAACAAACAATGAGGAGAGGACCCCTTATTCAATAAATGGTGCTAGGATAACTAGCTGTATGCAGAAGGATGAAACTAGACTAGACCCTTACCTTTCACCATATGTGAGAATTAACTCAAGGTGGATTAAAGATTTAAATGAAAGACCTCAAAGTAGGAAAATCCTAGTAGAAGAAAACCTAGGAAATATCCTTCTTGATATTGGCCTTGGCAAAGAATTTTTGGTTAAGTCCCTAAAAGTAATTGCAACCCAAACAAAAATTGACAAGTGGAACATCATTAAACTAAAGAGCTTCTGCACAGCAAAATAAACTATCAACAGTGTAAATAGACAACCTACAGAATGGGAGAAAATATTTGCAAATCTATGCAGCTTGTGTATATTTATAGCAGAGCTGTAGCATTTCCAGGGGGTGGATCCTGGGGGTACCCTGAGTTAATAATGGATACAGAACCATCTTTTGATGAAAGGGTACTGGTGACATACACAGCTGGTCCTAGGACTCAGTTTCGTATACGTTCCTACTGAGTTTTTAGGAGACCTTTATGAAGGTAGTGGCATGGAGCTCCCTCCTGGCCAGGGAACGTCTGTCTTGCAGTTGCTGTTTGTTACCCATGGGAAATGTATGAAACTGTAGAGTCCTGGCTCTTAATTATTTTCCACAATTGCTATAGTGATGTCAAATAGGATGTTCTGAGCTTGCCTAACCAGGCATTTACTCAGAGTATTCTTAGTGATATGGTTGGCATTGTGGTCAGAGAAGAAAGATGGGTATATCATGGAGTTTTGTCAGTATGAGCAATTGTGCCTAATAAAAAAACAGTGTCTTTAATTCTTATTGCTTAAATCAGTATGTACTGAGGGTATACCAGACATTAATTTATTCAGCAGATACTTAAATGACCTCACATGTCTTGTGATGCAAGGATGTAAGGAATACAGAGAAATACATATTACCTGACATGGTTTTTATTCATATTTTCACTCACTTGACAAAGATTTATTGAATATCTGCTCTGTGGCAGGCATTATACTAGGTATAGGTGAATAGGGATTGGGAAGAGGAGGAAGAGATACAAAAATTAAGATGGGGCATTGTTCTTAAAATCCTTGGAAATAATTATAGTGCGGAATAACAAAAAAGGAATATAGAACTTGGTTCCAGTGGTTAAAATGGGTATATTCATATAGTACTTTAAACCAATAATATTAGATATGTCATAGGGCAGAATACAACTAACTGTCAGATGGTTGTTAAAACCATGAGAATCATGTGGTACAAAGTCCCAGGGCTGAAATCCCTTCTGAATCTTTCCTCATGTCCATCTTTTGCTTGAAAACTTTTGGTAATTAGGGGATCACTACTTTGTAAGGCAGCTAATAAAATTTTACCTCTTTGTAACTTACTGATTTACTCTAGACCTGTACGGAATCTGTGCCTACCCCCCTATAGGAAGGCAACTATGTTAGCATTAACTCTTATCTGAGTCCTAATTTTTCAGTTCTTTCTACCACTCTTATTACTTAGCTGCTCTCTGGATGTGCTTGTCTGTCAATGAAACACTTCAAAAGAAGAGATCAAGAGTGAATACAATATTCCAAAGAGATTTGGAATACAGTAGAATGGACTTTCCCCTAGTTGTGCACATTGTATTACTATTAATGTACAATGTGTGATACTAATACCTTACAATTTTGACACATATTGGTGGGTGGTAACATAAATATCCCACCTAAGTAAGGCATACCTCCCTCATCTTAAATTCAATCATTTGAATTTCTCTAGCTCAGTGAAGAACTTTGCCAACTTGAATCTTTCTACCTGCTCTTAAATCATCTCTGTAGGAATTTGTTCCATCAGTTTTCTCCTACATTTCCTTTGGCTTCTGCATCTCTGTTTCGACTGACTACCTCTTACCCTCATATTTCTCTTCAGTGTTAATGTACATTAGAGTCTGTCCTGTCCCCTTTTCCTTTCCACTCTACCTCATCCCATATGGCTTCCAAGTAATCATCCTTTCTTTGGTTTTCACTATCCATTAAATATATGTTACTAAGTCCAAAAGCAGCAGCCTCATTTCTGTCCTCCTTTGAATTCCAAATTAAATTGCTTACATAGAATGAGGGTCAAGTTCACTGGCAGGCTAACAAAGCTCCTTGTGATTTGGCCTTCTATACCCTATGCCTTGTGCTGTAGTAATACTTTGATGCTTGTAATTTTCTTGAACTTATGTCATTGTATGTCTCTGCTTTTGTCAGTTCTCCTGTCAGTTTTGCCTGACTCTGTCTTCGCACACATGTGTGTAGACATTATCTCCTGTGAAGTGTTCTCTGACAGTTACTTACTCCCTCCTCTGTATTTCTCATTCTTCTTCTTTTTAAAAAACATAAATCTGCAATACCCATATGTATTTCTCATTCCTATATATCCATCTGTCATTATAACTATCACATTACTTTGTAAATATCTGTTTGTCTTTCTTATTAATTTGTGAGTTCTTTATAGCCAGGAACTATATTTTATTTGTTTTGCTATTTCTGGTGCCTAGCATGCTTCCTGGCACATAGTATGTTCTCACTGAATATTAAATTGAACTGAACTAGTTAATTTTGAGCTTGTTGAAATAAGAAGGAAAAGATATGATTGGGTCTTTGTATCTTAATTTTGTCATCAGGATGTAGCTGTTTTAGCTTTGTGTCATTTGCATATGTAAATAAACATTAGTTTGTTAGTTAACACTGAGTGCCCTGAGATTTGGGACTGTGTCATGTTCATCTCTGTATTACTAGTACCTAGTACATTGCCTGGCAAATCTCAGGATGTCAGTACTTATTAAAATGTAGCTTTAAGAGTAAATCAGGCTGGGCGTGGTGGCTCATGCCCATAATCCCAGTACTTTGGGAGGCTGAGGGAGGAAGATCACTTGAGGTCAGGAGTTTGAGTCAGCCTGGCCAACGTGGTGAAACCCTGCATCTCTAGTAAAAATACAGAAATTAGCTGGGGGCGTGGTGGTGGGTGCCTGTAATCCCAACTACTTGGGAGGCTGAGGCATGAAAATTGCTTGAACCTGGGAGGCAGAGGTTGCAGTGAGCTGACACCCTGCTACTGCATTCTAGTCTGGGTTACAGAGTGAGATTCCATCTCAAAAAAAAAAAAAAAGAAAAAAAAAAAAGAGTAAATCAGGCCAGGAGTGGTGATTCATGCCTGTAATCCCAGCACTTTGGGAGGCTGAGGCAGGAGTTTGAGACCAGCCTGGGAAATATATGTTATATTCTTGACATGCTAGTCAAGTTATCTATCGAAAAATATTTTGGCATGAATTATTAATAATGAATTCATGGTGATTTGTAATGATCATCCTTCCTAGAAAAAAATATATAGGCCAACATCTTTATTAATTATAAAATTTTGGCGTTAATTGATGGCAGCATACAAAGTTTCTAGTTATCTTAATTTTTGTTTTTCTCTCCTTTTGAAATTCTACCATTTCTCCTATTTAAAACAATTCTCAAAGATTTCTTGTTGGTTATATGGGTCTTATTGCTACGTTTTTCAGTACCTTTTGTGGTTAGTTGGTGTAAGACATAAATTTACAGATTGAAGAAGCTTAGTGAATACCAAGTAGGTTTAATACAAAGAAAATCACTTGTAGGCACATCATAATCAAACTGCTAAAAACCAAAGATAAAATCTTAGAAACATCCAGAGGAGGGGGAAAAACATTCATAAATAGAACAATGACAAGAGTCATAGCTAACGTCTAATCAGAAACAGTGGAATCCAGAGGATAATGGAATAATATCTTTAAAGTGTTGAAAGAAAAAAATATCAGCTAGAATTTTATATTCATCAAAATTATCCTTCAAAACCAAAAGTGAAGACTTTAAAATTTTTTTTTCAGTTACTTATTTATTATTATTTTTGAAACTCACTGTGTCACCTAGGCTGGAGTGCAGTGGTATGAACATGGCTCATTGCAGCCTTGATTTCCTGGGCTCATGTGATCCTTCTGTCTCAGCCTCTTGTGTAGCTGGGACCACAGGTGTGCACCACCATGCTTGGCTAATTTTTTAATTTTTTTGTAGAGACAGGGTCTCATTTTGTTGCCCAGGCTGGTCTCGGAACTTCTGGGCTCAAGTGATCCTCCTGCCTTGGCCTCCCAAAGTGCTGGAATTATAGGCATGAGCCACCATACCTGGCCGAGACAGTGTTATATGATAAAATATGGGAAGATATGTTGCCTACAGACCTGCATATTATAAGAAATTATAAAGAAATTTCTTTAGGTTGTAGAGGAATGGTATCAGATGGAAATATGGATCTACGGAAGACATGAAGAACACTGAAAATTGCATATATATGGGTAAGTATTTAAAAAATTACGTAGAAGTAAAATATGTGACAACAGTATCAGGAAAGAAGTATTGCAAGGTTCTTACATTATATGGGGTGCAGTAATATTAAGGTATACTAATAAGTTCTGGATGGATATTGTAATTCTGAGAACAACCACTAATAAAAGAAATATAGTTAGAAAGCTAATAGAAGAGATACAATAGATACTAAAAATATGCTGATATGGTTTGGCTGTGTCCCCACCTAAATCTCAACTTGAATTGTATCTCTCAGAATTCTCACGTGTTGTGGGAGGGGCCCAGGGGGAGGTAAATGAATCATGGGGCCTGGTCTTTCCCTCGCTATTCTTGTGATAGTGAATAAGTCTCGCGAGATCTGATGGGTTTATCAGGGGTTTCTGCTTTTGCTTCTTTCTTATTTTTCTCTTGCTGCTGCCATGTAAGACTTCTGTCATGATTCTAACTTCCATGCACCCACAGGCTCAATGATTCTGAGGCTTCCCCAGCCATGTGGAACTGTAAGTCCAATTAAACCTCTTTTTGTTCCCAGTTTTGGGTATGTCTTTATCAGCAGCATGAAAACAAACTAATACAGTACATTGGTACCAGTACAGTGGGGCGTTGCCAAAAAGATACTGGAGAATTTTGATGCAACATTGGAACTGGGTAACAGGCAGACGTTGAAACAGTTTGGAGGGCTCAGAAGACAGGAAAATGTGGGAAGGTTTGGAACCTCCTAGAGACTTGTCAAATGACTTTGACAAAAATACTATTAGTGATATGAATAATAAGGTCCAGGCTGAGGTGGTCTCAGATGGAGATGAGGAACTTGCTGGGAACTGGAGCAAAGGTGACTCTTGTTATGTTTTAAGCAAAGAGACTGGCAGCATTTTGCCTCTGCCCTAAAGATTTGTGGAACTTTGAACTTGAGAGAGATGATTTAGGGTATCTGGCGGAAAACATTTCTCAGCAGCAACGCATTCAAAACGTGACTTGGGTGCTGTTAAAAGCATTCCATTTTAAAAGGAAAAAAGAGCATAAAAGTTCAGAAAATTTGTAGCCTGATGCAGTAGAAAAGACCCATTTTTTGAGGAGAAATTCAAGTTGGCTGCAGAAATTTGCATAAGTAGCAAGGACCCTAATGTTACATGGGGAAAATGTCTCCAGGTCACGTTAGAGACTTTCATGGCAGCCCCTCCCATCACAGGCACGGAGGCCCAGGAGGAAAAGTGGTTTTGTGGGCCAGGCCCTGGCGTACCAAGTGCATCCTAGGAACTTGGTGCCCTCTGTTCCAGCCACTCCGGCCATGGCTGAAAGGGGCCAACATAGAGCTTGGGCTGTGGCTTCAGAGGGTAGAAGCCCAAAGCCTTGGCAGCTTCCACGTGGTGTTGAGACTGCAGGTGCACAGAAGTCAAGAACTGAGGTTTAAGAACCTCTGCCTAGATTTCAGAAGATGTATGGAAATGCCTGGATGCCCTGGAAGAAGTTTGCTGCAGGGGTGGGGCTCTCTTGGAGGACCTCTGCTAGGACAATGTGGAAGGGAAATGTGGGGTTGGAGCTCCCACACAGAGTCCCTGCTAGGGCACTGCCTGGTGGAGCTGTGAGAAGAGGGCCACCATCCTCCAGATCCCAGAATGGCAGATCCACCGTCAGCTTCACCCTGTGCCTGGAAAAGCTCCATATACTTAGTGCCAGCCTGTGAAAGCATCCAGGAGGGAGGCTGTATCCTGCAAAGCCACAGGGGCGGAGCTGCTCAAGACCATGGGAAACCACCTTTTATATCAGTGTGACCTGAATGTGAGACCTGGAGTCAAAGGAGATCATTTTGGAGCTTTAAAATTTAACCACCCTGCTGTATTTCAGACTTGAATGGGCCCTGTAACCACTTTGTTTCGGCCAATTTCTCCCATGTAGAATGGCTGTGTTTACCCAATACCTTGTACCCTCATTGTATCTAGGAAGTAACTAGCTTGCTTTTTATTTTAGAGGCTTACAGGTGGAGGGGACTTGCCTTGTCTCAGATGAGACTTTGGACTATGGACTTTTGGGTTAATGCTGAAATGAGTTACGACTTTGGGGGACTGTTGGGAAGGCATGATTGGTTTTGAAATGTGAGGACATGAGATTTGAAGGGGCCATGGGCAGAATGATATGGTTTGGCTGTGTCCCCACCCAAATCTCAACTTGAATTTTCATCTCCCAGAATTGCCATGTGTTGTGGGAGGGACCCAGTGGGGAGGTAATGGAATCATGGGGGCCAGTCTTTCACGTGCTATTATTATTATTATTATTTTATTTTTATTTATTTATTTATTTTGAGACAGAGTCTTGCTCTGTCAGCCAGGCTGGAGTGCAGTGGTGCAATCTTGGCTTACTGTAAGCTCTGCCTCCCTGGTTCATGCCATTCTCCAGCCTCAGCCTCCCCAGTAGCTAGGACTACAGGCGCCTGCCTCTATGCCCAGCTAATTTTTTTGTGTGTGTGTATTTTTAGTAGAGATGGGGTTTCACCGTGTTAGTCAGGATGGTCTCGACCTCCTGACCTTGTGATCCACCTGCCTCAGCCTCCCAAAGTGTTGGGATTACAGGCGTGAGCCGCTGCGCCCAGCCACCTGCTATTCTTGTGATAGTGAGTAAGTCTCGTGAGATCTGATAGGTTTATTCAGGGGTTTCAGCTTTTGCTTCTTCCTCATTTTTCTCTCACTGCCACCATGTAAGAAGTGCCTTTCGCCTCCTGTCGTGATTCTGAGGCTTCCCCAGCTATGTGGAAGTGTAAGTCCAATTAAACCTCTTTTTGTTCCCAGTTTTGGGTGTGTCTTTATCAGCAGCGTGAACCAACTCATACATATGCTTAACCCTAAAGAATGCAGATAAGAAAGTATAACTGAAGAAAAACAATTGGGACAGATTGTGGAAACAAAATAAAAGAACCACGATAGTAAAACAGGAACCCAGATAGTAAACTTACAGTAAACTACTGCCATATCAGTAATTACATTAAATGTAAATAGGGTAAATAGTTATCAAAAGGTAGAGACTGTCAGGTTGGATGAAAATTAAATATTGATCTATATTGTGTATAAGAGAAGCATCTGGAATATAAAGATGCTTCACTAGGTTGTAAATAAAAGGATGGACAAACAATGTATCATGTAGACACTAATCATAACAAAGCTGCTGTGATTAATTAATGTTAGACTAAGTAGACTTCAATTTAAGGAGTTTTACTAGAAATAAAGACGTTCTGGCCCACAGTTTTTCTGATTTCTAACCCTAGTTATGTTGCCTTCTTTAGTTTTCTCGTTGTAAAATTGGGCTATTTGATGCTTTACCTGCATTATTATTAATCCTTACAGCAGCTTTGCAAGATTGTTGTTATTACCATTGTATGAATGAGAACACTGAGACTCAGAGAGGTTAATAACTAACGTCACAGGACTAGTTAAATGGTAAAGCTGCATTTGAAGCTAGTTGTGCTTTGAGTCAGAGTTTTTTTCCATTACACATTGTTTCCTGCCAGTATACCTTCCCGAATAGTACTGTACCCTAAGCTTTGCTTCTGTATAAACACACCTACTTGGAAGAACTCTCCTGAGGTCACCTGCTTAGCTCATTATGCCCTTTTGGAATCCATTCTTCTTTAAAACAAAAGAACCAAGATGTATTAGAATGTCATTAATAGGCTGTAATTGAGAATTTCCCATGTTGGCATTATGCTTTTACTACTTATCAGTACATTTCAAAGATATCCCTCTCTTGAAATGCTTTGTTAACTACAGCCCCAGATTCCCCTAAATAAATGCTAATTTGCTAACATTTTGGTTAAACTAAATGAAAAAAATGAGTGGCATAGATCATTGGAGTCTACTTGGAAAAAAGAAGGTATTTGCATCTTGGTGCTTACTGTTAATTGTTTATGCGATAAATTGCCTAATATGTGTTACTTGCTTTTTAAGAGTTGTAGACTATAAATTACTGATAATTTGTGTAGCGTTACATCATATTTATAGCTTCTGGTAAGACAGAATACTTATAAATTATAGTTTATAATAATTATAAAAAAGCTAAGTATGGTTTGTGTCCATTTAAAGAATCTTATAAATCTTTAGATGTACTTTGTTATCTGAATAATTGTGAATCGTGAGGGCAGGAGCCAAATCTTTTATCCACTGTATTTCCAGAACCTAGCACTAGGCCTGGCACATGATAGAGACATTCAATGAATATCTTTGACAGTTTTATTATTTCCTGAAAGTCTTGTGTGAAAGCTAGTGTGAAATGAAATTCCCTAGATGTATTAAATGTTTGCTCCCTCTTGTGGATAGAAAAGATAATGTAAGCTCTTATAATGAATCTGTTCTCTAGTTTTTGTTACCAAAAGGTATAGTATAAACAGTGTGTACAATTTACTGAAATTTTTCTCTTTTTGAAGGGATCTGAATACAATTTTATCAACCAAAGATCTTTTGGTTCACATATATTCATAAAACATGCATAATTCTTGCTTAAGTATCATTTTTTAAAACTATCCAGGATAAAATTTATATACTAGTACTCAATTTAGAACTTAAATAGCACTGTTTTTGGAGCCCACTCCTTCTGCTTTCCTACGTATAAATTGTATGAATGATCAAAGAACCTCCTATTTTAATTCTGTTAATAAAACCCTATTAAATATTGTTGGATATCCTTTGAGAGTATTATTAAACACATCATTTCCTAATAATTCAAAACATTTTTTACTTTGATTAAAAAAAGAATAATTTTGCTAGCTTTCCCAGTTATTTATTTATTTTTTTGAGACAGTGTCTCGCTGTGTCACCCAGACGGGGGTACGGCGATGCAGTCTCGGCTCACGGCAACCTGTGCCTCCTGAGCTCAAGCAGTCCTCCCATCTCTGCCTCCCATGCAGCTGGGACCACAGATGCACACCACCATGCTTGGGTATTTCTTTGTATGTTTAATAGAGATGGGGTTTCACCATGTTGGCCAGGCTGGTCTCGAATCCCTGAGCTCGGCTTGACCTCCCAAAGTGCTGGGATTACAGGCATGTGCCACTGCGCCTGGCTAGCCTTCCTCAGTTTTTTTTTTGAGATGGATTCTTGCGCTGTTGCCTGGGCTACAGTCTAATGGCTTGATTTCGGTTCACTGCAACCTCCGCCTCCTGGGTTCAAGCTATTCTCCTGCCTCAGCCTCCCGAGTAGCTAGGATTACAGGCGCCCACCACCACACTCGGCTAATTTTTTGTATTTTTAGTAGAGATGGGGTTTCGCTACGTTGGCCAGGCTGGTCTCGAACTCTTGACCTTGTGATCAGTCTGCCTTGGTCTCCCAAAGTGCTGGGATTACAGGCACGAGCCACGTGCCTGGCCGCCTTCCTCAGTTTTTAAATACAGAACACCTATTTTCTTTTAAGTGTGATACTTTTATTCTACAGAGTTAACGTCACAGACTAAAAGCAGCTGGCCTTTGGAAATGCTTTGACATGTAGAATAAATCTTTTAAACAAAGATGTAGATTCTTGATACTCTTTTCTCCATATACTCAAGAGACTTTCATATTACTTTCTTAGACCTTCATTTTCTATTCTATTATTTATAGTAGAAATTGACTTTCATTTTGAGGCCACTTTTGAAATAGAACTAATATTTTTGCCACTTCAGAAAAATTGTAGTCTGTGTGCCAAAGACAGACAGCGTGCAGTATAAGTGCACTATAGCATGGATGTTGGACTCTTAAGCAGGGCTCACTTACTAAGCAGGTGACTTGTTCCTGAAAACCAGTCTGGCTGTGAACATCCAGATCCTCACCTCAGCAGAATCACAGTCTGTCATTAACTAAAGCAAGTGAAAACTCTAAACTTTATGAGGGCGTAATATTCAGATAGCAAAGAACAAAAGTCCTAAGAGTATAGTTTGAATCTGCACAACATGAACACATCCATATAAACAACACTTTGGTTAAAAGAACAGAATATGTGACAAGAGTAGAAAAAAGAAAAAGAGGAGATTAGGGCACATAGAGACACAGGGAAGAACAATGTGAAGACCCAGGGAGGAGATAGCCATCAACAAGCCAAGGAGAGAGGCCTCAGAAGACATCCAAACTGCTGACAACTTGATCTTGGATTTATCATCTCAGAATTGTGAGAAAAAAAATTTATGTTTAAATAAACAAAAAGAAAAAAAAGCAGAATATAATCAGAGTTCCAGAAGCTTCCTTCTTCCATTCAGTTATCTCTCACCCTTCAGGATAGCCTAGTAGATTGACTTCTGACATTACATATATGTTAGTTTTGCAAGTTTTAAAACGTTATGTATATGAAACCACACAGTAAGCTTTTATTTTATTTTATTTTATTTGTTTAATTTTTTTTTGGAGACAGGGTCTCTCTCTGCCACCCAGGCTGGACTGCAGTGGTGCCATCTTGGCTCACTGCAACCTCAGCCTCCCAAGTAGTTGGGACTACAGGCACGTGCCACCATGCCCAGCTAATTTTTTGTCATTTTAGTAGAGACGGGGTTTCAACATGTTGGCTAGGCAGGTCTTGAACTCCTGACCTCAAGTGATCCACCCGCCTTGGCCTCCCAAAGTGCTGGGATTATAGGTGTGAGCCATCACACTTTACCCCCATACAGTAAGCTTTAAAACAAAAAAAATTCTGGTAAAATATACATAACATAAAATTTACCTTTTTAGCCACTTTGAACATACAGTTCAGTGGTAGTAAGTACCTTCACATTATTATGTAGCATCACCACCACTCATCTCTAGAACTTTTTCATCTTCCCCCAAGCTCTTATTGATTAAACATTAACTCCCCATTCCCCTTTCTGCTTCTAAACATTAACTCCCCATTCCCCTTTCTGCTTCTGTGAGTTTGAGTACTTATAGACGTGGAATTATTTAGTGTTTGTCCTTTTATGTCTAGCTTGTTTCACTTAACATAGTATTTTTAAGGTATATCCATTTTATAGCGTATGTCAGAATTTCTTGTCTTTTTAAGGAGCAATAATACTCTGTTGCATGAACATACTACATTTTCTTCATTTATGGATGGACATTTGAGTTGTTTATACATTTTGGATGTTGTTAACAATGGTACTATGAACATGGGTGTATAAATATGTTTTGAGTCCTTGCTTCCTTAAAAGTCTTTTGGGTATATAACCACAAATGCAGTTACTGGATCGTACAGTAACTTTTTCCCTTGTATTTTTAGTTTACTTGTAGTAATTGTATATACTTATGGGATACAAAGTGATCTTTTCATAAGAATATGTAATGTATAGTGATCAAATCAGGATAATTAGCATATCCTTCACCTTAAACTTTTTCTTTCTTTTTGTTGGGAACATTTAAAGTCTACTTTTTTATCTTTTTGAAAATATACAATAAATTATAGTTAACCGTGTCACCTTACAGTGCTGTAGAACACCAGAACTCATTCCTCCTATCTAGCTGTAATTTTGTATCTGTTAACCAGGTTCTCCCCATTCTCCCCTTCTCACTGCCCTTCCCAGTCTCTAATATTTCCAATTCTATACTCTAATTCCATGAGCTCAGAATTCTTTTTAGCTTCTACATATGACTGAGAGCATATATTTATCTTTCTGTGCCTTAGTTTAACATACTATCCTCCAGGCTTATCCGTGTTGCTGCAAGTGATAGGATTTCATTCTTTTTCTTTGTAGTTTGTTTGTTTGTTTGTTTATGTTTAGAGACAGGATCTTTCTGTTGCCCAGGCTGGAGTGTAGTGGTATGATCATAGGTCTCAGTAATGTTAAACTCTGGGGCTTAAGCAGTCCTCCCCGCTCAATCTTCTGAGTAACTGGGATTACAGGCATGTTTCACCACACCTGGCTAACTTGTTTTACTTTCTGTAGAGATAGGGTCTTGTTATATTACCCAAGGTGGTCTTCAACTCCTGGCCTTAAGCGACCCTCCTGCGTCAGTCTCCCAAATCACTGGGATTACATGCCTGAGGCACACTACACCTGGCCCAATTCCATTCTTTTTCATGGAGGAATAGTATTCCATTGTGTATATAAACCACATTTTTATTTATCCATTTGCCTGTTGATGGACATTTAGGCTGACTCCTAATGTCTGGGCTATTATGGATAGTGTTGGAATAAACATGGGGGCGCAGGTATCCTTTTGATGTTGATTTCCTTTCCTTTCTATAAATAACCAGTAATGAGATTGCTGTATCATATAGTAGTTCTGTTTTTAGTTTTTTGAGAAAGCGCGACACTGCTTTTTATAGTGACTATACTAATTTATATTCCCACCAACAGTGTATGAGTTCCCTTTTTTCTGCATCCTTGCCAGCATTTGTTATTTTTTTGTCTTTGATAGTAGCCATTCTGACTGGGGTGAGATACTATTTGTTGGTGGCCATTTCTGTGTATTCTTTTGAGAAATGTCTGTTCAGATACCCACTTTGTAGTAGTGGGATTTTTTTTTTTTTTTGCTGCTGAGTTGTTTGAATTCCTTGTATATTCTGGTTGTTAATTCTTTGTTAGTCAAATGATTTGTAAGTATTTTCCTATCTACAGGTTGTCTGTTAACTGTGTTGATTGTTTCTTTTGCCGTAGAGAAGCCTTTTCGTTTAGTACAGTCCCATTTGTCTCTTTTTGTTGTCTACGTTTTTGTCCTGATGTGTTTTTGTCCTGACGTGTTTTCACCCAGCAGTTTTATAGTTTTGAGTCTTATGTTTAAGTCTTTAATCCATTTTGAGTTAATTTTTGTATATAGTGATAGATAGGGGTCTAGTTTCATTCCCCTGCATATGGTTGTCCATTTTTCTCAGCACGATTTATTGAAGAGACTGTTTTCCCAATGTGTATTCTTAGTACTTTTGCCGAATATCAGTTGGCTAAAAATATTTGGATTTATTAATATTTTTAATTTCTGGGTTCTCTATTCTGTTGGTCTATGTATCTGTTTTGTTTGTTTGTTTTGTTTTGTTTTTTGAGATGGAGTTTCATTCTTGTCATCCAGGCTAGAGTGCAGTGGCACAATCTCAGCTCACTGCAACCTTTGCCTCTTGGATTCAAGTAATTCACCTTCCTCAGCCTCCGGAGTAGCTGCGATTACAGGCGCCCACCACCACACCCAGCTAATTTTTGTATTTTTTGGAGAGACAGGGTTTCATCATGTTGGCCAGGCTGGTCTTGAACTCCTGAACTCAGGTGATCTACCCACCTCAGCCTCCCAAAGTGCTGGAGTACAGGTGTGAGCCACTGTGCCTGACCTATGTATCTTTTATTATACCAATACCGTGCTGTTTTGGTTATTATAGCTCTGTTGTGTATTTTGAAGTCAGCTTTGTTCTTTTTTCTATTACTTTGGCTATTCAGGGTCTATTGTGCTTCTATGTGAACTTTAGGATTGCTTTTTCTATTTCTATAAAGAATGTCCTTGGTATTTTATAGAGATTATGCTGTATCTGTAGATTACTTTCGATAATATGGTCATTTTAACAATATTAGTTCTTCTAATCAATGAGTATGGGATACCTTTGTTTGTGTTCTCTTCAATTTCTTTCGTTAGTGTTTTGCATTTTTCATTGCAGAGGTCTTTATGTTCTTGGTTAAATTGATTCCTAGGTTGTTGTTGTTGTTGTTTTAATAGCTATTGTAAGTGGGATGGATTGGTTTCTTAATTTTTTTCTTTTTTCAAATTGTTCATTTTTGGTGTATAGAAAGTACTGCTGATTTTAGTTTGTTTATTTTGTGTCTTGTAACTTCTCTGAGTTTGTTTATCAGTTCTAAAAGTTTTTTGGTGAAGTATTAGGTTTTTCTATATCTAAGATCATGTTGTCTGCAAACAAGAATGATTTGACTTCTTCCTTTCCAATTTGGATGCCTTTTACTTCTTCTCTTGTCTGGTTATAGCTAAGACTTTTAGTACTATGTTGAATGACAGTGGTGAAAGTGTGCATCTTCGTCATGTTCCAGATATTAGAGAAAAGTGTTTCAGTTTCTCCCCATTCAGTATGATGATAGCTGTGGGTATGTCGTATATGGCTTTTATTACATTGAGATATGTTTCTTCTATACTCTGGAGTTTTTATCAGAAATGGATGTTGAATTTTATTGAATGCTGTTTCAATGTCTATTTAAATGAAAATATGATTCTGGTTCTTGATTCTGTGTGATGTACTGTATTTATTGATTTGTGCATGTTGGGCCATCTTTGCATTCCTGGCATAAATCCAGCTTATGGTGAGTGATCTTTTTAAAGTGCCATTGATTTTGGTTTGCTACTATTTTGCTGAGGATTTTTCGAATCTATGTTCATCAGGGATATTGACCTGTAGTTTTCTTTTTTTGTTGTGTTCTTGCCTGGTTTTGATATCAGTGTAATGCTGTCTCATAGAAGGAATGAAGAAGAATTCCCTTCTTTTTAATTTTTTGAATATTTGAGAAGAATTGGTGCTAGTTTTTCTTAAGAGTTTTGTAGAATTCAGCAGTGAAGCCATCTGGTCCTGGGCTTCTCTTTTTTGGGAGTTTTTGTTTGTTTTTTGTTTTGTTTTTTTAAAGACACAAGGTCTACCCTGTCACCCAGGCTGGAATGCAGTGGTATTATCATAGCTTACTGCAGCCTCAAACTCCTAAAGTCAAGGGATCCTCCTGCCTCAGGCTCTCAAGTAGATAGGACTACAGGTGTTGCCTGGCTAAATTTTTTTTGGGATATTTTTTGTAGTGATGGGTTTTTCTATGTTGCCCAGGCTGGTCACCAACTCCTGGGCTCAAGCAATCATTCCACCTCAGCCTCTCAAAGCATTGAGATTATAGGTGTGAGTTACTGCACTTAGCCTTAGGAGACTTTATTACTGATTCAATCTTGTTGCTCATTATGGGTCTGTTCAGGTTTTCTATTTCTTTATGGTTCAATCTTGGTAGTTATCTGTATCTAGAAATTCACCCATTTACTCTACGTTTTCCAGTTTGTTGGTATATAGCTGTTCAGAATAACCTGCGATGATCTTTTGTGTTTCTTTGGTATCAGTTATGATGACTTCATTTTCATTTCTGAATTTCTCTTGTTAGTCTCATGAGTAGTTTATTGATCTTTTTTATCTTTTCAAAAAAACAATGTTAGTTGATCTTTTGTCTCTTTTTTTATTTTTTTGAGGTGGATTCTAACACTGTTACCTGGGCTGGAGTGCAGTGGCGTGATCTCAGCTCACTGCAACCTCCATCTCCTGGGTTCAAGTGATTCTCCTGCCTCAGCCCCACCAAGTAGCTGGGATTATAGGTGTGCACCAACACACCCGGATAATTTTGTATTTTTAGTAGAGATGGGGTTTCACCATGTTGGTCAGGCTGGTCTCAAACTCCTGACCTCAGGTGATCCACCCTCCTCGGCTTCCGAAAGTGCTAGGATTACAGGCATGAGCCACTGTGACCCAGCTTAGTTTGATGGTTTTCTTTTTTTTTCTTTTCTTTTTTTTTTTTTTTGAGGTGGAGTCTTGCTCTGTTGCCTAGGCTGGAGTGCAATGGCGTGATCTCGGTTCACTGCAACCTCCATCTCCCAGGTTCAAGCGATTCTCCTGCCTCAGCCTCCCCAGTAGCTGGGATTACAGGTGCCTGCCACCACGCTTAGCTAAGTTTTGTATTTTTAGTTTAGACGGGGTTTTGCCATGTTGGTCATGATGGTCTCGAACTCCTGACCTCAGGTGATCTACCCACCTTGGCCTCCCAAAGTGCTGGGATTACAGGTGTGAGCCACCACATCCGGCTGTTGGGGTCCGCGTGTTTCCTAAACAAAGGAATGAACACACAAGACAACACAAGATGACAAACATGGCGGCCACCCCGAACGACACGCTCCGCTTTATTTTATACAGTTGTTTGTGGAATGTTACCAAGTCACAAGACACATTATTGTTTTTCTGACCTTTCTCTGACTTTCTGGATTTTCAAGATGTTTACACATAAACAAGCCCCCAGGGTCTGCTGTTTGCAGCTGGCTCCTTTGTCCTCCCTGTTTGCAGGGAAGGAACGCCCTGCTTCGTTTGCAAGAGCAGGACTTATCGGGAACGCCCTGCTTCGTTTGCAAGAGCAGGACTTATCGGGACATCTTGTTTGCTAGCACGTAGTCCTCTACATTTCCCCTTTCTTTATTTACAAGTTTGAATTTCTTTCAAAACCATCATTACATGTTGGGCTCGCTGGGATTCGGTGTTTGCCCTTTGGCACTGTCTCCAGCAGACTGTGAAAATGACAAAAGCAAGAACAACAATCAATACACTGCTAGAAACAGAGGTCAGCAAAGTTTTTACAGGGCTCGTAGGGTTCAAAGACGTCAAACTTTGTGCAATACCAGTCATCAAATCTGCACCAGTCAGCAACGGTAACTGATTGCGAAATGTTTCAGAAATATTCTGTGTTAATTCTTATATTTCTAGGGAAAGATTATTATGACCAATTAAAAGTCTCTTTATCTCAGTCCAATTATGTACAGTGCTGTTAAAAAGAACAAGAGTAATACAAAATTGGGTAGTATTCCAATCACATTTCAACAAAGCTTGGGTATTCAACACTGTTAGCTGGTCTCCCAACCAAGAAACCACTTGCTCCAGATTATCCACTCGTTCAGTCAAATGAGCATCTATGTCTTGTTGCTGCTACCACAACAAATGTGATTGTTCATGCCATTGTTGCACAAATTCTGCATTTTGTATACTCTGGTGTAGAGCTAATCCAGCAACAGCGGCAGTGGAAGCAATTGCTACAAGTCCTATCACCGCGGTCACGACGATTCCAACCATCCTCCGACTGCGGTGGACAAGATCTTGCATAACCTTGTAAATTTGAGTAACCCCAGCAGATTCACTCCAAGTACGTGTTAAGTTTACAGGTAGCCAGGTTTCTTTTCTGGCTCTTAGTATATATAAATCGGAATGAGACTCATTCCAGTTATTACTCCACCAAGTAGTATTTATACAACTTAAGAAGGTACAATTGTTTGTACAGTTAACTACTCCTGTATTATTATCCCATTTAAAAATTCCTGTCAACAAGAAGTAAGGCTTTCTTACACATGCAATAACATATCTAGAACTATTTCGATGCAAAGATATATGAAAAGGGTTAGCAATATTAGTAAGATTTAAGGACATGTTTCCCGTGAAAGTGAACATTGGTTTACCAGCAGCTAGCAACTTCCAAATATGACTTTGTATTTGTGAGGTATTAGCCAAATGTGGCATAGGGGGTGATAGACCACCATCATGCCAAATAATAGTTTCATTGCCATCTGCAGAAATGCTGTGATTACCTTTATGCCAACGCAGGTTGACATGGCTGAATTTAGTCTGAAAATCTCCATGTACACTCCAATCTGTAACAAGGTATTTACGACTCTTCCCTTTTACTTCTAACAACAATCGTGGCCCACTACCTCTACATCTAGTCCACACTAGTTGGGAAACACCTCCAGACACATCGGGGATGGGGCATAAAGATAATGTAGTTGACAGAGTTTCACTAAGTACTGCAGTATGATTATACTTAAAACTTTGAGTCACAATAATCATAGTAAAGGCAGAGATATGACTGTGGTTATAGCGAGCAGCCCAAGCCTCATGAGAAAGATGCAGACAATGTGGACTACCCCCAAGACAAATAGGTAACCCTTCAACCCCAAATTGATATGAACTATTTACTGTGCCAGTGTCTAATTCAGGATCCTGGTTTAAAAAAGGCGATGGCATCCAAGCAGTGTCATTAGTTAATACTGGGACTTCTCTGTCTCCCCAGGCCACACCTTGATATAAGGGTGGAAAAGGAATATAAGCCCAGTATATAAATTCTCCAGCCATTACCTGACAATTTACTATGGCCAGTATAGCCAGGAATAAAGTCAGTGGGGTTTTGGGCTGCCCAGCTTGTTGAACCACCCCTTTAGCTTCTTGAGTTAACTTTTTCAGTTGTCCCCATGTCGGGGGTTCCGCACGCCGAGTTCCGAAGGTGAATGTTCTCCGAGCATTCAGATTTAGCTCCTGGAATTCCTTCAGGAACTCTTCGGATCGGCTGCTCTTCGCCATGGCACTGTTTCAACCGTCGAGATGGAAACCACTCGTCTCCGGCACCTGTAGGGACAAGAGCATAGCCTCAGCCCCATTGTAAAACTTTTCCTTTTAAATATTTCCCTTGTAATGAAGGATAATACACCCACAGATTACTGTTTTGCGGCTTTTCTAAAGGCTGTTGAAAATGTTTCACCGCTGCAGACTGCTGTAATTGATGCCAATGGTTGAGAAAATTTAAAGTAAAAAGGGCTTTCAGAATTTGATGTTTTGGGGAATCTCGCCCATCTCCCCCTTTTTGTTTTAAAAGTTGTAATTTTAAGGTAGCATTGGCTCTTTCAATAATTGCTTGACCTTGACTGTTAAATGGAATACCAGGGGAATGACGAATATGGTATAAAGGAAGGCAGCCAGTTTATGAGAGTGATAAGCAGGGGCATTATCAGTTTTTAGTTCAGCAGGAACTCCCATACCCACAAAGCAAGTGAGTAAATGAGTAATAACAGAGTCAGCCTTTTCAGAAGGCAATGGTGTAGCCCATTGGAAATGTGACCAGGTATCAATTGTATGATGAACATATTTTAAACGACCAAAAGAAGGAACATAAGTTACATCCATTTGCCAAATGTGATTTTGTTGAATGCCTTGAGGATTAATACCTGGACTTTAAAAAGGTGCAATAATAGGAGCACAAGATGGGCAGGCTCGGACAATAGCTCGGGCTTGACGGCGTATTATAGAAAATCGCCGTTGTAATCCTAGACTATTAGTATGATGTAGTTGGTGCTCATCCTGAGCCTGTTGGACACTGCCAATAAGTAAAGAATCAATCTGACTATTGCCAAAAGATAAAGGTCCTGGCAAAGCTGAATGAGAACGAATATGAGTGATAAAAAGGGGGGCAGTGCGGGAAGTAAGAGTTACAAATAAAATAATTTTTGTAAAGGAGTTTGAGGAAATAATGGTAAAGAAGTCTGAGAAATATATTTAGTTACATATGCAGCATATTGGGAATCACTAACTATATTACAAGGAGTTTGAGGCCGGTCTTGTAGAATCATAAGAATGGCAAAAGTTCTCCTTGTTGTACTGATTCAAATGGATAGTGAGAATTTTTTGACTTGTCTGAAGTCCAGTATCTAGCCTTTCCATTGCTTGAAGCATCAGTAAAAAAGGTGGGACCTTTAACTGGAGTGTAAGAGATAGGATTATATGGCAGTAAAGAGAAAAAAAACCAGTATACTCAGCGCAAGCCACTTGCCAACCCTCATGAGTTTCCAACAGAGAATAATTTTTATAGGGTCAGCGCCAAGCAACTGACGAGCTTGATGTCGTCCTTTAATAATTAATTCAGCCAATTTATCATATATGGGTGAATTTTCTTAATGGCTTTATTAGCCAAAAGCAGCCACTCCAGAATATTATTATTTTGGTGTAAAATGGCCGTTGGCGAATGGGGAGTATGAAAAAGACACAACGAAAGTGGAAGATTGGGTGCAATATAATCAAGGTGAGCTTCACTAATTCTATTTTCTACAATGACAATTCTTCTTCTGCTACAGGGGATAATTGACGAGAACTATTTAAATCTGAATCTCCTTCCAAGGTAGCAAATAGATGTCGCAATTTGTAAGTAGGGATGATAAGAGCTGGATTAGGAAGCCCAGGTTGTAAAGTCCCCATAGGTTGAATACAAGCATTTACAGCTCTAAGGTCAGTTAATAAGTGCCATTTTCCACTTTTCTTTTTAATGACAAACACAGGGGAATTCCATGCAGAAGTACTTGGTTCAATATGCCCCCCAGCCAATTGTTCCTTAACTAAATTCTTTAAAGCCTTAAGTTTTTCTTTAGATAATGGCCACTGTTCCACCTAAACAGGAGTTGTAGTTTTCCACTTCAAATGTAAAGCTTGAGGCTTGTGGACAGTGGCTAAGAGTTTAAAGGATTGTAGCCCATTTTGAACATCATGTTTTTGGCAGCTGAAGAAATATGAGGAATGCTTAAAAAGGCACCAAATTGTTGTAAAAGATCACGGCCCCAAAGGTGAATATTAATGGGAACAATATAAAAGAACACTTTTCCTTGTTGTCCTTCAGGTCCTACACAGCTCAGGGGCTCGACACTTTGGTAGACTATAGAAGCAGTACCTAGGCCGGATAGAGTAACCGATACTTGTTTCTTTCTCCAATGATCAGGCCATTGAGCCAAACATACAATAGATACATCCGCTCCTGTGTCCACTAATCCCTCAAAAAGTATCCTATTAATTTGCAATGAACATAAAGGTTTTTGATCAGAAACTAAAGTTTCCCAGAAAACAGTTTTCCCAGTACTACTGAAACCTCCTTGATGAGACACATCTCTAGATAGGAAAAGAAAAAAAGGCAATAAAAGCAATTGTGCAATACGTTCCCCTGCCTCTAGGCGCATAAATTGTGAGACTTGTACCATAATAAGGATTTCATCAGTAAAATCAGGATCAATAATTCCTGTGACAACCATTAACTCCCGCATAGCGCAGCTGCTTCGACCTAACAGAAGTCCTACATGTCCCTTTGGCAAAGGACCACACACTCCAGTAGTTAACTTATATATTCCTCCATTAGGAGACAGAGTATAAGGTTGCGTAATAGCTAAGTCAGCAGCAGCACTCTGCTCAGTTGCAGCATAAAGCTGGGAAACAGGGGTATGGGGTGATACCCTTAAGGATGACTCGAAGTCATTCCTTGATGTTGTAAGCCATTGCTTACTGGGTATTGTGGTAGGCCTGCATTGTAATTGTTGGGGCCCCAAGCCTGCGGGCCCTGGTTCCCATTACCTGGGAGGGGTGACAATAAATTTCCACTCTTACCAGTTTTTGAACGGCATTCACTTGTCCAATGTCGACCTTTTCCACATCGTCTGCACTCCCCAGAGTGCAGCAGCTGACCAGCACCGATTGTCCGGCACTCCCTAGTGAGATGAACCCAGTACCTCAGTTGAAAATGCAGAAATCACCTGTCTTCTGTGTCGCTCACGTTGGGAGCTGGAGACTGGAGCTGTTCCTATTCGGCCATCTTGCTCCGCCCCCCTGTATCTCTTATCAGTTTTTGAATGGCATTCATTGGTCCAATGTCAACCCTTGCCACATCGTTTACACATATCAGATGGTAACCTTGTTTCTTTTAGAGCAGAAGAGCCTAATTTTTTTCCGGCATTCCTTTTTAAAATGACCGGGTTTCCCACATTGATAGCATATACCTTGTTTAGAATTGCCTTTTAAAGCCTTAGAAAGTGCCCCAGCAAACAATTGAGCATTGTAAATAGCTCCCCCAATGCCTGCACAAGCCCGAATATACTCATCTAAATTAGCTCCACTGGCATTTAAAGGTCTTAATAATTTTTGTTGCAGCTTTCATTTCTTTCAAAAATTTAAATTGTAGGTCTGTAAAATCACATTCTGGCCACCGTTTGGGAACTGAGCATTGGGGCCGAAAGCGGCCCTTGTTATTGGGAATAGATCTAATTCCGCTAAATCATTCTTTTCCTTCAATTCCTTCTTTTCTCCTACAGGAGGAAAAGGCACAGAGAAAACCTGACCTGACATAGGCAAAGAGGTTGGAGGTGGAGGCAAAGGGAAATCTTTTAAACAGGGAAGGCTCGTGGCGGAGAGACAGGAGAAACAGGAGCAGCGGCACCTTGCAATTTTAACAACTCTTGTAACATCTCTAAAATATGCTGCAAATCAGAATTTCCTTCAGATGAAGGAGGCATTAACTCTTCTTCCAATTCCTTGTCCTCAGCAACCGGGGTGTAAATATGTTCCTCTCTAGGATCATTCCTCTCTAAAGCTTCAGATGCCTCACCTCCTGTGGCAGTATCGCCACGCTCTGAGTCAGTTTCAAATAACTCTAATGCCTGAGTAATGGAACTACACAAAGTCCACAAAGTCAGAGGCATCGTTTGCCCTCACTGATGAGCTCGATGCAGGACTTTAACCACTTGTAACCATTCCTTTCTGTTTAACTGCACTTTGGTTTGATATTGAAACCAATAACAATGTTGTTCAACATGGGCAAACAGTCACTTCCAAGTCTTTTCTTTTACTTCTACTCCTATAGACATCAACAGTCCCTGGAGTAACCGCAAATATTCAGAGGCCAGAGAGGTGGAATTCCTCATAATTTTCCCGTGGGTCCCCCTTCATTTATTTACCTGCCCGGGGTGTTCCCACTCCAGTTCCTTGCTCTCGTGGAGCCACAGACCCTGCTCGCTGCGCAAGATGTTGGGGTCCGCATGTTTCTTAAACAAAAGAATAAGGAATGAACACACAAGACAACACAAGACAAGACAAACATGGTGACCTCCCCAAACGACACGCTCCGCTTTATTTTATACAGTCGTTTGTGGAATGTTACCAAGTCACAAGATACATTATTGTTTTTCTGACCTTTCCCTGACTTTCTGGATTTTCAAGATGTTTACACATAAACAAGCCCCCAGGGTCTGCTGTTTGCAGCTGGCTTCTGTGTCCTCCCTGTTTGCAGGGAAGGAATGCCCTGCTTCATTTGCAAGAGCAGGACTTATCAGGAACGTCTGGTTTGGGAGCATGTAGTCCTCTACATCTGGCCATTTGGTAGTTTTCTGCAGTGGTTACATTTGAGTCCTTTCCTCTTTCTCATTTGTGTGTCTGCTCTCTACCAGTGAATTTTATGCTTTAATTTTTTTTTTTTTTTTTTTGAGATGAGGTCTTTGCTCTATTTCCCAGGCTGGAGTACAGTGGTGTGATCTTGGCTGCCTGCATCCCTCTGCCTCCTGGCTCAGGTGATCCTCCCACCTCAGCCTCCCAAGTAGCTAGGACTACAGGCATGCACCACCATGCCTGGCTAACTGTTGTATTTTTAGTAGAAACAGGATTTCACCATGTTACCCAGGCTGGTCTCGAACTCGTGGGCTCAAGTCATCTGCCCTCTTTGACTTCACAAAGTGCTGGGATTACAGGTGTGAGCCACCATGCCTGGCCACTTTAATATGTTTTCATGATGATAAATATTATTCTTTCGCTTCCAGATGTAGGAACTCCTTAAACATTTCTTGTAGAGCTGGTCTTGTTGTTATGAATTCCCTCAGTGGTGACAGAGGCAGGAGGTGTCAAGCTGATTCTCAGGCTCTTGGATGGTGCATGCAGCCACTGACAGTGGGTTGCAGAGTCAGGCAGGCCAATCCACAGGCTCTAGGATGGCATCTGGGGGTGTTGGCTACTGCAGGTGGGGCAAGTCGGTCCCTTGGCCGTGTGACGGCTCACCCAGGCTCTGGCGGTTGTGGGCAGGGTTGGCCAACCTAAGGTCCCTGGACAGTGTGTGCCTTATATGGTAATCATGGGCTTTTGTCATAGATGTATTTTGTTACTGTATACATTTACTTATTTCTTCTAGAGGTTTTTAATGTAAAGAATGCAGAGTTTTCTATATATAATCATTTGTCTGTGATAAAAGATAGCTGTAATTCTTTCCAGTTTTTATGACTTTTTCTTACTTTATTGCATGTAATAAGACCTCTAGTATAATAGAGGTTGAATAGAAGTGGTGACAGCAAACATTCTTTTTTTTTTTTATATACTTTAAGTTCTAGGGTACATGTGCACAATGTGCAGGTTTGTTACATATGTATAGATGTGCCGTGTTGTTGTGCTGCCCTCATTAACTCGTCATTTACATATGTATATCTCCTAATGCTATCCCTCCCCCCTCCCCCTTCCCCCTACCCTACAACAGGTCCCAGTGTGTGATGTTCCCCTTCCTGTGTCCAAGTGTTCTCATTGTTCAGTTCCCACCTGTGAGTGAGAGCATACAGTGTTTGGTTTTTTGTCCTTGTGATAGTTTGACAGCAAACATTCTTAACATTCTTGCCTTTTTCCCAATCTTAGGAATAAATATTCAGTCTTTCACTATTAAATATGGTGTAAGCTATAGATTTTTCATAGATGTCCTTCTGCTGATTAAGGAAATTACCCTCTATTCTTAATTTGCTAAGAGTTTTTATTATGAATGTTTATTAATTTGTTTTGAATATTCTAGGGAGATGGTGATATAGATTTTCTCCTTTGTTCTGTTAATATAGTAAATTATACTGATTTCTGAATGTTAAACCAACTTTGCATTGCTGAGAGCAACCTCAGTTGGTCATGATTTGTTATCCTTTTTACATAATCCTGGATTTGATTTGCTAATATTTTGTTAAGGATTCTTGCATCTATGTTCATGAGGAAAATTGGCCTGAATTTAGAGGAATCTTGGGTGCATCTGCTGCGTATCAGTGATGTGAGCCAGGCAATCAGGGACAATGTCTGTCATCTGCAGTAGTACTTGGTGCTGTGCCTATACTTTTTGGGAGCAGTAATGCCTGCTGTTTTTCTTCCACCTTCCAAAGTATATTTTCTGTCTTTACTTTTTTTTTTTTTCTTTTTGAGACAGAGTCTTGCTCTTTTGCCCAGGCTGGAGTGTGGTGGTGTGATCTTGGCTCACTGCAACCTCTGCCCCCCAGGCTCAAACGATTCTCCTGCCTCAGCCTCCTGAGTAGCTGGGACTACAGGCGAGTGCCACCACGCCCAGCTAATTTTTTGTATTTTTAGTAGAGACAGGATTTCACCATGTTGGCCGGGCTGGTCCCAAACTCCTGATCTCAGGTGGTCCACCTGACTTGGCCTCCCAAAGTGATGGGCTTACAGTTGTGAGCCACTGCCAGGTCTGCACATGTTTTTTTGTGGCCATTCCTGACCTCAGACCACTCAGGGAAGGAATTTTCAGGAATTTAGTTTCAGCTTAGGTGAGTTGATACAGTATGAAACTAGCAGATCTCACCTTTGCTATACTTCTTACATTTCTTTTTTCCCACCCTTGTTCTAGAGATTACAACATACATGGTTGACTTACCACGGTCTTTCTTAATTGCTTTATACTACCTCATGTATAAGAACTTTATAAGAATATTCTTCAGCTGGGTGCAGTGGCTCACACCTGTAATCCCAGCACTTTGGGAGGCTGAAGCTGGTGGATCACGAGGTCAGGAGTTTGAGACCATCCTGGCCAACATGGTGACACCCTGTTTCCACTAAAAATAAAAAAAAATTAGCCAGGCATGTTATCAGGCACCTGTAATCCCAGCTGCATGGGAGACTGAGGCAGGAGAATCGCTTGAACCCAGGAAGCCAAGGTTGCAGTGAGCCGAGACTGTGCCACTGCACTCCAGTCTGGACAACAGAGCAAGACTCTGTCTCAAAAAAAAAAAATAAAATCTTCTGTTTACCCCCTTGCAGCCTTTATTTTATTCTTTTCATATATTTTACTTATACATGTTATATAGCTCGTAATTCATTCTGTGATTTTTGCTTAGAGTTGTCTTTTAAAGAATATAAGAAATAATAAATGTAAACATTTACAAAGATGCTCTTTGTGTAGATTAGAGGTTCCATCTAGTATCATTTCCCTCCAGCATGAAAACCTTTACTGTTTTTTATACGCAGATCTGTTGGTGAGAAATTCTCTCAGCTTTTGTTTATCTGGAAGTTTCTTTGTTTTGTTGGTGAGAAATTCTCTCAGCTTTTGTTTGTCTGGAAATTTCTTTGTTTTGATTTTTCCTTATTTGCATGTTTTTCATTTAGGAGTTAGAGTTAGTGGTAAACCTATCTGTTGGATATTTAAAAACATTTTGGTAAAGAGTATAAAACATTATTAAGGAAATAACATTCCTGACACTTCATAATTTTATTATTCTGCCTTTATTGATAAGTACAAGTTCATTTATTTTGTTCCTTATAATTAAAAAATTTTGGTGTATGTGAAATTTACATTCAGTGAAATGTACTCTTTATAAGTGGACAATTTGATGAGTGTTAATAATTATATAGGCAGGATATGGTGGCCACTCCTGTAATCCTAGCACTTGGGGAGGCCGAGGAGGGCGGATCACTTGAGGCCAGAAAGGTTTCTTCATGGTCTCAATCATTCTCCATGCCCTATGTGAAACCATAGGTCTGATTTCTATTATTGTAGATTACTTTTGTCTGTTACTGGACTTCATGTAAATGAAGTCATACAGCATGCAGTATTTTGAGTGTGGCTTTTTTCTCTCATCTTAATGCCTTTGAGGTTCATCAGATAAATGTATTGCGAACATTTTCTTCCAATGTGTGACTATCTTTTTATTTCACCTTAGATTCTGGTGTTTCGTCTGAGGTCTTAACCCTGGCTGGTCCTGATGTGTAATTTTGTTTTGTAAAACTGCCAAAAACTATGTTGGTTTTCTCTTTCTTTCTTTCTTTCTTTCTTTCTTTCTTTCTTTCTTTCTTTCTTTCTTTCTTTCTTTCTTTCTCTTTCTTTCTTTCTTTCTTGTTGGTTTTCTTTCTTTCTCTTTCTTTCTCTCTCTTTCTTTCTTTCTCTTTCTTTCTAGAGGCTTCTAACTAAGCTTTTTAGCTCTCTGACTCGTGAATACATTAATACATTACATTTAGCAAATGTTGCTTGGCAAAAAATCTGGCATTATGTTTGAGGCCCTCTGATTGCTGCAGAAATCTCTGCTGGTTTCTATTCTTATTTGTTGGTTCTGTTGATGCAACGCCTGTCTTTTCAAGTTCTTGCTTGGAATTAAAAAGTTCCTAGCAGAAGTCAGCTTACCTCTTTGAAGTTCTCTCGATTTCAGGATCTTAAGCCATCTTGTTCTTGTTGCCTGTGTGAGGAAGCTTTTCTCAGTCTGCAATAGATTATTGCAGTATGTCTTTGAGCTTTTCAATTTGTTCTTAGCAAGAGTTAGTCTTCTGCAAGCTACTCTAGCCCATCTGGAAGCGAAACCTTTTGAATGCATTGATGAGAATACTTTTTAAAAATAGTTTGGATTTTAAGTTTTGCTGTTTACCCAAGCATAAGCCATCATCTTTCTTTGTTCTTTCTTCCTCCTCTCCTGGTCTTTTTATGATAGCTGATTCTCTTAGGGTGATAGATTTGGGACATTGTAGTTATCACATGATTCATCTGGCAGAAACTTTCTTTCATTGCCAGTTACCTAGGACTTGGCTAATTAAAAATTAAAACTAGGGCTTGGTTCATTTCTCTTTTACTTTAATTTCCTTTGATCTGTCTGCTTTTTATTTCTGTCTTTTGCTTCTAATCCATGAATGGATAGGATAGATACTGTCTTTATTTACTTATTGACATTAATTCTGTTCTTTGCTAATAATTGCTATTCTCTGCAGCATGTTTCCCTAAGTCTTCTAGGAGAAGAAATATGAAGGCTTCCATTCTCTTTCCAATCTATGATTTGTTAGTGCTCCTCTCCTTTCATTTGTCAAGACCTTTGCAACCTGTCAGGGAGTATGTCATATGGAAAATTATTATGCTGTGAACAGTTTGAAGATCTTTGTTTCTGTGTTTAGAGAGGTTCATTTTACATTGGGGCTCCTGAGGAAGTGGGGCTCTAGAACTCTGAGAAAGCACTTTTCAACTTGTCGATTAGGAAGAAGGGTAGTGCCACAAGAAAGAGGCATCATTATTATGAAATTGAGGTGTTTGTATGGGGAGATAATTCCTAAAGGGAATGGTAATGCTTATGGTTAAAAGCCCAGGTTTTGGGGTCAGGTAGCCTTGGGTTGCTTTCCCGTCTTTACCACTTATTAGCTGTGTGACTGAATAATTTACTTAACCCTTTGTCATTTCCTCATATAGATGGGAATAATAATAAGTTACAGAATGCTATCAAGACTGAATAATATCAACAGTGAATAGTAAGTATAAGAATTAGCATGGTGCCTATCTTGCATTCTACCCGTCTTCCTCCCACCCCTTTTGTTTGTTTTTGTCTGTCTTTCATGTGCTAGGCTTCCTCAAACGTCTGGTGATCTTTTATTATCTATTCACATTTAAGAGTATGTACTGAAAAATTACTTAGAAGCTCAGAGGCCATGGGCTGGAATAATCAAACAGAGGGCTGTATTATTTCTAAGGTTATTGTTTGATTTGCTTTTTTCTTTGAGAACATCTAAGTGTCAGTGTACGAAGTTATTTTCAGCTTTAGGGAAAAAAAAGGAGTTTTTAAAGGTTCCTTGTCCACTAGTGTTCTAGAGTTGGATGGGAATAGGGACTGTGGATCTCACCTTTCAGAATGCTGACTTAGTCTTATTTTCAGTTCAACAATTCACTCTTATCCTCCTATGGGACTAGTTTCCACGAGTCTGAAATATTTATTTCAACATCTCTAGAATACATATCTCTTTTCTCAGAAGGAGGTGAAGAGGAAGGTTAGTTGCTTCACTATGTGAAGATGGAGTCTGCCTCCTGAGGTACCTGGTACATACCATTCCTGAGCCTTTCTTCAGGGCAAAAATCAGCTTATTTACCAGACATCATCTCTGTAAACAGGTTTTATCTTCTACTCTTCTAAGTAGTTGACTATTTTTAACTGCATCCTAACATGGTTTGGGGATATAGGTATCTTCTATTGAATGAAAGATGGAGATTTTTTTCAGTAACTTGTTTTTTTATTTTTATTTTTATTTTTTTTTGAGATGGAGTTTCGCTCTTGTTGCCCAGGCTGGAGTGCAATGGTGCGACATTGGCTCACTGTGACCTCCGCCTCCCAGGTTCAAGCGACTCTCCTGCCTTAGCCTCCCAAGTAGCTGGGTTTACAGGCTGTACCACCATTCCCAGCTGATTTTGTATTTTTAATAGAGATGGGATTTCTCCATGTTGATCAAGCTGGTCTCAAACTCTGGATCTCAGGTGATCTGCTGGCCTCAGCCTTCCAAAGTGCTAGGATTATAGGCGTGAGCCACCACGCCCGGCTGTTGTTTTTAAGTGATGAAAAAGAAGAGTTGAAGAGGACAGAAGCATCTTCCTCTGTGAGCCTAAAACCAGAAGTTCAGATATGTTTTAAAAACTTTGCAATGTGGAGAGCTGATTAGAGGAGTTCATAATTTAGGAAGACCAGTTAGGAAACTATTGCAGAAATCCAAGGATAGAGAGAAACATGCTTGGTCTAGGCTCATGAAAACAGGGATATGAAAGAGGTGGATGCATATATTGATAGTGATTTGTTTCGATCTAGGGAATGAGATGAAAGGGGAGGTCTAGGATGACCATTTGGACATTACTTTGATAGCGAGATAGAAGGGATATGTTAAGTATAGCACATTGTCCCTTTTATTGCTTTTTCAGTTATGTGGGAGGGATCAGAAATAGACAAGAAGTTAAATAACATGATGAGGCAAATAGTAGAGTAAGACACAGTATAATTAAATGTGCAGTGATTGATACATTTACTCAGAAGATAACAGAATAGGCATAACTGTGTTTTTCAGAAGCCTAAGCATAAAGGCATAAAGTCTGTCATCTTTTGCCTGTTTTATCTGTCACGTTCTCGAAATGTGATAAGTAAATCAGGGTTTTTGTTTTGATGCACTGACTAGTTTTAGAAAAGCAGTTTGCTGGTGGGTAAGCTTGAAAAAGAATTAAGAATTGATGAGAGTAGCGTTGATTTTATTCTAGCTTATATTAAAAATGCTTCTTACTGGCCTATATAGTTTTGTATACTTATTTACATGCCTTTGCTATCATAAACCAAATTCCCGCTTTGGTGTATTTGGTGAATGGAGAAGAACTTTAAAACACTGCTAAAATCAAATCGTACCTTACCAGGTTCTGATATTTCTGTGAAATGTAGCTGAAAAAATAAGAGAGGTTTGGCTGAGTCATCAGGAATCCATGGTCTCGTCCTTTGCTTTGCAGACTTAAATACTTGATTTTTTTATGTTATCCATCAGTGTTCTGGTAAATTGATTCAGAGTAACAGATATACAGGAGACTGATCTGTTATGCGGAATATTAATTTACAAAGATATAGCCATTTTTGCATTGACTACGGGACTTGTAATCATTATTCAGAGCATCTTCTTCCTGGTAGGATACCTGAAAAACCAATTTGGTCATCAAAACATGGATTGGTGAGCATGGAAGCAGAACAAATTACTTGCATTGGTCTGGGGGATGGTTTACTCAGGCCATGGTAAGTCTAGGAAGTTATTCCCGCTCTGTTTCTACTGGTTGAATATTCATCCATCAGTTCCGTCGGTACTATTTTTTATCTTTACAATATCTTTAGTCTTTTGGAAAGTAATAGACAAATTCTTCCTTTCTCATTTTTTCCCCCAATATAATGTGTAGAGACTACTGCTCATTAAGACATATATTATTGTCATTATTTTGATTGATAATTATCTGCTGTTGCTGACAGTTTACTCTTCTTGATGAAATTTGAGAATAATTCAAGTCTTTGTAAGACCCTGATACAGATTCTCTTCCTTTTTTGATGTTCACATCTTGAAGAAATCTGCAGGGTCTCTAATGGATAGATTCAGCCTTTTGGTGTTTAGATTCAGATTCTGGTTCTGCCACCAAGTAACTGAGTAAGTTGCACATGCCACTTGATCTCTTTAAGCTTGTATTTTCTTATTGATGTACCTTCTCTTGTACGGATGATGAGACAGTTATGAATTAATGTGTTTAAAATAACTGAGCAGTGTAAAAGAAATGTATTTGTGTAAAATCAATCCATCCATTCATCCTTTTAACAAGTACTGTGTCCCAGGCAGTTTGCTATGTATTGGGTTATAACACTGACCATGATAGTCATAATCCCTGCACTCATGCCATATATATAGAGTACAGTGTGGAAGAGAGGCACATAAACAGGCAATTATAAAACTGTGTGGTAAGTGCTATAATAAGTGACACAGCATTTTTATAAGTGTTTTTAGAGGTGCTTTAAAAAATGCAGCACTAAAATATTTAAGGCTTTTTAAGGCTTGAATACCCCAATTCACCAACTGGCTGGTTCATTTCTGTTAATTGAGTTGAATGTATGCATAACTTATATGAAGGAAATGTTATGTGAAACATAGTTTATCAGAATTCAGTTTTGGTGTGGCTTCTACAGTTCACCTTTTTTTTTTTTTTTAATTTAAGTTTTAGCAAAAACTTTTAAAGAAAAGTTATTTAAGAAACTGAAAATGGGTAAGCAATTGATTGATATTTTCAAATACTGAACCGCTGTTTGGTAAAATGTGCATGCACCTATACTGTGGCACTGGCATTTATAAGCATCTACAAACATGTGAGTAGATTGCATAGTGTAGAGTCATATGGCAACTTCTTTTGGGAAACAGTAGAGACACATGAATTTTCTTAGTACACACTGCCAGTTCAAGCATCTATGTAGGTTGTGATAACCAGAGTAATGATGTTAAAAAGAACAACACACTAAGCTTAGTAAGGGTTAGTATAATTCAATCATCTTTTTAACAGCACTAAAACTTTTGCACTTAAAGTGGTTTTCTAAGAATACCACCACCTAGATGGGGCAGGTGGTAGACAAGGCTCTCTTTCTACTCTACTCGTGCTTCTCAAACTTTAATCAATGTAAGAATCACCCAAGATACTCTGAAAATGTAGATTCTAGAACCTATTTCTAGAAAGTGATTCAGTAGTCTGAGACAGTCTAAAAGCATGTATTTTAAACAAGCCTCTCAGGTAAATCTGATGTAGGAAGGATGAGGACAACACTGTAAACACTTTAAAACACCATTCCTGTCTCCTATGCTTTCTGTAATAATGACTTGTCTAGCAGCAGCTCAAGCCCTTCTCTCCTCATAATTTTGAAGTTGGTGGTCTTTTTGAAATGGTGGTGGTGTCACCATTGAAGCACTGACAATAGTGTACTCTGTTGTGCCTCAGGTCCTCCAAATACTCTGCCTTTTTTTTTTTTTTTTTTGAGATAGTGTCTCACCCTGCCACCTAGGCTAGAGTGCAGTGGTGAGATCTCGGCTCATGGTAACAGGCTCAAATGTTTCTCCCACTTCAAGCTCTTGAGTAGGTGGGACTACGGGAGCATGCCTCCATGCCTGACTGATTTTTCTGTATGTTTTTGGTAGAGATGGGGTATCGTCATGTTGTCCAGGTTGGTCTTGAACTCTTGAGCTCAAGTGATCCACCCACCTTGGCCTCCCAAAGTACTGGGATTATAGGCGTGAGGCACCATGCTTAGCCCAAGTATATATTTTATGGCTGTTTTACCCATTCATGGGAGAAGTGTTTTTTTTTTTTTTTTTTTTGGAGACAGAGCCTTACTCTGTTGCCCAGGCTGGAGTGCAGTGGCACCATCTTGGCTCACTGCAACCTCTGCCTGCTGGGTTCAAGCCATTCTCATGCCTCAGCCTCCTGAGTAGCTGAGACTACAGGCACGTGCCACCATGCTTGGTTAATTTTTGTGTTTTTTGGTAGAGATGGGATTTCACCATGTTGGCCAGACTGGTCTCAAACTCCTGACCTCAAGTTATCCACCTGGCTTGGCCTCCGAGAATACTGGGATTACAGGTGTGAGTCACTGCATTCAGCAAGGAAGAAGATTCTCTCAAGAAAAAAAGATAATAATAAAGGTGGTTAGGTGCAGTGGCTCATGCCTGTAATCCCAGCACTTTGGGAGGCCGAGGCAGGCGGATCGCTTGAGGTCAGGAATTCCAGAACAGCCTGGCCAACATGGTGAAACCCCATCTCTACTAAAGATACAAAGATTAGTTGGGCATGGTGGCGGGACCTGTAATCCCAGCTACTCGGGAGGCTGAGGTGGGAGAATCGCTTGTACTGGGGAGGCGGAGGTTGCAGTGAGCCGAGATCATACCTCTGCACTCCAGCCTAAGTGACAGAGTGAGACTCTGTTTCCAAAAAAAAAAGAAAAAAAAAGATAAATAAAGGCAAAATTCAGGATAGTGGTTACCTTAGGAGAAAAAGGAATGTGAAAGGAGGTTCCAAGATGGTGGAATAGGAACAGCTCCAGTCTGTAGCTCCCAGCATGAGCTATGCAGAAGACAGGTGATCTCTGCATTTCCAACTGAGGTACAGGTTCATCTCACTGGGGCTTGTCGGACAGTGGGTGCAGTCCATGGAGTGTGAGCCAAAGCAGGGCGGGGCATCACCTCACCTGGGAAGCGCAAGGGTTCAGGGAATCCCCTTTCCTAGCCAAGGGAAGCCGTGACAGAAAGTACCTGGACAATCGGGACACTCCCACCCTAATACTGCGCTTTTCCAATGGTCTTAGCAAACGGTACACCAGAGGTTATATCCCACGCCTGGCTCAGAGAGTCTCATGCCCACGGAGCCTCGCTCACTGCTAACATAGCAGTCTGAGATTGAACTGGAAGATGGCAGCTTGGCTGGGGGAGGGGCGTCTGCCATTGGTGAGGCTTGAGTAGGTAAACAAAGCGGCCGGGAAGCTTGAACTCGGTGGAGCCCACTGGAGCTCAAGGAGGCCTGCCTGCCTCTGTAGACTCCACCTCTGGGGGCAGGGCATAGCTGAACAAAAGGCAACAGAAACTTCTGCAGACTTAAACATCCCTGTCTGACAGCTTTGAAGAGAGTAGTGGTTCTCCCAGCACGGAGTTTGAGATCTGAGAACGGATGACAGACTGCCTCCTCAAATTGGGTCCCTGACCCCTGAGTGGCCTAACTGGGAGACACCTCCCAGTAGGGGCTGACTGACACCTCATTCAGTGAGGTGCCCCTCTGAGATGAAACTTCCAGAGGAAGAATCAGGCAGCAACGTTTGCCATTCAGCACTATTTGCTGTTCTGCAGCCTCCACTGGTGATACCCAGGCAAACGGTCTGGAGTGGACCTCCAGCAAACTCCAACAGGCCTGCAGCTGAGGATCCTGACTGTTAGAAGGAAAACTAACAAATAGAAAGGCCATTTACACCAAAACCCCATCTATACATCACCATCATCAAAGACCAAAGGTAGATAAAACCACAAAGATGGGGAGACACCAGAGCAGAAAAGCTGAAAATTCTAAAAATCAGAGTGCCTCTTCTCCTCCAGAGGAACACAGCTCCTCGCCAGCAACGGATCAAAGCTGGATGGAGAATGACTTTGACGAGTTTGAGAGAAGAAAGCTTCAGACGACTGATAATAAAAAACTTCTCAGAGCTAAAGGAGGATGTTCGAACTCATCATAAAGAAGCTAAAAACCTGGAAAAAAAATTAGACAAATGGCTAACTAGAATAAACAGCATAGAGAAGACCTTAAATGACCAGATGGAACTGAAAACCATGGCATGAGAACTATGTGAGGCATGCGCAAGCTTCAGTAGCTGATTTGATCAAGTGGAAGAAAGGGTATCTATCAGTGATTGATGATCAAATGAATGAAATGAAGTGAGAAGTTTAGAGAAAAAAGAGTAAAAAGAAGTGAACAAAGCCTCTAGGAAATATGGGACCATGTGAAAAGACCAAATCTACATTTGATTGGTGTACCTGAAAGTGATGGGAAGACTAGAACCACGTTGGAAAACACTCTTCAGGATATTATCCGGAAGAACTTCCCCAACCTAGCAAGGCAGGCCAACATTCAAATTCAGGAAATAGAACACCACAAAGACACTCCTCGAGAAGAGCAACTCCAAGACATGTAATTGTCAGATTCATCAAAGTTGAAATGAAGGAAACAATGCTAAGTGTAGCCAGAGAGAAGGGTCAGGTTACCCACAAAGGGAAGCCCATCAGACTAACAGCGGATCTCTTGGCAGAAGCTCTACAAGCCAGAAGAGAGTGGGGTCCAGTATTCAACATTCTTAAAGAAAAGAATTTTCAACCTAGATTTTCATATCCAGCCAAACTAAGCTTCATAAGTGAAGGAGAAATAAAATCCTTTATAGACAAGCAAATGCTGAGAGATTTTGTCACCACCAGGCCTGCCTTAGAAGAGCTCCTGAAGGAAGCACTAAACATGGAACAACGAGTACCAGCCACTGCAAAAACATGCCAAATTGTAAAGACCATTGATGCTAGGAAGAAACTGCGTCAACTAACGAGCAAAGTGACTAGCTAACATAATAATGACAGGATCAAATTCATACATAACAATATTAACCTTAAATGTAAATGGGCTAAATGCTCCAATTAAAAGACACAGACTGGCAAATTGGATAAAGAGTCAAGACTGATCAGTGTGCTGTATTCAGGAGACCCATCTCACGTGCAGAGACATACACAGGCTCAAAATAAAGGGATGGAGGGATATTTACAAAGCAAATGGAAAGCAAAAAAAAAGTAGGGGTTAGTCTCTGATAAAACAGACTTTAAACCAACAAAGATCAAAAGAGACAAGGCCATTACATAATGGTGTAAAGGGATCAATTCAACAGGAAGAGCTAACTATCCTAAGTATATATGCACCCAATACAGTAGCACCCAGATTCATAAAGCAGGTCCTTAGAGACCTACAAAGATACTTAGACTGCCACACAATAGTAATGGGAGACTTTAACACCCCACTGTCAACATAAGATGAATCAATGAGACAGAAAATTAACAAGGATATCCAGGAATTGAACTCAGCTCTGCAACAAGCGGACCTAATAGACATCTACAGAACTCACCACCCCAGGTCAGCAGAATATACAGTCTTCTCAGCACCACATCACACTTACTCCAAAATTGACCACATAGTTGGAAGTAAAGCACTCCTCAGCAAATGTAAAAGAACAGAAATTATAACGAATTGTCTCTCAGACCACAGTGCAATCAAACTAGAACTCAGGATTAAGAAACTCACTCAAAACTGCTCAACTACATGGAAACTGAACAACCTGCTTCTGAATGACTACTGAGTACATAACGAAATGAAGGCAGAAATAAAGATGTTCTTTGAAACCAATGAAAGCAAAAACACAACATACCAGAATCTCTGGGACACTTTTGAAGCAGTGTGTAGAGGGAAATTTATAACACTAAATGCCCACAAGAGAAAGCAGGAAAGGCCTAAAATTGTCACCCTAACATCACAATTAAAAGAACTAGAGAAGCAAGAACAAACACATTCAGAAGCTAGCAGAAGGCAAGAAATAACTAAGATCAGAGCAGAACTGAAGGAGATAGAGACACAAAAAAACGCTTCAGAAAATCCATGAATCCAGGAGCTGGTTTTTTGAAAAGATCAACAAAATTGATAGACTGCCAGCAAGACTAATAAAGAAGAAGAGAGAGAAGAATCAAATAGACGCAATAAAAAATGATAAAGGGGTATCACCACTGATCCCAGAGAAATACAAACTACCATCAGAGAATACTATAAACACCTCTATGCAAATAAACTAGAAAATCTAGAAGAAACGGATAAATTCCTGGACACATACACCCTCCCAACACTAAACCAGGAAGAAGTTGAATCCCTGAATAGCCCAATAATAGGCTCTGAAATTGAGGCAATAAATAATAGCCTACCAACCAAAAACAAAGCCCAGGACCAGACAGATTCACAACTGAATTCTACCAGAGGTACAAAGAGGGGCTGGTACCATTCCTTCTGAAACTAATACATAGAAACAGAGTGAATCCTCCCTAACTCATTTTATGAGGCCAGCATCATCCTGATACCAAAGCCTGGCAGAGACACAACAACAACAACAACAACAACAACAACAACAAAAAAGAATTTTAGACCAATATCCCTGATGAACATCAATGCAAAAATCCTCAATAAAATACCGGCAAACCAAATCCAGCAGCACATCAAAAAGCTTATCCACCACGGTCAAGTTGGCTTCATCCATGGAATGCAAGGCTTGTTCAACATATGCAAATCAATAAACGTGATCCAGCATATAAACAGAACCAAAGACAAAAACCACATGATTATCTCAATAGATGCAGAAAAGGCCTTTGACAAAATTCAACAGCACTTCATGCTAAAAACTCTTAATAAACTAGGTATTGATGGGACGTATCTCAAAATAATAAGAGCTATTTATGACCAACCCACAGCCAATATCATACTGAATGGGCAAAAACTGGAAGCATTCCCTTTGAAAACTGGCACAAGATAGGGATGCCTTCTCTCACCACTCCTATTCAACAGTGTTGGAAGTTCTGGCCAGGGCAATCAGCCAGGAAAAAGAAATACAGGGTATTCAATTAGGAAAAGAGGAAGTCAAATTGTCCCTGTTTGCAGATGACATGATTGTATATTTAGAAAACCCCATCACCTCAGCCCAAAATCTCCTTAAGTTGATAAACAACTTCAACAAAGTCTCAGGATACAAAATTAATGTGCAAAAATTACAGGCATTCCTATACAATAACAGACAAACAGAGAACCAAATCATGAGTGAACTCCCATTCACAATTGCTTCAAAGAGAATCCAATACCTAGGAATCCAACTTACTAGGGATGTGAAGGACCTCTTCAAGGAGAACTACAAACTACTGCTCAATGAAATAAAAGAAGCACAAACAAATGGAAGAACATTCCATGCTCATGGATAGGAAAAATCAATATTGTGAAAATGGCCATACTGCCCAAGGTAATTTATAGATTCCATGCCATCCCCATTAATCTACCAATGACTTTCTTCACAGAATTGGAAAAAACTACTTTAAAGTTCTTTTGGAACCAAAAAGAGCCTACATTGCAAAGACAGTCCTAAGCCAAAAGAACAAAGCTGGAGGCATCACGCTACCTGACTTCAAACTATACTACAAGGCTACAGTAATCAAAACAGCATGGTACTGGTACCAAAACAGAGATATAGACCAATGGAACAGAACAGAACTCTCAGAAATAATACCACACATCTACAACCATCTGATCTTTGAAAAATCTGACAAAAACAAGAAACGAGGAAAGGATTCCCTATTTAATAAATGGTGCTGGGAAAACTGGCTCACCCTAGGCAGAAGGCTGAAACTGGATCCCTTCCTTACACCTTATACAAAAATTAATTCAACGTGGATTAAAGACTTAAATGTTAGAACTAAAACCGTAAAAACCCTAGAAGAAAATATAGGCAATACCATTTAGGCCACAGGCATGGCCTAGAACTTCATGACTAAAACACCAAAAGCAATGGCAACGAAAGCCAAAATTGACACATGGGATCTAATTAAACTAAAGAGCTTCTGCACAGCAAAAGAAACTACCATCAGAGTGAACAGGCCACCTACAGAATGGGAGAAAATTTTTGCAATCTACCCATCTGACAAGGGGCTACTATCCAGAATCTACAAAAAACTTAAACAAATTTACAAGAAAAAATCAAACAACCCCATCAAAAAGTAGGCAAAGGATATAAACAGACACTTCTCAAAAGAAGACATTTATGCAGCCAGCAGACACATGAAAAAATGCTCATCATCACTGGCTATCAGAGAAGTGCAAATCAAAACCACAGTGAGATACCATCTCACACCAGTTAGAATGGCGATCATTAAAAAGTCAGGAAACGACAGGTGCTGGAGAGGATGTGGAGAAATAGGAATACTTTTACACTGTTGGTGGAAGTGTAAACGAGTTCAACCATAGTGGAAGACAGTGTGGCAATTCCTCAAGTATCTAGAAGTAGAAATACCATTCGACCCATCCATCCCATCAAAGGATTATAAATCATAGTGCTATAAAGACACATGCACACTTATGTTTATTGTGGCACTATTCACAATAGCAAAGACTTAGAACCAGCCTAAATGTCCATCAATGATAAACTGGATTAAGAAAATGTGGCACATATATACCATGGAATACTATGCAGCCATAAAAAAGGATGAGTTCGTGTCCTTTATAGGGACATGGATGAAGGTGGAAACCATCATTCTGAGCAAACTATTGCAAGGACAGAAAACCAAACACCACATGTTCTCACTCATAGGTGGGAATTGAACAGTGAGAACACTTGGACACAGGGCGGGGGACATCACACACTGGGGCCTGTTGTGGGGTGTGGGGAGTGGGGAGAGCTAGCATTAGGAGATAAACCTAATGTAAATGATGAGTTAATGGGTGCAGCACACCAGCATGGCACATGTATACATATGTAACAAACCTGCACGTTGTGCACATGTACCCTAGAACTTAAAGTATATTTTTTTAAAAAAAAGAAAAAAAGGAAGGTAATTAGGAAATATCATTCAGATGGCTTAAAAGGTATTGATGATAATACATTTTTTTAGTTGAGTAGTAATTATATTTGTTTCAGGAGGTTTTTGGAAACCGACAGTTCATCTTTGCTCGAAATAGGGAAAAGTGAAATGTAAACATTATTATTTAGGACCATTAGTAATATTTATAAGCAGGAAGATTTCTACCCCAAATACAATCCAGTAGGGAAATATTTGCAAACTTTGTTTTGATGACATAGGTAGGAAATTCTCAGCTAAGTATTATCTTATAATACTTACTATATTTATTACTTATAATACTTATAATACTTATTATCAATAAGTATTCTCAGCTAAGACAAGCTGAGGGCTTGTCTTAAACAGTATTTTAGGAAAGTAAACATGCACACATAGCATAAAGTATACAAACATCAAATAAAAAGTATACATGACATAAAGTATATATAACATAAAATCTATCATTTTAATAATTTTAAAATGTATTGTTCTGTTGCATTAAGTGCATCAAAATTGCTTTGTGACCGTTACCACCATTCATCTCCAGAACTTTTTCATCTTCTCAGACTGAAACTCCATGCCAATTAAACATTAATTCCTCATTTCCCCACTCCCCAGCTCTGGTAGCCACCATTCTACTTTCTGTCTCTATGTATTTGATTACTCTAGTACCTCATATATGTAGAATTATACAATATTTGTTCCTTTGTGTTTGGCTTATTTCATTAATGTCTTCAGGGTTCGTCCACTTTGTAGCATGTGTCAGAATTTCCTACCTTTCAAAAGCTCAATAATACTCTCTTGTATGTATAGACCACATTTTGTTTATTCATCTGTCAATGGACATTTAGGTTGTTTCCACCTTGCGGTTATTGTGAATAATGCTGCTATGAACATTAATATACAGATATCTGTTGGAATCCTTGTTTTCATTCAGTTTTTGGAATACATACCCAGAAGTGGAATTGTTAGATCATATGTTAATTCTCAATTTAATTTTTTGAGGGCTGCCATAGTTCTGCAGAAGTTTTATACAGTTTTCATTTACATAGCTTGTTTTGTGGGGTTCCTTAGAGAGACTTGGAAGCCAAGTATCCTATATGTACAATGTGTAGAGAGAACATGCTGGAAACCAAGCCAGCAGGAGACTAGAAATAACAGAGTGGAGACTCTTCCTTAATTTCTTATTAAGGGAGCCAGTGATAATTCAGTTCTTTGCTAATTAGTGTCTGTTGCTGCTGCTGAACTTGTCACCAGATGTATATTACAATATCACTAATGTGGTTGGTTAGCAAATTTGTGAATTCAAAGTGTGTGAATTTGGAGTTAGACTGGTCCGACTCCAGAGCCTATGCTCTTTGCTCTGTCACATTCAAAATTGCTTCCATCTATCCATCTGTCCATCAATCCATCGTAACTCTGTTTAATGCAGGGAATTATGAAGAAGAAAACAGTAATCATCACTGCAACAAAAAACACCTTAATTTTGCCAAAGATTAGACTAATTTAAGAGAAAATTGAAAGCAGTAAAAATGAAAAACTGTATTTTCTAAGATTGTGAGATGTAATATATTTTATGTGAAATGAAGCTTTTAGTTTTCATCAAGTTAGTTTAGAAAAGTTGGAAGAATTTCTTTTCTGGAGTGTTTATGTAGGCTTTAATATGCTAAAATTCATTGTAAGTGTCTGAGAGAGAGAGAGAATGTATACAGTTTCCTAGCTTACTTGCTGTGAAACCCATTTTTCTAGGCATTTCTCAGATGATTAAAATTTTTTGAGAAATGCTAGAACTATTAACAAAAAATGAAGAAAATGTAAAGTAAATGGAAAGTACTTATGAAGTAAAATATCTCCAGCACTCACACAAAGCATAGACTATTTCTTGCTCCCACCAGCTGACTGAAAATACTTTATAATAAATAAATAAATGGGCACCCTAGTGTACTCAGAAGGATATTGCCTTAGTCATAGGGGGAAAAGAGTCCTAATACTAAAGGCTTCTCTAGTGATGCCTAACAAAACTTAGAAAGAAGCCTGAAAAAGATCAATTATTTTCAAGCATCTCAGAGCAAAGCTCAAGAATATTTAAAGGAGGCTGGGTGTGGTGGCTCATGCCTGTAATCCCAGCACTTTGAGAGGCTGAGGTGGATGGATCATAAGGTCAGGAGTTCAGGACCAGCTGGCCAACATGGAGAAACCCTGTCTCTACTAAAAATACAAAAATTAGTTGGGCGTGGTGGCACGTGCCTGTAGTCCCAGCTACTCGGGAGGCTGAGACAGGAGAATCACTTGAACCTGGGAGGCACAGGTTGTTGCCATTGCAGTCCAGCTTGGGTGACAGAGTGAGACTCTGTCTCAAAAAAACAAAAAAGTGTATGTGTGTGTGTGTGTGTGTGTGTGTGTGTGTGTGTGTGTATATGTATGTATGTATTTAAGGATATACAGAAATATTTAACATATAACAAGGATAAAAGTCACAGTATTTAGACCCAATCAAAAATTGTCAGGCATGTAAGAAGCTAGAAAATATGACCCATAATCATGAGAAAAATCAGTAGAGAGAGACCTAGAAATGATATAGATGATAGGTCATTAAAAGTTATACCTATATTTTGAATCTTTAAGACAGTAGAGGAAAGCATGAATAGGTTAAGGAAAGACGTGGAATCTGTGAAAGAGTCCTAAATCAAACATCTTCAGATGAACAGCATAATGTCTTAGATGAAAAATGCAATTAATGAGATTAACAGCAGAGTAGACATTGCAGAGGAAAAATACTAGTGAACTTGAAAATATAGAAGTAGGAATTATGCAAAGCAAAACAGAGAAAAAGCTGGAAAAAATCAAAAGAGGAGCAGTGATTTGTGGGACAATTTCAAGCAGTCTAAAAAATGTATAATTGGAATCTGCAGAAGGCAGAAATGGGAGGGGAGAGAAGACAGAAAAATATTTGAGGAAATAACCACCAGCATTTTCCAAATTAGAGGAAAATCATAAACCAACATATCAAAGAAGTCATTGAATCCCAAACACAGGGAACATGAAGAAAACTAGAAAGCGTCAAATGAAGTTGCTTAAAACCTGTGAAAATCGAAAAATTTAAGAACAGTCAAAGGAAAAGATATACACAAAGTTAACAAAGATAAGACTGATGGAAGACTTCCAATAATAATGCAAGCCAGAAGTCAGTGAAGGAATATCTTTGCTTTTAAGGTATATGGTATAGTTTTATGTGGTCTGTCCTGGAGAATGCCCTATTCTCTCCCTTCTACAGGAAACATTACAGAAATCATCTTTTATTTTTTCATTGTAAAAAAAATAGAAGTAAATGTGTCTATATTTTCATATTTTTATGAATCATAATAAATGGTAGCATATTATACAAAATTTTCTACGCTGTGTTTTTCATTCAAGGATATATTCTGGAGATTTCTTCATTGTAGAATATAGGACAAGCCCAAATATACATATATATATTTAATGTGTCTGCATAGGTATAGATATCAGCTTCTTTTAGAACTGCATAATACTCCTAGAGTGTTTTTTTTTTTTTTCTTTCAAGAGATGGGGTCTTGCTATATTTGTCTAGGCTGGAGGGCAGTGCCTATTCACAGGCATGGTCATAGCACAATATATCTTCTAACTTCTGAGCTCAAGTGATCCTCCCATCAGCCTCCTGGGTAGCTGGGACTACAGGAATGTACCACCATGCCTGGCTGGAGTATTTTTAAAATGCAAATCCCAGACATAGTATTTCACTTGAAACTAATGCTGTTGCTGTGTAGCAAACAATTTCATAGTAAAGTGGCTGAAAACAACAATTATTTATTCTCATTCAGCTATTTGCCAGGAGTTGGCTGATTGTTTAAGTGACCATTTCAAGTTGCAGATCTGGTTGGATGGAACAGATTGGGCTCAGATATGTTCCATGTATATTTATTCAGATATCCTCTGATGAGATCACAGATAAATCAAAGGAAAGATCTTAATAATCATGATGACACAAAGTTAAGACTGCAAGCAGAAGCTCATGGTACTTCTCAAGGCATAGGCTCAGAATTGTCACAATGTGACTTCTGAACATATTTTGCATTGATAGAGTGAAGTCATATGTCTGAGCCCAGTGAATGGAAAATATACGTTTTAGCAGGAGGGGCTATAGAGTTGAATGGTATGGATGCATGGAAGGTTGAAGAATTGGGTTCAGTACCACAGTCCATTTTGTCCTTGTTCTGTAAAATTAGAAATGTTTTTAGGTTGACTTTATAGTGAACATTTACACTGTCAGCTATTTTTCTCATATATTATAGCTTTGGAGATATTAAAATACATAGGATATAGTGTGGGGAGTCACATTGGAAGCGACTTAGTCCAGTTCCCTCTGAAAATAAGCATATATTTTATAATACCTCTTGACAGATGATCGGCTGGCCACTTAAATTTCATTTATTCATCTATGTGTTTATACATTCATTTATTTAATATAGGAAAAATAGATGTGTTTTTCCAGAATGTTTAAATTGTGGGAACAGACAATCACACTCTCCTGTGCCCATGCACGTCTATGTATATTGGATAAGTGGTGTATTAAATGGTGAAAGTTTGACACTGCCTCATAAGGGGGTAGTGATATGAGGGGAGTTATTCAGAGATGACATCTAAACAATATTGTGTTTTCCTGTCTATGAACATAGAATGTCTCTCCATTTATATATTCTTTAATTTCTTTCATTAGACTTTTATAGTTTTCCTCATATAGATCTTGCACATATTTTGTTAGATTTATTTATACCCATGTATTTCATTTTTAATTGGAGCTAATGTAAATAGTGTTGTGTTGAAATGTGTTGAAATTCCACTTGTTTATTGCTGGTATGTAGGAAAGCAATTGACATTTTCATTTCCTAATTTTTTTTTTTTTGTTAAATACACATAATGTAATATTCACCATCTTAAGCCATTTTTAAATATACAGATCCAGTGGTATTAAGTATAGTTATATTGTGCAACCATCACCATCATCCATCTCCGTAACTCTTTTTCATTTAGCAAAACTGAAACTCTGTATGCAGTAAACACAAATTTTCCATGTCCCTCACACCGTCATCTGACAATCACAATTTTATTTTCTGTCTCTATGAGTTTTACTACTTTTGGTACTTCATTTTAGTGGAATGATACAGTCAGTATTTGTGTTTTTGTAACTGGCTTATTTCATTTAGCATAATGTCCTTAAAGGTTCATTCATGTTGTAGTGTATGTCAGAATTTCCTGCCTTTTTAAGGATGAGTAATATTCTGTTGCACATATATTCCACATTTTCTTTATCCACTTAACATCCATTCATGGACACTTAGGTTGCTTCCATATCTTGGCTATTATGAATACTGCTGCAGTGAACATGGGAATGCAGATATTCCTTTTACGTCTTTTTTCATTTTTCTTTTATTAAAAAACATTTTAATTTTTGTGGTACATTGTAGGTGTATGTATTTATGGGGCACATGAGATATTTTGATACAGGCATACACTATGTAGTAATCACATTAGGGTAAATAGGGTATCCATCACTTCAGGCATTTATCCTTTGTGTTACAAACAATCCATATGCTCTTTTTTTTGTAGACAGGGTCTTACTGTGTCATCCATCCTGGAGTGCAGTGGTGCAATCACAGCTCACCGCAGCCTCAACCTCCCAGGCTCAGGTGACCCAACTAAGCCTCTTGAGTAGCTAGCTGGGACTGCAGGCATGCACCACTATGCTGGGCTAATTTTTCTATTTTTTGATAACAAGGATGATTTGATTTCTTCCTTCCCAATTTGGATACCCTTTATTTGTTTCCCTTGTCTGATTGCTCTAGCTGGTACTTCCAGTACTATGTTGAATAGCAGTGGTGAAAGTGAGTATCCTTGTGTTCCCAATCTTAGAGGAAAGATTTTTAGTTTTTCCCCATTCAGTATGATGCTAGCTGTGGGTTTGTCATATATGGCTTTTCTTATGTTGAGTTATGTTCTCTCTATACCCAGTGTGTAGAGGCTTTTTTTTTTTTTTTTCATAATCTTGAAGGGATGTTGAATTTTATCAAATGCTTTTTCAGTATCTATTGCAGTGAACATATGGTTTTTGTCCTTCATTCTGTCAATATAATGTGTCACATTGATTGATTTGTGTATATGGAACCACCTTTGCATCTCTGGGATAAATACCACTTGGTCATGATGAATTATTTTTTGATGTGTTGTTGAATTCGATTTGTTAGCATTTTGTTGAGAATTTTTGCGTCAATGTTCAGGGATATTGGCTTGTAGTTTTTTGTTTGTTTGTTATTTGTTTTTGTTTTTTGATGTGTCTTTGTCTGGTTTTGGTATCAAGGTAGCACTGGCCTCATAGAATGAGTTTGTAAGTATTCTCTCCTTCTCTATTTTTTGGAATAGTTTGAGTGGGATTGGTATTAGTTCTTCTTTAACTGTTTGGTAAGATTCAGTGAAACCATCAGGTAAAGCCTTTGGGTCCCAGGGGTTTCTTTTCTGGCAGACTTTTTATTGCAGCTTTGATCTTGTTACTTGTTACTGGTCTATTCATGTTTTGGATTTCCCCAGGGTTCAGTCTTGGTAGGTGGTATGAGTTTAGAAATTGCCCCATTTCGTCTAAGTTTTCAAATTTATTGGCGTATAGGTGGTCATGGTAGCCTCTAATGATCCTTTGAATTTCTGTGGTATAGGTTGTAATTTTTTTTAATCTCTGATTTTATTTATCTTCCTCTTTTTTATTTAGTCTGGTTAAAAGTTTGTTAATTTCTTTTTATTTTCCAAAAACCAGCTTTTAGTTTCATTGATCTTTTATATTGTTTTATTTGTTTCCATTGCATTTATTTCTGCTCTGATTTTTATTATTTCTCCTCTTCTGCTAATTTTGTGCTTGGTTTGCATTTATTTTTCCAGTTCTTTAAGATGCATCCTTAGGTTGTTCGCTTTTCCACTTTTTGATATAGGTGCTTATACCTATAAACTTCCCTCTTGATACTTGGTACTTCCCTCTTGCTTTTGCTGCAACCCCATAGGTTTAGCATGGCATGCTGTGTTTTTATTATCATTTGTTTCAGTTAGTTTTTCAAGTTCTTACTTAATTTGTTCATTGACCCACTGGTCATTCGGGAGCATATTGTTTGATTTTCATGTATTTGTATAGTTTCCAGAATTCCTCGTTATTGATTTCTAGGTTTATTCCATTGTGTTCAGAGAAGGTCATTCGGGAGCATATTGTTTGATTTTCATGTATTTGTATAGTTTCCAGAATTCCTCGTTATTGATTTCTAGGTTTATTCCATTGTGTTCAGAGAAGGTACTTTATATTATTTCATTTTTTTTTAAAGTGTTTTAAGACTTGTTTTGTGGCCTAACATATGTTCTGCCCTTCAGAATAATTCATGTGCTGAAGAGAATAATGTGTACTCTACAGCTGTTGGATTAAAGATAAGTCTTTCTTGCACCTTAAGTAACAGCTTGGCCACAGGGGTAGAGCACCAGGTAGGCTCTTGGGGTCCCTGACTCTGCGCCTTGGCTCTTGGTTGGCATTTTTGGACCTGCCTTGGACCAACCAGAGGGGGGAGCCCACTGCCCTGAAGAGAGAGTCCCAGGCCTGACAGCATTCACCACAAGTTGACTGAAGAACCCTTGGAGTTGTTTTTTTGTTTTTTTGTTTTTTTTTTTTTTTTTTTTTTTTTTTTTTTTTAATTTTGAGACAGAGTCTGTCTCTCTCTCACTCAGGCTGGAGTGCAGTTGTGTGATCTTGGCTCACTGCAACTTCCACCTCCTGGGTTCAAACAATTCTCATGCCTCAGCCTCCTGAGTAGCTGGGATTACAGGCATGCACCACCACACCTGTCTAATTTTTGTATTTTTAGTAGAGACGGAGTTTCACCATGTTGGCCAGGCTGGTCTTGAACTCCTGGCTTCAAGGGTTCTGCCCACCTCAGCCTCACAAAGTGCTGGGATTATAGGCAGCCCTTGGGCTTCAAGAGAACATTGGCAGTAGCCTGGTGGTAGTCCCCATGGGTCTGTGGTGATGGTCACCACAGGGTGAGGCTCCTCTTCCTATGGAAAGGGGAGGGAAGTATGGGAAGGACTGTATCTTGTGGTTTGAGTGCCAGTACAATAGAATACCAGGTAGATTTCTAAGGTGTTTGACTCCAGTCTGGCTTCTGTGCAGTATCCCTGGACCTGCCTAAGGCCTAGGGGAAATTTTTCACGCTTTTAGGAAAGGATATAAACCTGGTTGGCTTCCTCACCTGCTGATTGTTGAGACATAGGACCTGTGTGAACGTAGTTGGTAGCCAAGTAGTAGTTACAGGCAGTCTGGGGACATGACTCAGTGCTGTGCTGGCATCAGGTCTGACCCAGCACAGTCCCAGTGGTGGCAGCCATAGGAGTACTTGTGTCACCCCACCCCCAGCTCCAGGCAGCTCAGTACAGAGAAACAGAGAGAGAGAAAGAGAGTCTCCATTTGTTTGGGAGAAAGTATGGGAAGATAACAGGAGTTTGTACATGCTAATCCATAAAGTTTTTCCAGATCTTATCCAAGACTATCAAGGCAATACCTCTATAAGTCTGTAAGAGCTACAGCGTTACTGGGCTTGGGGTGCCCCCTAATGCAGGTATGACTTGGATCACAACACCGAAGTTCTTTCCAATACCTGGAAAGTCTTCCCAAGGACAGATACAAAGAAGCCCTGAATGCAAAAATTACAGTAAATACCTAGTTCATATATATGCCCAGACACCAGCAAACATCCATAAGCATCAAGATGATCCAGGAAAACATGACCTCACTGTCATGCGCATCCGTAATGATCCAGGAAGACATGACTTCACTGTCATGCGTGTCTGTGTGAAGAGACCACCAAACAGGCTTTGTGTGAGCAACATGGCTGTTTATTTCACCTGGGTGCAGGCAGGCTGAGTCCGAAAAGAGAGTCAGCCAAGGGAGATAAGTGTGGGGCCATTTTATAGGATTTGGGTAGGTAAAGGAAAATTACAGTCAAAGGGGGGTTGTCTGGCGGGCAGGAGTGGGGGGTCACAAGAGGAATTTCACAAGATAATATCATCGCTTAAGGCAAGGACCGGCCATTTTCACTTCTTTTGTGGTGGAATGTCATCAGTTAAGGCGAGGCAGGGCATTTGCACTTCTTCTGTGATTTTTCAGTTTCTTCAGGCTATCTGTGCAAGTCACAGGGGATGCGATGGCTTGGCTTGGGCTCAGAGGCCTGACGTTCCTGCTTTCTTATATTAATAAGAAAAATAAAATACTGCTGGACGATCAGTTCTTGTTAAGAATCTGACCCCTCAAACTCTACAACCTCAATGGACTGGACCCTACTTAGTCATCTATAGTACCCCGACTGCCGTCCGCCTGCAGGATCCTCCCCTCTGGCTTCACCGTTCCAGAATAAAACTGTGTCCATCGGACAGCCAGTCTGATCTCTCCTCTTCCCTCTGGAAGTCGCAAGTACTCTCCCCTACTTCCCTAAAACTTACTCGTATTTCTGAAGAACAGTAATAACCCTTGTGTGCCTAATACATTCCTTCATTCTATTAGTTCTCTTCATCCTTACCCTACTTTTTACAACAGGGCCTTACGAAGTCACTCCCACCATTGGACCGAACCCCCAAAACTAGTCATCTCTACTATCTTCTGTCTAGTCATACTCCTATTCACCGTTTCAACTACCTGTAAATGCCCTACTCTTGTTTACACTGCCGGTTTACACTGTTTCTTCAAGCTGTCACAGCTGATATCTCTTGGTGCTATCCCCAAACCGCCACTCTTAACTCCTTCTTAGAGTGGATAGATGATCCTTGCTGGCAGGGCACCCTCCAACACTTCCACCCTGATGAAGTTCTATTCTTTACTTTTATACTCACTGCTGAAAAAGGAGGACTCTGTATATTCTTAAATGAAGAGTGTTGTTTTTACCTAAATCAATCTGGCCTGGTATATGACTACATAAAAAACTCAAGGATAGAGCCCCAAAACTTGCCAACCAAGCAAGTAATTACGCTGAACCCCCTTGGACACTCTCTAATTGGACGTCCTGGGCCCTCCCAATTCTCAGTCCTTTAATACCCATTTTTCTCCTTGTTTTATTCGGACCTTGTATCTTCCATTTAGTTTCTCAGTTCATCCAAAACCATATCCAGGTCATCACCAATCATTCAATACGACAAATGTTTCTTCTAACGACCCCACAATATCACCCCTTACCACAAAATCTTCCTTCAGCTTAATCTCTCCCACTCTAGGTTCCCACGCCGCCCCTAATCCCTCTTGAAGCAGCCCTGAGAAACATCGCCCATTCTCTCTCCATACCATCCCCCAAAAATTTTCGCCGCCCCAACACTCAACACTATTTTATTTTTCTTATCAATATAAGAAGGCAGGAATGTCAGGCCTCTGAGCCCAAGCCAAGCCATCGCATCCCCTGTAACTTGCACCTATATGCCCAGATGGCCTGAAGTAACTGAAGAATCATAAAAGAAGTGCAAATGCCCTGCCTCGCCTTAACTGATGACATTCCACCACAAAAGAAGTGAAAATGGCCGGTGCTTGCCTTAAGCGATGATATTATCTTGTGAAATTCCTCTTCCTGGATCATCCTGGCTCAAAAAGCTCCCCCACTGAGCACCTTGTGACCCCCCACTCCTGCCCGCCAGACAACAACCCCCCTTTGACTGTAATTTTCCTTTACCTACCCAAATCCTATAAAATGGCCCCACCCTTACCTCCTTTTGCTGACTCTCTTTTCAGACTCAGCCTGCCTGCACCCTGGTGAAATAAACAGCCATGTTGCTCACACAAAGCCTCTTTGGTGGTCTCTTCACACGGACGCGCATGACACTCACCAAATGAGTTAAATGAGGCACCAGGGACCAATCCTGGAGAAACAGATATGTGACCTTTCAGACAGAGAATTCCAAAGAGCTGCTTTGAGGAAACTCAAAGAAATTCAAGATAATATGGAAAAGGAATTCAGAAGTCTATCAGAGAGATTGAATTAATTAAAAATAATCAAGCAGAAATTCTGGAGTTGAAAATGCAATGGAACTACTCAAGAATGCATTTTAAGTCTTTTAGTAGCAGAATTGATCAAACAAAAAGTATTAGTGAGTGTGAAGACAACCTACTTAAAAATACACAGTCAGAGGAGACAGAAGAAAAAAGAATAAAGCATGCCTTCATTCTAGGCAAAAGATAACAGAAATAGCCTCAAAAGGCCAAATCTAGGAGTTGTTGGTCTTAAAGAGGACGTAGAGAAAGAGATAAGGGTGGAGAGTTTATTTAAAGGAATAACAGATCTTCCCAAATCTAGAGAAAGATACTAGTATCTAATTAAAATTTGGTTATAGAACACCAAGCTGATTCAACTGAAGGAAGACTACCTCAAGACATTTAATAATCAAACTCCCAGAGATAAAAGATAAAGTATCCTAAAAGCAGCAAGAGAAAAGAAACAACATACAATGGAGCTCCAGTATGTCTGGCAGCAGACTTTTCAGTGGAAACCTTACAGGCTGGAGAGAGTGGCATGACATACTTAAAGAGCTGAAGGAAAAAAACTTTGACCCTAGAATAATATAAAATATTCAGTGAAGGCCGGGCGCGGTGGCTTGAGCCTGTAATCCCAGCACTTTGGGAGGCCGAGACAGGCGGATCATGAGGTCAGGAGATTGAGACCATCCTGGCTAACACGGTGAAACCCCGTCTATACTAAAAAATACAAAAAACTGGCCGGGCGAGGTGGTGGGCACCTGTAGTCCCAGCTACTCCGGAGGCTGAGGCAGGAGAATGGCGTGAACCCCGGAGGCGGAGCTTGCAGTGAGCTGAGATCCGGCCACTGCACTCCAGCCTGGGCGACAGAGCCAGACTCTGTCTCAAAAGAATAAAAAAATAAAATAAAATAAAATAAAATATTCAGTGAAAATATCCTTCAAACGTGAGGCAAAATACTTTCCCAAAGAAAAGCTGAGGGATTTCATCAACACCAGACCTACAAGAAGTGTTAAAAGGAGTACTTCAATCCGAAAGAAAAGGATGATAATGAGCAATAAGGTATCACCTGAGGGTTAAAAAAAACCTCACAAGCAATAGTAAACACACAGAAAAACACAGAATATTGTAATAATATAACTTTGGTGTGTAAACCATTCTCAAATAGACTAAAATATGAACTGATCAAAAGTAACTACAACAACTTTTCAAAACATAGAACAGGAAAATATAAATAGAAACAAAAAGTTAAAAAAGACGTTAAGATGTAGAGTTTTTCTTTTTGCTTCTTTTTTTGTTTATGTAAACAGTTTCAAGTTGTTATCAGCTTAAGATAATGGGTTGTAAGATAGTATTTGGAAGCCTCGTGGTAACCTCAAATAAAAAAACATACAGAACATACACAAAAAATAAAAAGCAAGAAATTAACTCATACTACCAGAGAAAATCACCTTCAGTAAAAGAAAGAAAGGAAGGCAGCAAGGAAAGAAGAGAAGACCACAAAACAACCAGAAAACAAGTAACACAATGGCAGAAGTAAATCTTTACTTATTCATGATAACATTGAATGTAAATGGAGTAAACTCTTCAATGGAAAGACAGTGGCTGAATGAATACAAAAAGAAGACCCAAATGATCTGTTGCCTACAAGAAACAAGAAACACACTTCACCTGTAAAGACACACATAGACTGAAAATAGAGGGATGGAAAGAGATATTCCATGTAATGGAAACCAAAGAAGAGCATGCTTAACTATAGTTATATCAGACAAACTAAAGTGCAAGACAACTATAAGAAAAGACAAAGGTTACTGTATAATGATAAGGGGCTCTTAGTTCAGCAAGAGGCTGTAACGATTGTGAATATATATGCATCTAACATTGGTGCACCTAGATATGTAAAGCAAATATTAGAATGTGTGTGTGTGTGCGCGCGCGTGCGCACGTGTATGTGTGCGTGTGTGTGTGAGAGAAAGAAAGACAGGAAGAGAATGGGAAACCTTAATACAATAATAGCTAAAGACTTCCACATCCCCCTTTAGCATTGGACAGATCATCCAGACAGAAAATCAACAAAGATTGGACTTACTCTGCACAATAGACCAAATGGACTTAATAGATATTTACAGAACACTTTTTCCATCAGTTGCAAAATACACATTTTTCCTCAGCATATGGATCATTCTGAATGATAGACCGTATGTTAGTTCACAAAACTTGTCTTAAAGCATTCAAAAAAATAGAAATTATGTCAAGCATCTTCTTTCTGACCACAATGGAATAAAACTAGAAATCAATAACAGGAAGAATTTGGGAATGAATAGGAACACATGGAAATTAAACAGTATGCTCCTGAAATGACCAGTGGATCAGCGAGGAAATTAAGAAGGAATTTGAAATATTTCTTGAAACTAGTGATAATGGAAACAGAACATAGCAAAAAACTGTGGGACACAACTAAGGCAATACTAAGAAGGAATTTTATAGCAGTAAGTAGCTAAATCAAAAAAGAATGAAAACGGTATAAAAATAGGGTAACTGTGCATTTTAAAGGGCTGGAAATGTAAGAGCAAATGAAACTCAAAATTAGTAGAAGAAAAAAATGATAAGGATTAGGGGGAAATAAATGAAATTCATGTGAAGAAAACAATACAAAAGATCCATGAAAGGAAAAGTTGGCTTTTTTGAAAAGATAAACAATATCAACAAATCTTTAGCCAGACTGAGAAAAGACAGAAGACCCAAATAAATAAAATCAGAGATGAAAAATGACATGTTACATCTGATACTGTAGAAATTCAGAGGTTCATTAGTGGCTACTCTGAGCAACAACTATATGCCAATAAATTGATAAATCTAAAGGAAGTACATTTCTAGACAAATAAAACCTACCAAGATTGAACCATAAAGAAATCAGAAACCTGAAGAGACCAATAATGAGCAGCAACATGATCAAAGGTGTGACGAAAAGTCTACCAGCAAAGAAAAGCCTGGGACTCAATGGTTTCAACTGCTAAATTCTACTATATACATAAAGAAGAATGAATACCAATTTTACTTAACCTAATCTGAAAAATAGAGGAAGGAATACTTACAAACTCATTTATAAGGCCAGTGTTACCCTGATGCCAAAATCAGAAAAAAACACATCAAAAAAAGAAAACTACAGTTCAGTATCCCCGACTAATACTGATACAAAAATCCTCAACAAAATACTAGCAAACAAAATTCAACTACACATTAAAAAAGTCATTAATCATTACCAAAGGGGATGTATCTGAGAGATCCAAGGATGATTCAACATACACAAGTAAATCTTGTATTTAAGAAAAAAATTTTGTTTTTTTTTTTTTGAGACAGTCTCACTCTGTGGCCTAGACTGGAGTGCGTGATCTCGGCTTACTGCAGTCTCTAACTCCCAGGTTCAAGCGATTCTCCTGCCTCAGCATCCCGAGTAGCTGAGACTACAGGTGCATTATCATCATGCTCGGCTAATTTTTTTTTTTTTTTTTTTTAAAGTAGAGGCAGTGTTTCGCCTGTTAGCTAGGCTAGTCTTGAACCCCTGGCCTCCAGTGATCTGTCCACCTCGGCCTCCCAAAGTGCTGGGATTATAGGCATGAGTCACTGTGCCCGGCCTATATTTAAGAATTTTTAACATATCATGTGTTTTATTTCTATGTATACATACATGTTTGTTGCTTTGTTGTTTGAAAGTAACTTGTAGATATCATTATACTTCATTGTTAAGTACTTCAGCATGCAACTCTTAATGGGGACAATTTTTTTTTTTTTTTTTGAGACAGAGTCTTGCTCTGTTGCCCAGGCTGGAGTGTAGTAGTGCAGTCTTGGCTCACTGCAACCTCCACCTCCTGGGTTCAGGCGATTCTCCTGCCTCAGCCTCCTGAGTAGCTGGGATTACAGGAGTGCCACTGCCACCATGCCTGGCTAATTTTTTGTATTTTTAGTAGAGACAGGGTTTCTCCATGTTGGCCAGGCTGGTCTCGAATTCCTGACCTCAGGTGATCCGCCCGCCTCAGCCGCCCAAAGTGCTGGGATTATAGGTGTGAGCCACTGTGCCTGGCCTAATTTCCCATATATTCAATACTGTACTTCTCAGTAAAGTAATAATTCCATAATATCTTCTAAAATCCAGGCAACACGGAAAATTTCCCAGTTATGCTAAAAAAAATTTTTTTTACAGCTTTTCCTGTCAGTATCTAATTTACAATTGTATATTACATTTGATGGTTGTATCTTTAGTCTCTTGTAGTGTGGAAGGGGTCTTGTAACTCTGTGGAAGGAGGGGAGGGAATAACATTAACCTGTGAGGGGTCCAGGATAGTCTTGTGAAATGTGCATTTTAGATTTTTTCAGTTGTTTTCTTCATGGTGTCATTTGACTTGTCTTCTTCTTCTTTTAAGTCTAGAGGCTTGATAAGACATTGGTGGAAGACTTTGCTTCATGAGTGATACTGTCAACTTTTTATCTTATACCAGAAGGCTTATAACCTGATGTTGTCTTAGTATTTGTGATACTTAGTTTGGTCATTTAGTTTAGATGGTAACTGGCAAATTAGCAAGTAATCTGGTGGTGATACTTTAGCATTTTGTAAATAAAAATCCATTTTTAAAAGAATCAACATGGATTTTTATCTATTCAGTGTATTATCATTCAGTATAGGCATTTTTATTTATTTTTCTTTTTATTTCAGACGTTTTTATTTTTGATGTTCAGGTTGTCCCATACATTTGTTAGTTGCCCAGTGTTGTTTTGGACACTTAGGCATTTGAATTGCATCCTAGGTGCATAAATAGGGGTTTCCAGGTGGGGCAAATAGTGATCTCCTAGTCATCAAATCTTGTGGGCATTTGTGAGTCTTGATTTTACATCTCTAAGCTGCGTTTCAAAATCAATGCATTAACCTAGTTTTTTTTTTTTTTTTTGAGACAAGAGTCTCACTCTCTTGCCCAGGCTCGAGTGCAGTGGTGCAATCTTGGCTCACTACAACCTGCCTTCTGGGTTCAAGTGATTCTCCTGTCTCAGCCTCCCGAGTGTCTGGGATTACAGGTGCCAACCACCACACTCAGCTAATTTTTGTATTTTTAGTAGAGACAGGGTTTCGCCATGTTGGCCACGCTGGTCTTGAACTCCTGACCTTAGGTGATCTGCCCACCTTAGTCTCCCAAAGTGCTGGGATTACGGGTGTGAGCCACTGCACCCGACCATTAACCTAGTATTTTTAGTGTGTGTGTGTGTTTACACATACATACATATACATATATTTATTTGTTTATTTGAGACAGAGTCTTGCTCTGTTGTCCAGGCTGGACTGCAGTGATGTGATCTTGGCTCACTGCAACCTCTGCCTCCCGGGCTCAAGCTATTCTTCTGCCTCAGCCTCCTGAGTAGCTGGGATTATAGGCACATGTCACCATGCCTGGCTAATTTTTTAATTTTTGTATTTTTAGTGGAGACAGGGTTTTACCATGTTGGCCAGGCTGGTCTCAAACTCCTGACCTCAAGTGATCCACCCACCTTGGCCTCCCAAAGTACTGGGATTACAGGTGTGAGCCACTGTGCCTGGCCTACGTATGTATATTTAATGCAGCAACTCATCTTTCATTTTAGATCTTCTTACAATGTACATTTACCATTCTTGTTTTGTTAACCAGAGTTTTTTCTTTCAGAGTGTTTTCTTTTGGGGCTTAATTTAGGACTTAGGCTTAAGTAATATAGAACTTGGTTTCTTTTCAACTATGTGCTTTTATATGTATTATATATTTTATGTATTTGTATTTTGGTGCAATAATAATTGTTCAGAGTAATGACTTGATATTTTAGATGCTTACTGTTTTTTAAAGCATTGTTATTCTTCATGGGTATTGAAACAATGCCTTTTGTGCGAAGTCACCATTAAAATACATAGATAATCTCCAAATACATCAAGTGAAGAGCAAAAATCTTACAGTTTTCAGGGTTTCCAGCTTAAAAATTTATGCTTTACCCCTATATGTTTTCAATGAACATATTGATGTTGACTTCTCATAAATGCACTTTTTCTATAGCTATTAAAGAATTTCTTAGTTCAACAGTAAAATTATATATAGGCATTTAATATGATCCTCTGTGGTAGATGAAATAAGATTCAGGTGTTTTAGAAACCACTCATGTAATGGGAAAGATAACAGTGATAAGTGTGTGCTATATGGAAAATAACGTCAGTGCTGCAAAAGTACCTGCAGGTGTTGCCAAGGGTTTTCCCGATTGATACTTTCAACTTAGTGACATGTATGGAAGTATTTACTCAAATCCCCAGTGCTCTGTATCATAATATGTGGAAGACTTAATTGTAGCCTGCATGTTCCTTCTTTTAGTAGTGTGAGGGAGTGTGATAGGTAGATATTTGGAATAATTAACTCAATCATATAAATAATCAGTTACCATGAAACTCAGGTTGGGATAGTATTTAAGTTTTTGGTCTTTCAGGATGAGTTCACCAGGAGGCCAACTTTGAAAGTAGCCTTCCAGGCCGAGGAAACAGCACGTGCACAAGAACAATACCAAAAATATTTTTGTGCCGGAGAAGTTCAGTAGATTGTATAAGGGGATCACCTACATCACAACCACCTAGTGAATTTTCTGAAATACAGATTTTGGGCTTCATCAAAAACTACCCAAAAAAGAGTCTCTGGGAATGGGGCCTAGGAATTTTTATTTTTCTTTCACTTTTAAGTTTTAGCAAAATAATTCTTGTATGTTGTCTGGAACAATGATTCTCATACTAGCTACACTCATTAGAGTGACCTGGGGAGCTTTTTAAACAGTACTAATGTTTGAACCCCACTCAGACTAATTACAATCAGAATCTCTGAGTTTGTAAGCTAGTGATGTTGACATTTAAAAAATATATATCCAGGTATTTCTTTTATATAGCAAGCATTGAGAACCACCGGTCCAGAAAGCGATTCCAAAGCTGAAAACCAATAAATACCATTGAAATTGCAGAGCCAAATGGTGTGCTCTAGTTTAGTTTTTTTCCTTTCTATGATGGTAACTCTATGACTGAACTGCTCATGAAATTTATAAAATTGTAAGTCAAACTTACTCTCTTTTTGTTCTGCCTTACATTAATTGCTCTTGTTATGCCACATTTTACTCAGACGGCCATAACGGAATATTGTACACTGGGTGCCTTAAACAACAGAAACAAATTTTCTCACAGTTCTGGAGCTAGAAGTCCGTGATCAATGTTTCACGTGATTTCATTTCTAGCAAAGGCTCCTCCTGGCTTGCAGATGGCTGCCTTCTCACTGTGTCCTCATATGACTTTTCTTTGGTGTGTACATGTGGAGATGGTGCATGAGTTCTCTAGCATCTCTATCTATAAGAATAGCAATCCTATTGGATCAGTGCCCCATCCTTGTGACCTCATTTAACCTTAATTATTTTCTTACTCCGAATACAGCCAACCACATGGGGAGTTTGGGCTCTAACATGAATTGAGGAGGGGCATAAACATGCAGTTCCTAATACTTTATATTTTGGAGCATGATATTCTTACAAAATCCTTTCCTCTCACTGTACCCCCACTTTTTTTCTGATAGCCTTTTTTCCCTTTTTTTAATTAACGGAAATCTTATTTCTTAATCATGACATGAATATCAGCTCCTTGGCTGGTCTGTTTATTGCTTTACATCAATTTAATTCTTCACGAAAGCATGCTCTTTAGACACTACTGGATAGAAACCAGTAACATTCCTTAATATTAGCAGGCTAGAAAGGAGTAAGTGGATTGGAAATTGTGTCCCGGCCAAAATTGAAGTTTTAACCCAGGCTATCTTGTGTTTGCTTTAGCATGAATAATAGAGAAGATTAAATGGTGTGTGTTTTTCTCTACTTTGTCAAGACTTATGCTTTTTGTTGTTTTTGTTGGTTCAGCATTTCTGGAAATTTGAATTGGAGTTCTCTTAGGCAGATTCCCATAGTCCCTTCCACATCTTATCATCCTGCTTCTTTTGACTACCTTAGCCAATTAAGGCAGTGGTTCTTAAACTTTAACTTGCATCAGAATCATCTGGAGGAATTGTTAAAACACAGATTACTGGGGCCCAACTCGAGACTGTGATTTAGGAGTATGGGGTCAGGCCTGAGAATTTACATTTCAAACATGTTCTTGGGTGATGCTGATGCTGCTGGTCTAGGAACAACACTTTGAGGACCACAAATTTAAGGTACCTACCTAGCCTCAAAACACATTTACATTTGTAAATCTGATGTATTTTCCCGTTTTCAGTTGTTGAGATCCTAGTTCTCTTTCATAATCTATCTTAAATGTTTTCTACCCCTAAATCTTTCCCATCTATCTAATTGGAATTAATTTTTTATTTTCTCTTTCATCAGATACAGTTTTTAACATCTATTATAGGAATTATTTTCATTCTGGTTCATAAAGCTAATTGTTTGTACGTATACTAGGTTGTGAATTTCTGAGTATAGGGAATATATGGTCATCTTTGTATTCACCCTTTCACCAGAGAATAGTTACCAAATTCCATTTGGTTTCTAATGAATTGAGGTAACTAGCCATAGATGAATTACATTAATCTGATTCATTCATTCATTCATTTATTTATTTGTTTATTTTTTGAAACAGGGTCTAACTCTGTGGCCCAGACTGGAGTGCAGTGGTACGATCTTATCTCACTGTAGCCTTTGTCTCCTGGGTTCAAGTGATTATCAGACCTCAGCCTCCCCAGCAGCTGGGGTTACAGGTGCCTGCCATGACACCGGGCTAATTTTTGTATTTTTAGTAGAAACGGGGTTTTACCATGTTGGTCACACTGGTTTTGAACTCCTGACCTCAAGTGATCTGCCCACCTTGGCCTCCCCAAACGGTGGGATTACAAGCGTGAGCCACCGTGCCTGCCCTAATCTGATTCATTTATGCTTTCATTTAGTAACACTTAACAAGAGAGACAGTGCTATGGGGGAAAGTGTTCTGGGATTGTAATTCTAATATCATTTACTAACACTGTGATTCTAGGCTCATTGCTTAACCTCATTGTTAAAATGGTCATAACCGTATCTACTTCATAGGGTTGGTGAGATGATTAAATGAGATACACTAAGTTGCCTGGTCCACAATAACTTGTTGCTAGTTAGCTTTTAATGTGTAAGGATTTTAAAGGGCATAATAATACCTATCTTGTATCATTGAGAGGATTGAAAGGTACTGTAGATTGCTTGGCTCATCATAAATAACTTCTTAGTTTGCTGCTAATGTGTACGGGTTTTATGGTGAGGATACCAAACTGATTTTCAGTGTTTTCTGTGGCCTCAATTCCCTAATTTCAGAATTCTCTTACTTGAATATTCCTTGCTGTATTTTGATAACTTTTATATCTTAGCTCTAGGTCTTAGGGTGAAATAAGAAGAAACCACCCACAGCAGATGTTTCTATGTCTGCTTCAAAAGGTTGTGAGTTACCTGACTAGAATCCTAGCCTCTTATTGGTTTCTTTGGCTTTTGAGTAATAGCTGAATTTAGTTCTCTGAGGACTGCTTAGGAAAATAGATAGCTTTGACTGCCAGTGGACAACACTGTAACTCATCAAAAACAACTTTCATGCTTACTAAGTTCATTTTGTTTCAAAGTGCACAGTAGAAGTCAGTAAAATATGGAGACAAATGTCTAAATTTAAAGTTATAATTTTGGGAAGCAAGAATTGCAGTTTGGGGCATACACACAGACTGGGTGGTCTTTGATATGTCTGAAGAACAAAGAAAAGGTTAGTTTTATTAAAAAGAGAAATGTTACGTATTGTTTTGAAGGAAAGCTAATTGGCACTAGAGAAGCTTTTGGGAACTGGCAAGCTCAGATTAGCCAGTGATAGTGGTAGGTAAAACCAGTCTTAGAGCCACAACAAGCTGTTTCAGCAGCTGCTAGGTGAAACTGGTCTTAGGGTTATAGAAGGCAATTTCAGCAACTAGCCTTGTGGACAGTAATTCTTGGAGCAAGTGCTATGTGCCCTGAGAACTTTTTCTCTCTGGCCCCTTGTGTCCGATTTAGTTGGGTATCACAAGAATGACTCAATTTATATAATTAACTTTCACAACAGCCATTTCTGTTAGTCAGCAGTAAACTGAAGGGAGAAAACACTAATTAGAATGAGGAAGCATTTCCTCCTGGCCAGGAGGGTACTTGGAAAACAAAACTGTTACATGTTGGTATAAAAAAGGAATAATGTAACTAGTGGAACATACATATATTACATATGTAATATAAATATTTATTATAAATATCACATATTTATACCTATATTAGGGTTAGGTGTAGGTAGCTCTAACCCTAATACATATTTACATGTATTTTTAATACATAATATATTTTTACCTAATGTTCTTTTCTGTTCCAGGATGCCATCTAAGATACCACATTAGATTTAGTTGCTGTACTTCCTTAGGCTTCTCCTGTGTTAGTTTCGCAGCCATTGCTTGTTTTTGATGGCTGACAGTTTTCAAGAGTACTGTTCAAGTATTTTGTAAAATGTACCTTAGTAGGGATTTGTCTAATCTTTTTCTCATGATTAAACTGGAACTATGGGACTTGGGAAGGAAGACCACAGAGATAAAATACCATTTCCATCACATTATTATTTTAACATGACTTAGCATTGTTGATATTGACCTTGATCACCTGGCTGAGTGTTACTAGGTTTCTCCACTATATAGGTACTCTTTCTCCCCACTACCTGTGCTGTCGCTCTTGGGAAGGAAGTTACTATGTGCATCCCATACTTTAGGAATAGGGAATTATACTCAACCTCCTTGAGGGTGGAGTAGCTACATAAATTATTTGAAATTCTTTTACATAAGGAATTTGTCTCTTCCCTATTTTTTTATTTATCCAATCATTTATATCTATCTGGACTTGTGGATATTTATTTTATAATTTAGGTTGTAATTCAACACTACTTCATTTTGTTGAAATGTTTTAGCTTTTGGCCAGGTGCAATGGCTCCTGCCTATAATCCCAGCACTTTGGGAGGCCGAGGCAGGCAGATCACCTGAGGTCAGGAGTTCAAGACCAGCCCGGCCAACATGGTGAAACCCCATCTCTACTAAAAATACAAACATTAGCCAGGTGTGGTGGTGCTCCTGTAATCCCAGCTACTCAGGAGGCCCAGGCAGGAGAATCACTTGAACCTGGGAGGCAGAGGTTGCTGTGAGCTGAGATTGCGCCACTGCTGTCCAGCCTGGGTGACAGAGTGAGACTCCATCTCAAAAAAAAAAGAAAAGAAAATGTTTTAGCTTTGTCCATTGGGAGTTCAGTCAGCTTTATATCCCTTTGAAGTATTCCTTTGTCATATCCCTGTATTAGTGTACATGTGTATGTATGTGTGGTGTATTTACATTTGAATACTTACTTGCATTCTGGCACTACAAGGTATTCCAGGTTCATCTTGTATATTGCCTTCCAATATCAGTCCTAGAATTAGCCATTTCTACAAGGAACACTGGTTCCTTTTATTGGACAGTGGTGTTAGAAACTAAGATCTGGATACTAGGTATTCTTGATTTGACCTACTTTTACTTTCCAGAACATACCTTAATTTCATGCATCTAGCTAATTGGTACTAGAGAAGCTTTTGGGAAATGGCAAGCTCAGACTGGCGAGTGATAGTGGTAGGTAAAACCAGTCTTAGAGCCACAACAGGTTATTTCAGCAGCTGCTAGGTGAAACCAGTCTTAGGGTTATAGAAGGCCATTTCAGCAACTGAGCTTGTGAACAATAATTCTTGGAGCAAGTGCTATGTGCCCTGAGAGCTTTTTCTCTCTAGCCCCTTGTCTCCGATTTAGTTGGGTATCACAAGGATGACTCAGTTTATATTTGGCCATGATGTTTGGCCATGATGTTTTCTCTTTATGGAATGTTCTCCACCTTTCATTTGCCAGACGTACTCCATTTCAGGACAAAGCCTGCTCAAGTACTGTGTCCTCTGGAATGCATACCTTTATACTCTGTAGGTGATTTGCTTTCTCTTTTTAGTCCTTTTGCACATTTTACATACTATTATAGCACATATCCTACTATAGCATTAGTTTACCTGTTTTTGTCCTCTTAGTGAGCTACTTCAGGGCAGTAATAGTTGGGGGATTCTTATTTGTTAAAAACACATATGAAATTTAAAAAAACCAGTTGTCTCTTTGAGGAAAAGGATGGTGGTGATAGTTAAAGTAGGATTTGAATGACTGGTTTTATCAAAACTAGAGTCTGGGGAGTTGGGGAGGTATTGGTTAAAGGATACAAAATTTCAGTTAGAGGGAATAAGTTCAAGAGCTGTATTGTATAACATGATGACAGTAGTTAAGAATGTGTGTATTAGAGGTTGGGTGCAGTGGCCCACACCTGTAATCCCAGCACTTTGGAAGGCTGAGGGGGGTGGATCACAAGAGCAGCAGTTCGAGACCAGCCTGACCAACATGGTGAAACCCCATCTCTACTAAAAATACGAAAATTAGCTGGGCATGGTGGTGAGTGCCTGTAATCTCAGCTGCTTGGGAGGCTGAGGCAGGAGAATTGCTTGAACCTGGGAGAGGGAGGTTACAGTGAGCTGAGATCGCGCCACTGCACTCCAGCTTGGGCAACAGAATGAGACCCTGTCTCAAAAAAAAAAAAAAAAAAATATATATATATATATATATATATATATATATATATATATATGTATGTATGTATGTATTGTATTTTTGAAAATTGGATAGAGAGTTGATTGTAGGTGTTCTCACCAAAAAAATCTTAAAATAGGTAAGGTAATACATATGTTGGCCCCATTTAGCCATTCTACAATGTATACATATTTCAAAACATTATATTGTACATGATAAATATATTCAATTTTTGTTAATTAAAATATATAAATAAAACAACAAACCCCCAAAATCTACAGTCTGAAAGACTGTAGATAAATAAATAAAATGAAATAAATAAGAAATAAATGAGTATAGTGACAGCTGGAAACCATTTTTATATAACAACACAAATTCAGATTGGTATGATTTATAGAATACTTTGAAAAACTAAAGAATATTCAATATTCTTTAATATGAATTAATATATAATGTAAAAATATAAAAACATGTTGGTATAGCCTTTTCGCACTTTTGGTGAGGGAAGAAGGAAAAGAAATGAGATACCAACTTGGGCAACATGGCAAAACCCTGTCTCTACAAAAACAGAAAACGAAAAACAAAAAATTAGCTGTGCGTGGTGGTCCGTGCCTGTAGTCTCAGCTGCACTACAGGCTGAGACAGGAGAACTGCTTGAGCCCAGGAGGTTGAGGCTGTAGTGACCTGTGACTGCACCACCATGCTCCAGCCCGGGTGACAGAGTGAGACCCTGCCTCCAAAAAGGAAAATAAGATGGAGAAGGGTTGGAGACTTAAATCATCTATAAACTTTTCTGACTTTTTTAGAAAGTGGGTTTGAAATATATATGACTGTTGGCTGTGCATGGTGGCTAATGCCAGTAATCCTTGTGCATTGGGAGACTGAGGCAGGTGGATTGTATGAGGCCAGTAGCTCAAGACCAGCCTGGGTAATAGTGAGACTCCATTTCTACGAAAAGTAAAAAAATTAGCTGGGTTTAGTGGTGCTCGCCTGTAGTCCTAGCTACTTGGGAGCTGAGGTGGGAGGATCACTTGAGTGCAGGAGCTCAGTATTACAGTGAGCTGTGATCACACTACCACACTCTAGCCTAGGTGACAGAGTGAGACTCTGTCTCAAAGCAAACAATAAATTAAAAACATATAGCAAATACTAAAATTATGAAGTGTTGGTGGAGGGTATACCAGGGTATAGGATGGTTTTCTTTTTATGTTTAAGAAATTAGTTTTAAGACAGAATGAAGAAAATAATAAACAATAGACTTTCAAATAGTCTGGTAGACTGAAGACCCTCTTTAATACTAAATAAAATCAGCCAGTAGAATAAAGTAGTAACAACAACAAAAATACTAAATATAGTCAAGCTAGAAAGCAAAAATAGACAATTGTCAGCTACTAGAACCAAGAAGGGAAATCAGTGTCATTGCAATGGTTTTATCAGAACCTCCCAGACAAAGTCCCAAATTTTGGGTCTCACATACCCTGCATCATTTCTCCAGTTGCTTTCAGCAACTGGCCCTCTCAACTAGATATAGACATTAGGGGCCGAAGACTGGTCTTATACCTGGAGGTGAGATATAAGACCTCTGTCCTGTAGAAAAGATGCAGAGTATGCGAGACCCAAAATTTGGGGGTTAGCCTGGGAGATTTCTTGGCTTTGCACAAAAAAGAATTCAAGAATGAGTCAGCAGTGAAACACAGCAACTTTATTAAACTCGCACCACCCCTTGCAGAGCAGGACTAACCTATAGGCAGTGTGCCGAGATCCCTTGTGGGCTGTTGGCTAACAATTTACATCCATTTTTAATTACATGCAAATTAAGGCGCAGGTTATTCAGAAATCCCTAAAAAAGGAGTGGTAACTTAAGAGTTGTGGCATTTGTAAAGTGTCATGGTGTTTGTGGGAGTATCTTACGCTAATGAACGATGAGTGCCACTAGAGGTTGCTTTTGGCGCCATCTGCAGGTTCTGGCCATTTTCTTCAGTTTATCTTGCCCAGATGGGGAAGTGAGTCCTGCTGGTCTCCTGTCATACAAGGAAGAGCTATAATATAAAAGCCTGGCGTGTACTTTCCAAATAATGTTTAGTGAAATTTTACCTGAAGATTCAGGGAAGCAGTAAAAAGGTGACCATTTACCCAGGGCCAAAGGGAGAAAAGGCATCATTAGCCTCAAAAAGTGAAAACTACAGGCATACTTCAATGATGTTTTAGGTTCAGTTCCCAACCACTGCAATAAAGTAGGTATCTCAATAAAGTGAGTCACTAATTTTTTGATTTCCCAGTGCATATAAGTTATGTTTGCACTATTATGTAGCCCATTAAGTGTGCAGTAGCATTGTCTTAAATAACTCATGTACCTTAATTTTAAAATACTTGATTGTTAAAAAATGCTAATTTTCACCTGAGTCTTCAGCAAGTGTTAATCTTTTTGCTGGTGAAGGATCTTGCCTCAACGTTGATAGCTGCTGACTGATCAGCATAGTGGTTGCTGAAAGTTGGGGTGGCTCTGGCAATTTCTTAAAATAAAACAACAATTACATTTGCTGCAGTGGTTGGCCCTTCTTTCATGAAAGGTTTCTCTGTAGCATGCAGTGCTGTTTGGTAGCCTTTTTTTTTTTTTGAGATGGAGTTTCACTTTTGTCGCCCAGGCTGGAGTGCATTGGTGCAATCTCGGCTCACTGCAGCTCTGCCTCCCGGGTTCAAGCGATTCTCCTGCCTCAGCCTCCAGAGTAGCTGGGATTACAGGCATCCACCACCATGCCTGGCTAATTTTTTTTGTATTTTTGGTAGAGATAGGGTTTTACCATGTTGGGCAGGCTGGTCTCGAACTCCTGACCTCAGGTGATCCGCCCGCCTCGGCCTCCCAAAGTGCTGGGATTATAGGCATGAGCCACTGCGCCCGGCCTGTTTGATAGCATTTTACACAAACTAGAGCTTCTTTCAAAATTGGAGTCAATCCTCTCAAACCCTACTGCTGCTTTATCAGTTAAGATTATATCATAGTCTAAATCCTTTGTTCACATTTCAACAGTGTTCACAGCATCTACATCAGTAGTAGATTTTCATCTTGAGAAACCACTTTTTTTGCTCATCCATAGGAAGCAATTTCATATCCATTGAGGTTTTATCATAAGATTGCAGCAATTCATGCATATCTTCACACTCCACTTCTAATTCTAGTTATCTTGCTGTCTTCACCATATATGCAGTTACTTTCTCTGCTGAAGTCTTGAATCCCTCAAAATTATCCATAAGGGTTGGAATCAACTTCTCCCAAACTCCTGTTGCTGTTGATATTTTGACCTCTTCCCATGAATTATGAATGTTCTTAATGGTGTCTAGAATGGTGAATTCTTTCCAGAAGGTTTTCAGTGTACTTTGCCCAGATCCATAAGAGGAATCACTGTCTACAGCAGCTATTGTAGCTTTATGAAATGTATTTTCTAAATAGTAAGACTTGAAATTAAAAAATAATCCTTGACCCATTAGCTACAGAATGGATGTTGTGTTAGCAGCCAGAAAAGCAACTTTGATCTCTTTGGATATCTCCATCTGAGCTCTTGAGTAACCAAGTGCATTGTCAGTGAATAGTAATAGTTTGAAAGGAATCTATTTTTCTAAGCAGTAGGTCCCAGAAGCTGGGTTAAAATATTCAGTAACACATGCGGTAAAGAGATGTACTGTCACTCAGGCTTTGTTATTCCATTTAGAGAGCACAGACAGAATAGATTTAGCATCATTTTGAAGAGACCTAGGATTTTCAGAATGGTCAATAAGCATTGGCTTCAGTGGAAAGTCACCATCTGCATTAGCCCCTAGTGAGAGAGTTAGCTTGCCCTTTGAAGCTTTGAAGCCAGGCATTGACTTCTCTTTTGCTGTGAAAGCCCTAAATGATGTCTTCTTCCTATAGAAGGCTGTTTTATCCACATAGACTGTTATTACTGCTGTTTAGTGTAGGCATCTTCATCAATTAGCTAGGTCCTGAATAAAACTTACTACATCTTCTACATCAGCACTTGCTGCTTCACCTTGCATTTTCTTTTTTTTTTTTTTTTTATTATACTTTAAGTTCTAGGGTACATGTGCATAACGTGCAGGTTACATATGTATACATGTGCCATGTTGGTGTGCTGCACCCATCAACTCGTCAGCACCCATCAATTCATCATTTATATCAGGTATAACTCCCCAATGCAATCCCTCCCCCCTCCCCCCTCCCCATGATAGGCCCCAGTGTGTGATGTTCCCCTTCCCGAGTCCAAGTGAGCTCATTGTTCAGTTCCCACCTATGAGTGAGAACATGCGGTGTTTGGTTTTCTCTTCTTGTGATAATTTGCTAAGAATGATGGTTTCCAGCTGCATCCATGTCTCTACAAAGGACGCAAACTCATCCTTTTTTATGGCTGCATAGTATTCCATGGTGTATATGTGCCACATTTTCTTAATCCAGTCTGTCACTGATGGACATTTGGGTTGATTCCAAGTCTTTGCTATTGTGAATAGTGCCGCAATAAACATACGTGTGCATGTGTCTTTGTAGTAGCATAATTTATAATCCTTTGGGTATATACCCAGTAGTGGGATGGCTGGGTCATATGGTACATCTAGTTCTAGATCCTTGAGGAATCGCCATACTGTTTTCCATAATGGTTGAACTAGTTTACAATCCCACCAACAGTGTAAAAGTGTTCCTATTTCTCCACATCCTCTCCAACACCTATTGTTTCCTGATTTTTTAATGATTGCCATTCTAACTGGTGTGAGATGGTATCTCATTGTGGTTTTGATTTGCATTTCTCTGATGGCCAGTGATGATGAGCATTTTTTCATGTGTCTGTTGGCTGTATGAATGTCTTCTTTTGAGAAATGTCTGTTCATATCCTTTCCCCACTTTTGGATGGGGTTGTTTGTTTTTTTCTTGTATATTTGTTTGAGTTCTTTGTAGATTCTGGAAATTAGCCCTTTGTCAGATGAGTAGATTGCAAAAATTTTCTCCCATTCTGTAGGTTGCCTGTTCACTCTGATGGTAGTTTCTTTTGCTGTGCAGAAGCTCTTTAGTTTAATGAGATCCCATTTGTCAATTTTGGCTTTTGCTGCCGTTGCTTTTGGTGTTTTAGACATGAAGTCCTTGCCCGTGCCTATGTCCTGAATGGTACTACCTAGATTTTCTTCTAGGGTTTTTATGGTATTAGGTCTAACATTTAAGTCTCTAATCCATCTTGAATTAATCTTCGTATAAGGAGTAAGGAAAGGATCCAGTTTCAGCTTTCTACTTATGGCTAGCCAATTTTCCCAGCACCATTTATTAAATAGGGAATCCTTTCCCCATTTCTTGTTTTTCTCAGGTTTGTCAAATATCAGATGGTTGTAGATGTGTGGCATTATTTCTGAAGGCTCCGTTCTGTTCCATTGGTCTATATCTCTGTTTTGGTACCAGTACCATGCTGTTTTGGTTACTGTAGCCTTGTAGTATAGTTTGAAGTCAGGTAGCGTGACGCCTCCGGCTTTGTCCTTTTGACTTAGGATTGTCTTGGCAATACGGGCTCTTTTTTGGTTCCATATGAACTTTAAAGCAGTTTTTTCCAATTCTGTGAAGAAACTCATTGGTAGCTTGATGGGGATGGCATTGAATCTATAAATAACCTTGGGCAGTATGGCCATTTTCACGATATTGATTCTTCCTATCCATGAGCATGGTATGTTCTTCCATTTGTTTGTGTCCTCTTTGATTTCACTGAGCAGTGGTTTGTAGTTCTCCTTGAAGAGGTCCTTTACATCCCTTGTAAGTTGGATTCCTAGGTATTTTATTCTCTTTGAAGCAATTGTGAATGGAAGTTCATTCCTGATTTGGCTCTCTGCTTGTCTGTTACTGGTGTATAAGAATGCTTGTGATTTTTGCACATTAATTTTGTATCCTGAGACTTTGCTGAAGTTGCTTATCAGCTTAAGAAGATTTTGGGCTGAGACGATGGGGTTTTCTAAATACACAATCATGTCATCTGCAAACAGGGACAATTTGACTTCTTCTTTTCCTAACTGAATACCCTTGATTTCTTTCTCTTGCCTGATTGCCCTAGCCAGAACTTCCAACACTATGTTGAATAGGAGTGGTGAGAGAGGGCATCCCTGTCTTGTGCCAGTTTTCAAAGGGAACTTTTCCAGTTTTTGCCCATTCAGTATGATATTAGCTGTGGGTTTGTCATAAATAGCTCTTATT
>NC_045434.1:171428189-171463315 GCF_002776525.5 Piliocolobus tephrosceles
GGCTGCAGCAGCTGACCAGCACCGATTGTCCGGCACTCCCGAGTGAGATGACCCCAGTACCTCAGTTGAAAATGCAGAAATCGCCGGTCTTCTGTGTCGCTCGCGCTGGGAGTTGGAGACTGAAGCTGCTCCTATTCGGCCATCTTGCTCCGCTCACCTTGCATTTTCATGTTGTGGAGATGACTTCCTTCCTTGAACTTCATGAGCCAGCCTCTGCAAGCTTCAAACTTTTCTTCTGCATGTCCTCACCTGTGTCATATAATGTAAGCAAGTTAGGTCCTTGCTCTGCATTAGGTTTTGGCTTAAGGAAAAGTTTCAACTGGTTTAATCTTCTTTTCAGGCCGCTAAAACTTTCTCCGTATTAGTAGTAAGGCTGTTTTGCTTTCTTATTATTTGTATATTCACTGGAGTAACACCTAATTTCCCTCAAGAACTTTTCCTTTGCCTTCACAACTTGACTATTTGGTGCCAAAAAAACCTCGCTTTAAGCTTATCTCAACTTCCAACATTTCTTTCTCATTAAATTTAATCATTTTTAGCTTTTGATTTAAAATGAGAAACACGATTGAACCCTTAGAGGCTATTGTTGGGTTATTAATTGGCCTCATTTCAATTTTGTGTCTGAGAGAATAGGGACTCCCAAGGAGAAGGAGAGAGTTGGGGAACTGGCAGGTCAGCAAAGCAGTCAGGACACATACGTTTATTGATGTTCATTGTCTTGTGGGCATGGTTCATGGCACCTCAAAACAATTACAATAGTAACATCAAAGATTATAGATTACCGTAATATATATAATAATAGTGAAAAAGTTTGAAACATTGCAAGAATTACCAAAATGTGACACAGAAACATTCAATCAGCACACACTATTGGAAAAATGGTTCTGATAGACTTGCTCGATGCAGGGATGCCTTAAACCTCTAATTTTTTCTTTCTTTTTTCTTTTTTAGATGGAGTCTTGCCCGGTTGCCCAGGCTGGAGTGCAGTGGCGCAATCTTGGCTGTGTGCAACTTCTGCCTCCCGGGTTCAAGCGATTCTCCTGCCTCAGCCTCCCGAGTAGCTGGGACTACAGGCACATGCTGCCACGCCCAGCTACTTTTTTGTATTTTAGTAGAGACAGGGTTTCACTGTGTTGCCCAGGCTGGTCTCGAACTCCTGAGCTCAGGCAGTCAGCCTGCCTCCGCCTTCCAAAGTGCTAGGATTATAGGCATGAGCCAACGTGCCCGGCCCCTTCAATTTTTTAAAAATGCAGTATCTTCATAGTACTGTAGAGTGTAATAAAATGAGTTTGCTTATACAAAATTCTGTCAAATGATTAAGATTAAATTCATGCAAATTAAAACTGGTCTAGAACTAACAAAGTCCATAAAGTTCCAGCCATTGCATATACAGGAAACACTTTATAAGGATACCATCATAATGCATGGTATGAAAATAAATCTTTCTGAAGATGAACTCAGTTGTTAGACGTTGTATGCCACAGGAGAAGCCACAGTCACATTCAGCAGATGCTGAAATCATAGAACTAATAACTTGAGAACTTGTAACAAAGAGACTTTTAGATATGTTTAAAAGATATAAAACTGTAAAGAATAGAATTTATAAGCCAGAAATGGTGAAAAAATAGAATAGATTGGATTTTATAAAGAATCTAAAAGTACATCCTCAAAGAAAAAACTCTGTAATAAGTAGATAAATTGGAAAACTATTCGTTTAAAAAAATGGTATAGAAGATAAGTGAATCATCACTATACAAATTTGTATAGAAAATTTAAAAGATGACATGGAGGCTAGAATGAGATGCACCTGCATGGCAAGTAGGAGCTCTGAAAGGACAGAATTGATTAGGTAAGAGAGAGAATATTCAAATGAATAAAAGTTGAGAATGTCTTAGATTTATAAAAATATGCAACAACAAACACCATGTCATATACTTAACTCATAATAGCAAAATAAAAAACAAGCACTAAAAGCCACCAGAGAATGGGATGGTTAGAAAACAAGTAGGAGCGTGGCAGACTCAAGCCCAACCATAATAATTACATGAAATATAAATACTTTAAATACTTTAATATAGAGGCAGATGTTGTTGTAGTGGATAAAACGCAAGACCTGACTATAGTCTGTCTAAAAGAAATGTACTGTATAAGTAAAGCCACAGTTAAAAAATATGGAAAATTATATACTATGATGTTTATTGAAAAGCTAGATGACAATGTTAATACCAGACTAAGTAGACTTCAGTACAAGGCATATTACCAAAGATAAACATAATCACAAGAGAATCAATTTTTCGAGAAAGTAACACACCAAATTTGTGTACACTCATCATCAAGCAAACATGAGCAAAACTGAAGGCAGATATAGACAAATCCACAAGTGCAAATGGAGATTTTCACAGTTCTTTCTCAATAATTAACAGAACAAGTAGAATCAGTAAAGATACAGATAATTTGAACACTACTATCAATAACGACTTAATTGACATTTATAGAGTTAAATGGCAATTCCACACAATAAGAGAGAATACACATTTATGTGCATATGAAACATTTAGCAATACAGATTATTGGGCTATTCAGTCTTCATAAATTTCCAAGGACGGAAATCATACAGATAAATTTCTCCATCCACAATGGAATTAAATTAGAAATCAACAGCAAAAAGATGTTTGGAAAATGGTATGTGTTTAGGAATTAAGTAACGTTCTTCCAAATATAACACATGGGCCAAAAAACAGATCATGAGGAAAACTTTAGAAAGAACTTTGAACTGAATGATAATGAAAACACATATAAAAATTTGTAAGATGTAGCTACAGCAGTGCCTAGAGGTAAATTTACAGCTATAAATGCTTACATTAGAAGGGAAGAAGGGATTAAAATCATTGCTCTATACTTCCACCTTAAGAAGCTGGAAGAGCAACTTAAGCCAAGTAAGTGGAAAGAAGGAAATAATAAAGATGAATCCAGAAATGAATGAAATAAAAAATAGAGAAAATAATGAAAGCAAATACTAGTACTTTTTTTTTTTACATTTTTTATTTTATCTTTTTTTAAAATTTCAGTTTTTGGGGAATAGGTGGTGTTTGGTTACATGGATAAGTTCTTTAGTGGTGATTTGTGAGATTTTCATGCTCCCATCACGCAAGCACTGTACACTGTACCCAGTGTGTAGTCTTTTATCCCTCACTCCACTCCTACCTGTTCCCTCAAATCCCCAAAGTCCATTGTATCATTCTTATGCCTTTGTGTCCTCGTAGCTTAGCTCCCACTTATAAGTGAGAATACAATGTTCAGTTTTCCATTCCTGAGTTACTTCACTTAGAATGATGATCTCCAACTCCTAGGTTGCTGCTAATGCCATTATTTTGTTTCTTTTTATGGCTGAGTAGTATTCCATGGGATATATATATACCACATTTTCTTTATTCACTCATTGATTGATGGGAAGTTCCATATTTTTGTAATTGCTAACTGTGCTGCTATAAACGTGTGTGCCAGAGTCTTTTTCATATAATGACTTCTTTTCCTCTGGGTAGATACCCAGGAATGGGATTGCTGGATAAAATGGTGCATCTGCTTTTAGTTCTTTAAGGAATCTCCATACTGTTTTTCATAGTGGTGTACTAGTTTACATTCCCACCAGCAGTGTAAAAGTGTTCTATTTTAACCACATCCATACCAACATCTATACTTTTTTGAGATTTTGATTAAGGCCATTCTTGCAAGAGTAAGGTGGTATCGCATTGTGATTTTGATTTGCATTTGCCTGATCATTAGTGATGTTGAGCATTTTTTCATGATTTTTTGCCATTTGTATATCTTCTTTTGAGAATTGTCTAATCATGTCCCTAGCCCAGTCTTTAATAGGATTGTTTGTTTTTTTCTTGCTGATTTGAGTTCCTTGTAGATTCAGGATATTAGTTCTTTGTTGGATGCGTAGTTTGCCAGGATTTTCTCCCACTCTGTGGGTTGTCTGTTTACGCTGCTGATTGTTTCTTTTCCTGTGCAGAAGCTTTTGAGTTTAGTTAAGTTTCATCTATTCATCTTGGGTTTTGTTGCATTTGCTTTTGTGTTCTTGGTCATGAAGTCTTTGCCTAAACCAATGTTCAGAATAGTTTATCCAATGTTATCTTCTTGAATTGTATGGTTTCAGGTTTTAGATTTAAGTCTTTGATCCATGTTGAGTTGAGTTTTTATAAGGTGAGAGATGAGGATCCAGTTTCATTCTTCTGCATGTGACTAGCCAGTTATCCCAGGATCATTTGTTGAATAGGGTGTTCTTTCCCCACCGTATGTTTTTGTTTGCTTTGTTGAAGATCAGTTGACTATAAGTTTTGGGCTTTATTTCTGTTCTCTATTCTGTTGCATTGGTCTGTATGCCTATTTTTATACTAGTACCATGATGTTTTGGTGACCATTGCCTTGTAGTATAGTTTGAAGTTGGGTAATGTGATGCCTCCAGATTTGTTCTTTTTGTTTGGTCTTATTTTGGCTTTATGGGCACTTTTCCGGTTTCATGTGAATTTTAGGATTGTTTTTTCTAGTTCTGTGAAGAATGATGATGGTATTTTAATGGCAGTTGCATTGAAGTTGCAGATTGCTTTTGGCAATATGGTCATTTTCCCAATGTTGATTCTACCCATCCATGTCATGGGATGTGTCCATTTGTGTCATCTGTGATTTCTTTCAGCAGTGTTTTGTAGTTTGCCTTATAGAGGTCTTTCACCTCCTTGGTTAAGTATACTCCTAAGATTTTTTGTTTTGCGGCTATTTTAAAAGGGGTTGAGTTCTTGATTTGATTCTCTGCTTGGTCACTGTTGGCGTATAGCAGTGCTACTGATTTGTGTATTTGATTTTGTATCCTGAAACAAACACTGAATTCATTTATCATATCTAGGAGCTTTTTGGATGAGTCTTTAGTGTTTCCTAGGTATACGATTATATCATTGACAGACATCAACAGTTTGACTTCCTCTTTACTGATTTGGATGTGCTTTATTTCTTTCTCTTGTCTGATTGCTCTGGCTAGGACTTCCAGTACTCTGTTAAATAGAAGTGGTGAAAGTGGGCATCCTTATCTTATTCTAGTTCTCAGGGGGAATACTTTCAGCTTTTCCCAGAACTTCAGTATAATTTTGGCTGTGGATTTGTCGTAAATGGCTTTTATTACCTTAAGGTATGTCCTTTCTATGCCGATTTTGCTGAGGGTTTTAATCACAAACAGAAGCTGGATTTTTGTCAACTGCTTTTTCTGCATCTGTTGAGATTATCATGTGATTTTTGTTTTTAATTTGTTTATGTGGTGTATCACATTTATTGACTTGTGTATATTAAACCATCCTGGCATCCCTGATATGAAACTCACTTGATCATGGTGGATTCTTATTTTGATATGCAGTTGGATTTGGTTAGTATCAGTTGTAATATCTCCCCTTTCATTTGTAATTGAGCTTAGTTGGATCTTTTGGTTAATCTCGGTAATGGTCTGTCAATTTTGTTCATCTTTTCAAAGAACCGGCGTTTTGTTTCATTTATCTTTTGTAGTTTTGTTTGTTTCAATTTCATTTAGTTCTGCTCTGATCTTGGTTATTTCTTTTTTTTTTTTTTCTGTTGCATTTGGTTTTGTTTTCTTCTTGTTTCTTTAGTTTCTTGAGATATGACCTTAGATTGTCTATTTGTGCTCTTTGAGACTTTTTGATCTAGGCATTTAATGGTATGAACTTCCCTCTTAGTAACACTTTTGCTGTATCCCAGAGGTTTGATAGGTTGTGTCATTATTATTGTTAAGTTCAAAGAATTTTTTAGTTTCCATTTTGATTTCATCATTGACCCAAAGATCATTCAGGAGCGGATTATTTAATTTCCATGTATTTGCATGGTTTTGAGGGTTTCTTTTGGAGTCGATTTCCAATTTTATTCCACTGTGGTCGGACAGAATACTTGATATAATTTTGATTTTCTTAAACTGATTGACACTCATTTTATGGCCTACTATATGGTGTATCTTGGAGAATGTTCCATGTACTGATGAATAGAATGTATATTCTGCAGTTGTTGGGTAGAATGTTCTGTAAATGTCCGTAAGTCCATTTGTTCTAGGGTATAGTTTAAGTCCATTGTTTCTTTGTTGACTTTCTGTCTAGTCCTGTCAGTGAAATATTGAAGTCTCCCGCCATTGTTGTGTTGCCATCCATCTCATTTCCTAGAACTTTTATAAATGGGAGCTCCAGTGTTTGTTATATATATTTAGCACTGTAATATTTTCCTGTTGTACTAGTCCCTTTATCATTATATAATGTCCCTTTTTGTCTTTTTAAACTGTTGGTGCTTTAAAGTTTGTTTTTTCTGATATAAGAATAGCTACTCTTGCTTGCTTTTTGTGTCCTTTTGCCTGGAATGTCTTTCCCCTTTACCTTAAGTTTATGTGAGTCTTTATGTGTTAGGTGAGTCTCTTGAAGACAGCACTTACTTGGTTGGTGAATTCTTATCCATTCTGCCATTCTGTATCTTTTAAGTGGAGCATTTAGGCCGTTTAGTTCATTTTTAGTATTGAGATGTGAGGTGCAGTTACTCTATTGTGCTAACAAATACTAGATCTTATTCCTCTATCTGACTGTGTTTTTGTACCCATTAACTATCCTATCTTTATTCTCCTCTGCCCACTGCCCTTGCCAGTTGCTAGTTACCATCATTCTACTCCCTATCCAACATTCTCTGTTTTTGACACTTTGTTCCTCTGGTTTTGTAGCTTTTTGTTCATGATATTTTCGCTGTATGAGCATGTTTAAGATGATGATTGATAGACTTTGTCTACTGAGTCTGATGCCTGTTTTTCCTCGGTACAGCTTCTGTTAATTTCTGTCTTGAATGGGCCACATACTTTGTTGCTTCTCTGCACACTTTACATATATTTAAATGGACATTTAAAACATACAATATGATATCTCTGGAGGTTAGATTGGTTCTCATTCTCATGTTTTTTTTTTTTTTTTCATTGCTTTCTGTGGGTTGCAGTTGTTTGTTTAATGACTTCTAAACTATTTTTGTAACTTTGTTTTCTTTGTTACAAGTGGTTTCTGTCTTAGTCTATTTGTCCATCGTAACAAAATACAGTAGTCTGGTTTGGCTTCAACAAAAGACATTTATCTTCTTGTAATTCTGAAAACTAATTGTGTGTCATAAGGGTACCAGCACGGCCAGTTTCTGGTGAGGGCTGTCTTCCTGACTTGCAGATGGCTGCTGTCTTGCTGTGTTCTCACCTGATGGGGTGGCGAGGGAGACAGCAATTTTTTTTTTTTTAATTATTTAGTTTTCCTTTCTAGTCTTTCAAGCTTGAAACAAGTACTTTGGTATCTCTTCTTATAAGGGCATTAATCTTTTTATTAAATAACTTCTTATTTTTATGAACTTAGGAGTACAAGTGCAGTCGAGTTACATGGACATAATGTAAGGGCACTAATCCTATCATGAAGGTTCTACCTTCATAACCTTATCTAATCCTAGTTACCTCTCAAAGACCTCGTCTCTAAATACCATCATAGTGGATTTTAGGATGTCACCATGGGAGGATACAGATAGTCAATCCATAGCAGTCTCTTGTTTTTAATCTGTGGTCTACTAGTGTTTTGTTTTTCAACTTTTGTTTCAGATTCAGGGGGTACAGATAGAAGTTTATTACTTGGGTATATTGTGTGATGCTTGAGGTATGAAATGATCTTGTCACTCAGGTACTCAACATAGTACCGAATAGTCAACCCTTGCCTCTCTCCCCGTTCTAGTAGTGCAGTTTTATTGTTACCATGTTGCCGTCCATGAGTACCTGATGTTTAGCTCTCACTTGTAAATGAGAAAATGTGGTGTGTGGTTTTTTCTTTCTGCATTAATTTGCTTAGGATTGTGGCTTCCAGCTTAATCCATGTTGCTGCAAAGACATAATGTAGTTCTCTTGATGGCTGCATAGTATTCCACAGTGTATACATGCCACATTTTCTTTATCCAGTTCACTGTTGATGGGCACATGGGTTGATTCCATGTCTTTGCTATTGTGAATAGTGCTGCAATTAACATATGAGTGCATTTATCTTTTTGGTACAATTTTTTTTTTTTTTAATATATACACAGGGATTGCTGATTTAAATGCTGTTTTAAGTTGTTTCAGAAATTTACAAACTACTTTTGTAGTGACTGAACTAAGTTGTATTCCCACCCACAGTGTATAAATATTCACTTTATATCTGCAGCCTCACCAGCATCTGTTTTTAAAAATATATATCTTAAAAATAGTCACTTTGACTTGTGTGAGATGGTATGTTATCATAGTTTTGATTTGCATTTGTCTGTGATTGTTGATGTGGAACATTTTTTCATGTTTGTTGGCCATGTGTACATCTTCTTTTGAGAAGTGTTCGTGGCCTTTGCCCATTTTTTAATGGGGTTACTTGTTTTTTGCTTGTTGATTTGTTTAAGTGGCTTATAGATTCTGGATATTACATCTTTGTCAGATGTGTAGTTTGTGAATATTTTTTCCCATTCTGTAGGTTGTCTGTTTACCCTGTTGATAGTTTCTTTTGCTGTGCATAAGCTCTTTAGTTTAATTAGGTCTAACTTGTCAATTTTGGTTTTTGTCATAGTGGATTTTGAGAACTTAGTAGTAAATTCTTTGCCAAGATTGATGTCCAGAATGGCATTTCTTAGATTTTCTTCTAGATTCTTATAGTTTGAGGTGGTCTTATATTTAAATCTTTAATCCATCCTGAGTTATTTTTTTAAATGGTGAAAACTAGGGGTCTAGTGTCATTCTTCTGCACATGGGTAACCAGCTATTCCAGCACTGTTTGTTTATTCAATAGGCAGTACTTTCTGTAGAGGACTACGTGCTCGCAAATAAGACGTTCCCGATAAGTCCTGCTCTTGCAGACGAAGCAGGGCATTCCCGATAAGTCCTGCTCTTGCAAATGAAGCAGGGCGTTCTTTCCCTGCAAACAGGGAGGACACAGGAGCCAGCTGCAAACAGCAGACCCTGGGGGCTTGTTTATGTGTAAACATCTTGAAAATCCAGAAAGTCAGGGAAAGGTCAGAAAAACAACAATGTGTCTTGTGACTTGGTAACATTCCACAAACGACTGTATAAAATAAAGCGGAGCGTGTCGTTTGGGGCGGTCACCATGTTTGTCTTGTCTTGTGTTGTCTTGTGTGTTCATTCCTTATTCTTTTGTTTAAGAAACATGCGGACCCCAACATCTTGCGCAGCGAGCAGGGTCTGTGGCTCCACGAGAGCAAGGAACTGGAGGGGGAACACCCTGGGCAGGTAAATAAATGAAGGGGGACCCACGGGAAAATTATGAGGAATTCCACCCCTCTGGCCTCTGAATATTTGCGGTTACTCCAGGGACTGTTGATGTCTATAGGAGTAGAAGTAAAAGAAAAGACTTGGAAGTGACTGTTTGCCCATGTTGAACAACATTGTTATTGGTTTCAATATCAAACCAAAGTGCAGTTAAACAGAAAGGAATGGTTACAAGTGGTTAAAGTCCTGCATCGAGCTCATCAGTGAGGGCAAACGATGCCTCTGACTTTGTGGACTTTGTGTAGTTCCATTACTCAGGCATTAGAGTTATTTGAAACTGACTCAGAGCGTGGCGATACTGCCACAGGAGGTGAGGCATCTGAAGCTTTAGAGAGGAATGATCCTAGAGAGGAACATATTTACACCCCGGTTGCTGAGGACAAGGAATTGGAAGAAGAGTTAATGCCTCCTTCATCTGAAGGAAATTCTGATTTGCAGCATATTTTAGAGATGTTACAAGAGTTGTTAAAATTGCAAGGTGCCGCTGCTCCTGTTTCTCCTGTCTCTCCGCCACGAGCCTTCCCTGTTTAAAAGATTTCCCTTTGCCTCCACCTCCAACCTCTTTGCCTATGTCAGGTCAGGTTTTCTCTGTGCCTTTTCCTCCTGTAGGAGAAAAGAAGGAATTGAAGGAAAAGAATGATTTAGAGGAATTAGATCTATTCCCAATAACAAGGGCCGCTTTCGGCCCCAATGCTCAGTTCCCAAACGGTGGCCAGAATGTGACTTTTACAGCCCTACAATTTAAATTTTTGAAAGAAATGAAAGCTGCAACAAAAATTATTAAGACCTTTAAATGCCAGTGAAGCTAATTTAGATGAGTATATTCGGGCTTGTGCAGGCATTGGGGGAGCGATTTACAATGCTCAATTGTTTGCTGGGGCACTTTCTAAGGCTTTAAAAGGCAATTCTAAACAAGGTATATGCTATCAATGTGGGAAACCCGGTCATTTTAAAAAGGAATGCCGGAAAAAAATTAGGCTCTTCTGCTCTAAAAGAAACAAGGTTACCATCTGATATATGTAAACGATGTGGCAAGGGTTGACATTGGACCAATGAATGCCATTCAAAAACTGATAAGAGATACAGGGGGGCGGAGCAAGATGGCCGAATAGGAACAGCTCCAGTCTCCAGCTCCCAACGTGAGCGACACAGAAGACAGGTGATTTCTGCATTTTCAACTGAGGTACTGCATTCACCTCACTAGGGAGTGCCAGACAATTGGTGCTGGTCAGCTGCTGCAGCCCAACCAGCGAGAGCTGAAGCAGGGCGAGGCATCTCCTCACCTAGGAAGCGCAAGGGGGAAGGGAATCCCTTTTCCTAGCCATGGGAACTGAGACACACAACACCTGGAAAATCGGGTAACTCCCACCCCAATACTGCGCTGTACCAAGGGTCTTAGCAAACGGGCACACCAGGAGATTATATCCCACACCTGGCTGGGAGGGTCCCACACCTGCCCACGGAGCCTCCCTCATTGCTAGCACAGCAGTCTGTAATCTAACTGCAAGGCAGCAGCGAGGCTGGGGGAGGGGCGCCCGCCATTGCTGAGGCTTAAGTAGGTAAACAAAGCCGCTGGGAAGCTCGAATTGGGTGGAGCTCATAGCAGCTCAAGGAGCCCTGCCTGTCTCTGTAGACTCCACCTCTGGGGACAGGACACAGCTAATCAACAACAACAACAACAACAACAAAGCAGCAGAAACCTCTGCAGACGCAAACGACTCTGTCTGACAGCTTTAAAGAGAGCAGTGATCTCCCGACAAGGAGATTGAGCTCTGAGAACGGACAGACTGCTTGCTCAAGTGGGTCCCTGAACCCTGAGTAGCCTAACTGGGAGACATCCCCCACTAGGGGCAGACCGACACCCCACACCTCAAACGGTGGAGTACACCCCTGAGAGGAAGCTTCCAAAGCAAGAGTTAGACAGGTACACTCGCTGTTCAGCAATATTCTATCTTCTGCAGCCACTGCTGCTGATACCCAGGCAAACAGGGTCTGGAGTGGCCCTCAAGCAATCTCCAACAGACCTACAGCTGAGGGTCCTGACTGTTAGAAGGAAAATTAACAAACAGGAAGGACACCCACACCAAAACCCCATCAGTATGTCACCATCATCAAAGACTAGAGGCAGATAAAACCACAAAGATGGGGAAAAAGCAGGGCAGAAAAGCTAGAAATTCAAAAAATAAGAGCACATATCCCCCTGCAAAGGAAGGCAGCTCATTGCCAGCAACAGATCAAAGCTGGACAGAGAATGACTTTGACGACACGAGAGAAGAAGGCTTCAGTCCATCAAACTTCTCAGAGCTAAAGGAGGAATTACGTACCCAGTGCAAAGAAACTAAAAATCTTGAAAAACGAGTGGAAGAATTGATAACCAGAATAATTAATGCAGAGAAGGCCATAAATGAACTGACAGAGATGAAAACCATGACACGAGAAATACGTGACAAATGCACAAGCTTCAGTAACAGACTCGATCAACTGGAAGAAAGAGGATCAGCGATTGAGGATCAAATGAATGAAGTGAAGCGAGAAGAGAAATCTAAAGAAAAAAGAAGAAAAAGAAATGAACAAAGCCTGCAAGAAGTATGGGATTATGTAAAAAGACCAAATCTACGTCTGATTGGGGTGCCTGAAAGTGAGGGGGAAAATGGAACCAAGTTGGAAAACACTCTTCAGGATATCATCCAGGAGAACTTCCCCAACCTAGTAGAGCAGGCCAACATTCAAATTCAGGAAATACAGAGAACACCACAAAGATACTCCTCGAGAAGAGCAACTCCAAGACACATAATTGCTAGATTCACCAAAGTTAAAATGAAGGAAAAAAAATCTTTTTTTTTTTTTTTTTTTTTTTGAGATGGAGTCTCGCTCTGTTGCCCAGGCTGGAATGCAGTGGCCAGATCTCAGCTCACTGCAAGCTCCGCCCCCCGGGTTTATGCCATTCTCCTGCCTCAGCCTCCCGAGTAGCTGGGACTACAGGCGCCCGCCACCTCACCTGGCTAGTTTTTTGTATTTTTTAGTAGAGACGGGGTATCACCGTATTAGCCAGGATGGTCTTGATCTCCTGACCTCGTGATCCGCCCATCTCGGCCTCCCAAAGTGCTGGGATTACAGGCTTGAGCCACCGCGCCCGGCCTGAAGGAAAAAATGTTAAGGGCAGCCAGAGAGAAAGGTCGGGTTACCCACAAAGGGAAGCCCATCAGACTAACAGCAGATCTCTTGGCAGAAACTCTACAAGCCAGAAGAGAGTGGGGGCCAATATTCAACATTCTTAAAGAAAAGAATTTTAAACCCAGAATTTCATATCCAGCCAAACAAAGTTGCATAAGTGAAGGAGCAATAAAATCCTTTAGAGATAAGCAAATGCTTAGAGATTTTGTCACCACTAGGCCTGCCTTACAAGAGACCCTGAAGGAAGCACTAAACATGGAAAGGAACAACCGGTACCAGCCATTGCAAAAGCGTGCCAAAATGTAAAGACCATCGAGGCTAGGAAGAAACTGCATCAACTAACGAGCAAAATAACCAGTTAATATCATAATGGCAGGATCAAGTTCACACATAACAATGTTAACCTTAAATGTAAATGGACTAAATGGTCCAATTAAAAGACACAGACTGGCAAACTGGATAAAGAGTCAGGACCCATCAGTTTGCTGTATTCAGGAGACCCATCTCACATGCAGAGACATACATAGGCTCAGAATAAAGGGATGGATGAAGATCTACCAAGCAAATGGAGAACAAAAAAAAGCAGGGGTTGCAATCCTAGTCTCTGATAAAACAGACTTTAAACCAACAAAGATCAAAAGAGACAAAGAAGGCCATTACATAATGGTAAAGGGATCAATTCAACAGGAACAGCTAACTATCCTACATATATATGCACCCAATACAGGAGCACCCAGATTCATAAAGCGAGTCCTTAGAGACTTACAAAGAGACTTAGACTCGCATACAATAATAATGGGAATAATGACAGTGGGGTGTTGAAGAACCCCACTGTCAACATTAGACAGATCAACGAGACAGAAAGTTAACAAGGATATCCAGGAATTGAACTCATCTCTGCAGCAAGCAGACCTCATAGACATCTACAGAACTCTCCACCCCAAATCAACAGAATATACATTCTTCTCAGCACCACATCACACTTATTCCAAAACTGACCACATAATTGGAAGTAAAGCACTACTCAGCAAATGTTCAAGAACAGAAATTATAACAAACTGTCTCTCAGACCACAGTGCAATCAAACTAGAACTCAGGACTAAGAAACTCAATCAAAACCTCTCAACTACATAGAAACTGAATAACCTGCTCCTGAATGACTACTGGGTATTTAACGAAATGAAGGCAGAAATAAAGATGTTGTTTAAAACCAATGAGAACAAAGATGCAACATACCAGAATCTCTGGGATACATTTAAAGCTGTGTGTAGAGGGAAATTTATAGCACTAAATGCCGACAAGAGAAAACTGGAAAGATCTAAAATAGACACTCTAACATCTCAATTAAAAGAACTAGATAAGCAAGAGCAAACACATTCAAAAGCTAGCAGAAGGCAAGAAATAACTAAGATCAGAGCAGAACTGAAGGAGATAGAGATATAAAAAACCCTCCAAAAATTCAATGAACCCAGCAGTTGGTTTTTTGAAAAGATCAACAAAATTGATAGACTGCTAGCAAGACTAATAAAGAAGAAAAGAGAGAAGAATCAAATAGACACATTAAAAAATGATAAAGGGGATAGCACCACTGACTCCACAGAAATACAAACTACCATCAGAGAATACTATAAACACCTCTACGTAAATCAACTAGAAAATCTAGAAGAAATGGATAATTTCCTGGACACTTACACTCTCCCAAGAGGAAACCGGGAAGAAACTGAATCCCTGAATAGACCAATAGCAGGCTCTGAAATTGAGGCAACAATTAATAGCCTACCAAACCAAAAAAAGTCCAGGACCAGATGGATTCACAGCTGAATTCTAACAGAGGTACAAGGAGGAGCTGGTACCATTCCTTCTGAAACTCTTCCAATCAATAGAAAAAGAGGGAATCCTCCCTAACTCATTTTATGAGGCCAACATCATCTTGTTACCAAAGCCTGGCAGAGACACAGCAAAAACGGAGAATTTTAGACCAATATCCCTGATGAACATTGATGCAAAAATCCTCAATAAAATACTGGCAAACCGGATGCAGCAGCACATCAAAAAGCTTATTCACCATGATCAAGTGGGCTTCATCCCTGGGGTGCAAGGCTGGTTCAACATTCGCAAATCAATCAACGTAATCCAGCACATAAACAGAACCAAAGACAAAAACCACATGATGATCTCAATAGGTGCAGAAAAGGCCTTTGACAAAATTCAACAGCCCTTCATTGCTAAAAACCCTCAATAAATTCGGTATTGATGGAGCATATCTCAAAATAATAAGAGCTATTTATGACAAACCCATAGCCAATATCATACTGAATGGGCAAAGACTGGAAAAATGCCCTTTGAAAACTGGCACAAGACAGGGATGCCCTCTCTCACCTCTGCTATTCAACATAGTGTTGGAAGTTCTGGCCAGGGCAATCAGGGAAGAGAAAGAAATAAACGGTATTCAGTTAGGAAAAGAAGAAGTCAAATTGTCCCTGTTTACAGATAACATGATTGTATATTTAGAAAACCCCATTGTCTCAGCCCAAAATCTCCTTAAGCTGATAAGAAATTTCAGCAAAGTCTCAGGATACAAAATTAATGTGCAAAAATCACAAGCATTCTTATTCACCAGTAACAGACAAACAGAAAGCCAAATCATGAATGAACTTCCATTCATAGTTGCTTCAAAGAGAATAAAATACCTAGGAATCCAACTTACAAGGGATGTAAAGGACCTCTTCAAGGAGAACTACAAACCACTGCTCAGTGAAATAAAAGAGGACACAAACAAATGGAAGAGCATACCATGCTCATGGATAGGAAGAATCAATATCGTGAAAATGGCCATACAGCCCAAGGTAATTTATAGATTCAGTGCCATCCCCATCAAGCTACCAATGAGTTTCTTCACAGAATTGGAAAAAACTGCTTTAAAGTTCATATGGAACCAAAAAAGAGCCCGCATTGCCAAGACAATCCTAAGTCAAAAGAACAAAGCTGGAGACATCACACTACCTGACTTCAAACTGTACTACAAAGCTACAGTAACCAAAACAGCATGGTACTGGTACCAAAACAGAGATATAGACCAATGGAATAGAACAGAGTCCTCAGAAATAATACCACACATCTACAGCCATCTGATCTTTGACAAACCTGAGAAAAACAAGAAATGGGGAAAGGATTCCCTATTTAATAAATGGTGCTGGGAAAATTGGCTAGGTATAAGTAGAAAGCTGCAACTGGATCCTTTCCTTACTCCTTATAGGAAAATTAATTCAAGATGGATTAGAGACTTAAATATTTGACCTAATACCATAAAAACCCTAGAATAAAACCTAGGTAATACCATTCAGGACATAGACATGGGCAAGGACTTCATGTCTAAAACACAAAAAGCAACGGCAACAAAAGCCAAAATTGACAAATGGGATCTAATTAAACTATAGAGCTTCTGCACAGCAAAAGAAACCACCATCAGAGTGAACAGGCACCCTACAGAATGGGAGAAAATTTTTGCAATCTACTCATCAGACAAAGGGCTAATATGCAGAACCTACAAAGAACTCAAACAAATTTACAAGAAAAAAACAACCCCATCAAAAAGTGGGGAAAGGATATGAACAGACATTTCTCAAAAGAAGACATTCATACAGCCAACAGACACATGAAAACATGCTCATCATCACTGGCCATCAGAGAAATGCAAATCAAAACCACAATGAGATACCATCTCACACCAGTTAGAATGGCAATCATTAAAAAGTCAGGAAACAACAGGTGTTGGAGAGGATGTGGAGAAATAGGGACACTTTTACACTGTTGGTGGGATTGTAAACTAGTTCAACCATTATGGAAAACAGTATGGCGATTCCTCAAGGATCTAGAACTAGAAGTACCATATGACCCAGCCATCCCACTACTGGGTATATACCCAAAGGATTATAAATCATGCTGCTATAAAGACACATGCACACGTATGTTTATTGTCGCACTATTCACAATAGCAGTGACTTGCAATCAACCCAAATGTCCATCAGTGACAGACTGGATTAAGAAAATGTGGCACATATACACCATGGAATACTATGCAGCCATAAAAAAGGATGAGTTTGTGTCCTTTGTAGGGGCATGGATGCAGCTGGAAACCATCATTCTCAGCAAACTATTGCAAGAACAGACAACCAAACACCGCATGTTCTCACTCATAGGTGGGAACTGAACAATGAGCTCACTTGGACTCTGGAAGGGAAACATCACACACCAGGGCCTATCATGGGGAGGGGGGAGGGGGGAGGGACTGCATTGGGAGTTATACCTGATGTAAATGATGAGTTGATGGGTGCTGACGAGTTGATGGGTGCAGCACACCAACATGGCACATGTATACATATGTAACAAACCTGCATGTTATGCACATGTACCCTAGAACTTAAAGTATAATAATAATAATAAAAACAAAAACAAAAACTGATAAGAGTGGAAATTTATTGTCACCCCTCCCGGGTAATGGGAACCGGGGCCCGCAGGCTTGAGGCCCCAATAATTACAATGCAGGCCCATCACAATAACCTGTGAGCGATGGCTTACAACATCAAGGAATGACTTCGAGTCATCCTTAAGGGTATCACCCCATACCCCTGTTTCCCAGCTTTATGCTGCAACTGAGCAGAGTAATGCTGCTGACTTAGCTATTACTCAACCTTATACTCTGTCTCCTAATGGAGGAATATGTAAGTTGGCTACTGGAGTGTGTGGTCCTTTGCCAAAGGGACATGTAGGACTTTTACTAGGTCGAAGCAGCAGCACTATGTGGGAGTTAATGGTTGTCACAGGAATTATTGATCCTGATTTTACTGATGAAATCCTTATTATGGTACAAGTCTCACAATTTATGCGCCTAGAGGCAGGGGAACGTATTGCACAATTGCTTTTATTGCCTTTTTTTCCTTTCCTATCTAGAGATGTGTCTCATCAAGGAGGTTTCAGTAGTACTGGGAAAACTGTTTTCTGGGAAACTTTAGTTTTTGATCAAAAACCTTTATGTTCATAGCAAATTAATAGGATACTTTTTGAGGGATTAGTGGACACAGGAGCGGATGTATCTATTATATGTTTGGCTCAATGGCCTGATCATTGGAGAAAGAAACAAGTATCGGTTACTCTATCCGGCCTAGGTACTGCTTCTATAGTCTACCAAAGTGTCGAGCCCCTGAGCTGTGTAGGACCTGAAGGACAACAAGGAAAAGTGTTCTTTTATATTGTTCCCATTAATATTCACCTTTGGGGCCGTGATCTTTTACAACAATTTGGTGCCTTTTTAAGCATTCCTCATATTTATTCAGCTGCCAAAAGTATGATGTTCAAAATGGGCTACAATCCTTTAAACTCTTAGCCACTGTCCACAAGCCTCAAGCTTTACATTTGAAGTGGAAAATACAACTCCTTTTTAGGTGGAACAGTGGCCATTATCTAAAGAAAAACTTAAGGCTTTAAAGAATTTAGTTAAGGAACAATTGGCTGGGGGGCATATTGAACCAAGTACTTCTGCATGGAATTCCCCTGTGTTTGTCATTAAAAAGAAAAGTGGAAAATGGCACTTATTAACTGACCTTAGAGCTGTAAATGCTTGTATTCAACCTATGGGGACTTTACAACCTGGGCTTCCTAATCCAGCTCTTATCATCCCTACTTACAAATTGCGACATCTATTTGCTACCTTGGAAGGAGATTCAGATTTAAATAGTTCATATCAATTTGGGGTTGAAGGGTTACCTATTTGTCTTGGGGGTAGTCCTCATTGTCTGCATCTTTCTCATGAGGCTTGAGCTGTTCGCTCTAGCCATAGTCATATCTCTGCCTTTACTATGATTATTGTGGCTCAAAGTTTTAAGTATAGTCATACTGCAGTACTTAATGAAACTCTGTCAACTACATTATCTTTATGCCCCATCCCCGATGTGTCCGGAGGTGTTTCCCAACTAGTGTGGACTAGATGTAGAGGTAGTGGGCCACGATTGTTGTTAGAAGTAAAAGGGAAGAGTCGTAAATACCTTGTTACAGATTGGAGTGTACATGGAGATTTTCAGACTAAATTCAGCCATGTCAACCTGCGTTGGCATAAAGGTAATCACAGCATTTCTGCAGATGGCAATGAAACTATTATTTGGCATGATGGTGGTCTATCACCCCCTATGCCACATTTGGCTAATACCTCACAAATACAAAGTCATATTTGGAAGTTGCTAGCTGCTGGTAAATCAATGTTCACTTTCACGGGGAACATGTCCTTAAATCTTACTAATATTGCTAACCCTTTTCATATATCTTTGCATCAAAATAGTTCTAGATATGTTATTGTATGTGTAAGAAAGCCTTACTTCTTGTTGACAGGAATTTTTAAATGGGATAATAATACAGGGGTAATTAACTGTACAAACAATTGTACATTCTTCAGTTGTATAAGTACTACTTGGTGGAATAATAATTGGAATGAGTCTCATTCCGATTTATATATACTAAGAGCCAGAAAAGAAACCTGGCTACCTGTATACTTAACACGTACTTGGAGTGAATCTGCTGGGGTTATTCAAATTTACAAGGTTATGCAAGATCTTGTCCACCGCAGTCGGAGGATGATTGGAATCGTCGTGACCGCGGTGATAGGACTTATAGCAATTGCTTCCACCGCCGCTGTTGCTGGATTAGCTCTACACCAGAGTATACAAAATGCAGAATTTGTGCAACAATGGCATGAACAATCACATTTGTTGTGGCAGCAGCAACGAGACATAGATGCTCATTTGACTGAACGAGTGGATAAACTGGAGCAAGTGGTTTCTTGGTTGGGGATCAGCTAACAGTGTTGAATACCCGAGCTTTGTTGAAGTGTGATTGGAATACTACCCAATTTTGTATTACTCCTGTTCCTTTTAACAGCACTGTACGTAATTGGACTGAGATAAAGAGATTTTTAATTGGTCATAATAATCTTTCCCTAGAAATACAAGAATTGACACAGAAGATTTTTGAAACATTTCGCAATCAGTTACCATTGCTGACTGGTGCAGATTTGATGACTGGTATTGCACAGAGTTTAACGTCTTTGAACCCTACGAGCCCTGTAAAAACTTTGCTGACCTCTGTTTCTAGTAATGTATTGATTGTTGTTCTTGCCTTTGTTATTTTCACAGTCTGCTGGAGACGGTGTCAAAGGGCAAACACCGAATTCCAGCGAGCCCAACTTGTAATGATGGTTTTAAAAGAAATTCAAACTTGTAAATAAAGAAAGGGGAAATGTAGAGGACTATGTGCTCGCAAACAAGATGTCCCGATAAGTCCTGCTCTTGCAAACGAAGCAGGGCGTTCCTTCCCTGCAAACAGGGAGGACAAAGGAGCCAGCTGCAAACAGCAGACCCTGGGGGCTTGTTTATGTGTAAACATCTTGAAAATCCAGAAAGTCAGGGAAAGGTCAGAAAAACAACAATGTGTCTTGTGAGTTGGCAACATTCCATAAACGACTGTATAAAATAAAGCAGAGCGCACCATTCAGGGCAGCCTCCATGTTTGTCTTGTGTTGTCTTGTGTGTTCATTTCTTTGTTTAGGAAACACGCGGACCCCAACAACTTTCCCCATTGCTTATTTTTGTAGACTTTGTTGATGATCAAATGGCTGTAGTTGTGCAAGCAGCTTTATTTCTGGGTTCTCTGTTCTGTTCCCTGAGTGTGTATGTCTGTTTTTGTATCAATTCCATGCTGTTTTGATTATTGTATCCTTACAGTACAGTTTGAAGTTGGGTAATGTGATGCCTCCACCTTTCTTTTTGCTTAGGATTACTTTGACTATTGGGCTCTTTTTTGGTTCCATATGAATTTTAGAATAGTTTTTTCTAGTTTTGTGACAAATAACATTGGTAGTTTGATAGGAATAACATTGAATCTCTGGATTGCATTGGACAGTGTGGCCATTTTAATGATATTGATTCTTCCAACCTGTGAGCATGGAATGTTTTTTATTTGTGTTGTCTCTGATTTCTTTTAGCAGTGTTTTGTAGTTTTCTTTGTAGAGATCTTTCATCTCCTTGGTTAACCATATTCCTAAGTATTTCGTTTTCTTTGTGGCTATTGTAAATGGGATTGTGTCCTTGATTTGGCTTTCAGCTGAAATGTTATTGGTGTGTAGAAATGCTACTGATTTTTGTACATCAATTTTTGTGTCTTGAAACTTTACTGAAGTTGTTTATCAGTTCCAGGATCCTTTTTGCAGTCTTTAGGGTTTTCTAGATATAGAATCATATTATTTGTGAAGAGAGATATTTGACTTCTTCTTTTCCTATTTAGATGCCTTTTATTTCTTTCTCTTGGTTGATTGCTCTGGCCAACACTTCTAGTACTACGTTGAATAGAAGTGGTGAGAGTGGACATCCTTGCCTTGTTTCAGTTCTCAAGACGAATGCTTCCAGTTTTTGTCCATTCAATATGTTAGGTGTGAGTTAGGCTCTTATTATTTTGTGATACATTCCTTTGATGCCTACTTTCTTGAGGGTTTTCATTGTAAAGGGATGTTGGGTTTTATTGAAAGCTTTTTCTGTGTCTATAGAGATGATTGTATGGTTTTTTTCTTTTAATTATGTTTATGTGGTGAATCATATGTCAAACCCACCTTGTATCCCAAGAATGAAATATACTTAATTGTGGTTAATTAACTTTTTGATGTGCTGTTGGATTGGTTTGGTGGCCTGAGAATAAAATGCCTACACTGCCACGAGCTGGGTCACCAGAGAATGGCTGACTTTATTAATGTGCCCAGCTTAAAAATGGCATCCTGCTAGTTAATATTTGCTTAGTCTGGTCACAAGTATGTCCTCATATATTTTTTTCAAGAACTGCACCAGAAATATAATTTCATATATGTAGTTAATTTTTTTTAGTGTTTATGTTAAAAGGGTAAAAAGAAATGTGTGAAATTAATTTTAACATTGTTATTTAAGCCAATATGTCAAAAATTTCCATTTCAACATGTATTCGAAGGAAAAATTATTAATGAGATAGCTTACATTTTTAATTTTGGTGCTATGTCTTACCTGGTGTGTATTTTGTACTTATAGCACGTCTTAACTCAGTTGAGCCACATTTCAAGGACTCACTAGCCACATGTGTCTAGCAGCTACCAGAGAGCAGCTGGTAGTGGCTATCAGACAGCACAGATCTAGAAGTTTTACAGTTTTCGATTTTACTTTAGGTCTGTTACATATTTTGAGTTAGTTTTTATATAAAGTGCAAGGTATGGGTTGAAATTCATTTGTTATACGTGTGGTTGTCCATCAGGATCATTGACTAAAAATTGTTCTTGGTAATTGGAGATCATCCTGGGTATCAAAGCTCAAGATTTAAATATACTTTCTTTTGCTGCTTTATTGTCTTTTGTTTTCAGAGCAATGTAAACTTACTTTGTAATTAACAATGTTCATACCGTATATGTAAAATGCTTAGAAGTGTTAAACTTTTAGTGTTTTGGCTTTATTCATATACCTATTTGAATTTAAATTACATATTATGCTATTTCCATTTTTAAGTCTGATTTATCTCCCCATTTCTAAAATTATATGTAAAATGCTTATTTGCTTTCTTTCTAGGCATGTACTGGCATTGAAAATATTGATGAAGCTATTACGTTGCTTGAACAAAATAATTGGGACTTAGTGGTAAGTACTTTTTTCTTTCTCTGACCAGTAATCAAATTTTATGAATTCTTGAATCTCTTTAATTATTTTTTATAGATGGGTTCAGCATACCATAGCTCATCTATAACTCTAAGCTGAGTAAATAAAGTCTAAATGCCGTATCTTTAATATGGAGTTTATATTTAGCTCAGTATTGTTATTATGAATACTTAGATAATTTAAATGACTTTTAAAGTTGTTCTCTTACTTTACTGTGTGTTGTGGTTCATCTTCCCATGTAGTATTTTGGTGGAGATGCTTGGAAGGATAGAAGAGTCAGACTTATCTGACTGTCTGAATAACATATTTGATGTTTCCCCCTCACTTCTGGGGCCTTCACTGATAATTAGTCTTTTCTAAAGCTATTAAAGTAGTTGCATTCTGCTGTGGTTTTCCTTATAAACTTCAGGCAGTATATTATAGAGGTGGCTTAGTTTTTTCCTTTTTCTTTTTTGGCAATAACTCAAAAGGCAAGGCACAGCATAGCACTAAACATTCACCTATTACAAAGCAAACCAAAAATGGATTGTATAATGGCATTGGAGCAGTATTGGTTGTGTCAGGATGACACAGATGTCTCTTAATGCCTCAGAAATGCTAAGAAAAGTTTAAATTATAATTTTGAAGAAGTGCTAATTTTCTTTTTTTTTTGAGACGGAGTCTCGCTCTGTGCCCCAGGCTGCAGTGCAGTGGTGCAATCTCGGCTCACTGCAAGCTCCGCCTCCCGTGTTCATGCCATTCTCCTGCGTCAGCCTCCTGAGCAGCTGGGACTACAGGCGCCCGCCACCGCGCCTGGCTAATTTTTTGTATTTTTGGTAGACACGGGGTTTCACTGTGGTCTGATCTCCTGACCTTGTGATCCGTCCCCCTCTGCCTCCCAAAAGTGCTGGGATTATAGGCGTGAGCCACCTCGCCCAGCCAAGAAGTGCTAATTTTCAAAAGTCAAAACTTGGCTGGGTGCAGTGGCTCAAGCGTGTAATCCCAGCACTTTGGGAGGCTGAGACGTGTGGATCACGAGGTCAGGAGATCGAGACCATCCTGGCTAACACAGTGAAACCCCGTCTCTACTAAAAAAATACAAAAAAAACTAGCCGGGCGAGGTGGTGGGCGCCTGTAGTCCCAGCAACTCGGGAGGCTGAGGCAGGAGAATGGCGTAAACCCGGGAGGCCGAACTTCCAGTGAGCTGAGATCCAGCCACTGCACTCCAGCCTGGGCGACAGAGCAAGACTCCGTCTCAGAAAACAAAAAAGTCAAAACTTAAGATGTGTACTTATAGAAGTGAGTTTAGATATGTAGATATATGCACACATATGTTATGCGGACTTAACATAATTAACTCTTGGTGTCTCTGTGCTTTGTGTAGACTTACTACTTTTTTAAACTCAGAATATGAAAAGCTTTTCTTTTCATATTATAAAAGTAATGATGCTTAATGAGATGAAAAATTTACAAAGAAAATATTAATTACCTTTAATCCCATCACTCAGATAATTATTTCACATTTTAAGGTATATTATTCAAGATTATCTTCTATAATTATGTGATTAAATTTAAAAAATGTACAAGTTGGATTGTTTTATACCTTCTGTAATCTGCATTTTTCACTTAATTGTGGCTGTTCATTCTTTTTAATGTTTACATAGTATTTCATAGTGTCACTGTAACATAATTAACCGACTAGTCCTATGCTGTTGGGTATTTAAGATTTTTGCAGCATTTTGCTATTATGAACATTACTGTAGAGAACATTCCTGCATGCACATGTTGCGTATTTAACCTATTTTTTTTCAGAAGAAATTGAATAAATTCAATTCATAATTGAATTTTTGAGTCAAATTACTTGCATATTTTTGAAGTTTTGAATACTTATAACCAAATGGACTTCCAGATTGGTTTTACTAATTTAAAATTCTACCAACTATGTATGTTTTTGATATTTCCATTTCATTAAACCAATGAATAAAATAATAAAACAATAAAACTTCCTCATCTTTTTTGTGTTTTGGTACTTGTCAAAATTTAGAAATATTTCTATAGCTTGACTCTAAATTCATGCTTTTAACCATTGTTGCTATACTCCAAGAAAGCATGATATAGGTGACAGCTCAATGATTGCCAGGTAGAGGAAGGGAGAAAGGGCAGCAGCTTAATTGAAATGATGCTCCCAAGTTTCTCGTCTTGAGTCTTCTTTTGCAGTAACAAGTGCTTTGCTTTATTTAGTTGTGTATTTTGGGAGTGTCTATTAGAGAGGCTGATGGAAATTATTGGGGTGGTTAAAAATTCCTCCAACCCCCTCTTGCATGGTACTTGTAAGAGGGATATGGAATAGAGGAAAGGGTGATGGTGGGCTGGGAGTACAAGTCTTTAATGGGGGAATTACCAGTTTTGGGGACGGATGTATGTTCTCTCCTTATCTGCTTCCTGTTGGTTCGTGTCCATTAATTTTCAAGGTTAAAACACTTACTGGTAGTGAATATTTTATCAGTATAGCCTATGCAGAATATTGTAAAAGGAGAATTTTCCCAGATAATGTTGAATAATTGAATGGTAAGGTACTCTTTCACTATTTCTGAGTTATTTTGTTTTGGAAAATATTGTAACGACACTTGGGTTTAAAACACTGGTGTTATATTTGTGCAGAAATGCAATCATACACTATCAGGCCCAAGCAAAAACATCAGGCTGTCTTTCAGAACCTTTAATTTTGATTTTCTTTTGAGATATATCTATCTCCCAGCTGGCTTTTCTTCATAAGTAATTCACTTTTATTTACAGTAAAGATTTATTGTGCTTTGTGACTATCTTGGGTTTACATTTTATCATTTCTCCTGTTTTCATACAGCATTCACTTTGTTGTTTTTTGAAAATGAAACAAATATTTTGAATAACCCATCACTAGTTTAAACTTTTTAGTAGCGTCATGGAACTTTACGTGATGTCCTCTGTATTTTGCCTGTGCATTATATTTTGTGTTTCTAAATTATGACTGTCACTGATCTGCATTTTCTGGGGTTTACAGAACAGTTTGCATTAATTGAGTTTTAACCTGGGACATGTCTGTATTTTATATTTCCTGCACATATCACTTGGACTTCTCTCCTCCAGTGTTTTTGTGCGCATTTTTGCTAGGGAAATGTAAAGGAATCTGAGTTAGGCACTACAGTCTGGAATTGTGATGAACTTAAAAAAAATCTAATCAAAAAATGCATTCAGTGAGCATTGAGTGCTTACAGTGCATCCAGATTTTTGCTAGATACAGTGGGGGCTTAAAAAATATAACAAGATATAGTCTCCAACTTTGAGAATTGTGCTGAGAAATCAATAAGACACAAGGTCTCTGATCCGTGTGTATTACACAGGTCGAGTATTCCTTATCTGAAATGCTTGGGACCAAAAGAATGTCCAGATTTCGGATTTTTACAGATTTTGGTAAATCTGAAAATTTAAATATACGTTATACTCTTGAATATTAGTATCGCTAATCCAAAAATCTAAAATCCAAAATGTTGTATCGAGCATTTCCTTTCAAACATCATCCATAATGTTCCATTGAGCATTTCCTTTCAAACATCATGTTGGCACTCAAAAGATTTAGGATTTTGGAGCACTTTGGATTTTGGATTTTTGGATTAGGGATGCTCAAAGTAACTTCCTAAGAAAACGGTGATTGCAAATATTTTAGTTATTTTGTAGATCTAAACACACAACAGTTATTCTATATGAATATAGAGCCCAGTCCTAGGAGTCCTGATTATTAGTCACCTTCCCAGACCTGGCACATTTTTTTTGTTATGTGGGCTGCTGTCTGCAAAAGAGGTATTCCAAACTCTGTGTTTTAAGTACTCCACAGTTGGCTCTACTTATTTTGGGGTAACTGCAGGTTAGATTATATATATCAAAATTCTGAAAACAAAGTAATATGTACTAATACTTTTAGGAAATGTCTCAACTTACTGTTTTACTTGACAGGAACCCTGTAGGTCTCTCCCAAAGTTATCTCCCTCTGACTGTTACCATTTTTCACATGTCCTGCGCTTAGAGTTAAGAGAAGATGAATGTCATTACAGTTGAGATTCCTCCCTTGAGATGAGTATTTTCCATTTATATCCAGAAAGGTAAGTACATAAGGAAGAACTAGTGACAGTGAGTTAGAATCTTTTACCAAAGGGCTATCTTTTTCTGTGGAAGTGTGCTACATGGACATTATAAATTCTAATCTGGGCCCCAGAATTGACCCATATCTCACTTTCTGTTTTCACTATAGAAGAATTTGGGCCAGGGGAGAATAAAAATTTATATTGCTTGTGTAATTTTGACTAATCAAAATGTTAGCTATAGTGGTAAACACACTGCATTAATTGAATGAAGAGCCCTGGCTTTTCAGACCTCTTAGTAATTTATTGAGTGTGGCCTTGGCCAAGTTACCTCTCTCTAACTTCTGAATTCCTCATATAAAATAAAGGGTTTGTACACTAGATTATACTCAAGCTTCCATGATATATGAAGTATTTCTGAAAGATCTATTATGTCCTAATTTTTTGTTAAAATTCAATGAATAGCAGTCAATTATAAATAGTAGTAGAGATTTTTAATAGATCTTCATAAGTTTGAAACATTTGTACACATACTATTAAAAATTATTTTAACAACTTTACAGTGTAGATGATGGCAGGAGAAGATGCTCTGCCAGTTATTTTACACTGGCAGATATGATCTCTATATTTTACACCGGCAGATATGATCTCTGTCTCATATTTACGATCTCTAGATATGAAACTCCTTCAATAAATTAAAATTTCCGATAATCTCTAGCAGATCCAGGGAAAGCTATCTGACATATACTTGATAACCCAACGTTAAGTGAAATAAAGTGAAAGTAAACATTAACCTAGCCATACTACATTTTAAGTACTCGATGCTCTTAGGAAATGATTTTTGAACTTTGCACTCAGTTTCTGCTGTAGTTTGCTGCCTGTGCTGACATTGCTGTTTTACTGAAGAAAGACACTATTCAGAGTGCTTATATTGATCTTTAACTATGTTTCAACCTACGAGAGTAAAACAAATCTGCATATGTATTTCTATATTGTCATTGAATTTTTAGTCCTCGAAGGTAATTTTGTACTAATAGAAGCTTATAGTACAGTCATATACACTGAAGAGTCAATACTAGGGAAAATTGTACTGCACATAATCTGCCCCATTTTAAGATCCATTGAGGTACTTTGAGAAATTTCCTCCAGTTTTCACTTTTGAAGAAGCATATCTTAATGATTGCCCTAAAATTTCATGTAACAGTTTCTTCCGCTACTCTGCTCAGGATGTGGCTGTAGAGGTCCTCAAATGTACACTGCTTTTCTACTTTATACAGTGTTATGGACACCTGCAGTTTTATGAATGAATAAACTATTGATAATAATAAGTCTCTGTCCTCATCTGAAAGCAGCCAAGCATTGAGCACTGCCCTTCATCAGTGGCCATCAGACACTGGTTTATATTTGCACAGATGCTTGCTATAACAAAAGATAAGTTACTGTGAACGAATAGCTCATCCTATCAATTTCTGCTTCTTTGCTACAACCCATTATTTACAAAATTTTTCAATTTTTTTGTTTTTAACCTGACAACCATTCCATCTTCTATTGTCTCTTCTTTAATTGAGGGTTTATTTTGTGTCAGGCATCATGTCAAGTGATACACTTACATTATTTCACTTGATTCTCACAGCAGTCCCCAAAAGTAAATAGGTAAATGTTAGTTTTATTATGTAGATGAGAAACTGAGGGCTAATGAAGTTAAGTAAACTGTCCAAGTTCACATAGCTGTTAAGGGATAGAGTTTTGAACCCAGGCCTGTCAGTTCATGAGGAATTGTCATAGCAGTAAACCACATTTTAAGATTACTTATCACATTTTCCCTACCTAGTATGCTATTCTTCTCTGTACTAGTTTTTTTCTTCCTACCACTTATAAATAATGTCATGTTGAGCTTTGGCTGTAATCACATAGTGGTGCTTTACTCTAAATACGTTTCTGCTTTGTTGTCACATAGATTCTCAGTTCTAGAGGAAGGGAATTGTGTTTCTTATTAATTTTGTCTGTGACACATAGTAATTGCCTAATGAATACTTGACTGACTGAGTTTGTTATTAGCAAGCTTATTTTTAGGTCTGTTCTTTCTCATTTGGATATTTGAACGTCTTTGCTGTTAAGACTTCTGACTCTTGATGATATTACTTTTCCTTGTCTGGCAAACATAAGGTTTGAGGAAAGAGCGGGATAACCCAGACACCCAAGGAATAAGAAGGGGCTAGTTTTAATATCTAACTAGTAAAATTACATGATCTCTACCTATTGTGACTTTTTTGAGAAATACTTTTCATGAATCTTTTCTTTGCAGTTTTTTTCTAAGCATGTCATACAAATCTTTTTTTCTTTCCTGTTTATATTTGGTTGTGACATTCTATAAGGACAGCTCATTATGTAGCCTAACCTATTTGAAAGTTTTTATCAGTTCTGATTCTCAGGAGAAAACCTAGGGTGAGAAAACACTGCCAAACTATAATTAAATAGGTATGAAAGAATTTTTTTTTACCTTTCCGAGGAAAATCTCAGTTTTTAGAAACATGAAATTCTTGGTTTACTAAACTCACATTAGTTTACCTGATCAAATTGAAACCTTTTGAGGTTCACAATTTTTCTTGATTGCAGTTTTACCTTCTGCTTATTTCTACATTGGATCTTGCTCTACCTGTTGTATCACTTTTCCTATAAATATAATCTAGTTCTAGAATTACTTTATTGCATGAAAGAAACATCTGCTTTATAAAATCTATGGTAGACAACAGTTCAGAGGTTTTAGGACCCAGTAAAAATGTGTCATGTTAATCATCTAGCAGAACATGCTGGTGCTCATGGTTGAATGCAGTTTGGAAATGTGGCTGATATTTACTGTTTTTTGATAGCTAGTATTACTTATGTAAATTGACAGTATAAATGTATGTTTTATAAAATAAACTAAATGAAATAGGGATTGAGCTCACAGCTGGAAAACCAATTTAAAGACTTTATGCTAATTCTGAAAGAAGTAGCATATGCTACTTACGACTTGGACGTTTAAAAGAAAATAAAAATTTAGACTCAGTACAGTGGCTCATACCTATAGGCCCAGCACTTTGGGAAGCCAATGCGAGTGGGTCACTTAGTTTGAGAGCAGCCTGGTCAACGTGGCAAAACCTCGTCTCTACCAAAAAAATAAGAAAATCAGCCCCGTGTGGTGGCACATGCCTATGGTCTCAGCTACTCAGGAGGCTGAGATAGGATCGCTTGAACCTGGAAAGCAGAGGTTGTAGTGAGCTGAGATCACACCATTGCACGACAGCCTAGGTGACAGAGTGAGACTCTTTCTCAAAAAAAAAAAAAAAGAAAAAGAAAAATGTAAATTGCTCCATTTTTAGGATTGTTCATATCAATCAGATGCACTGTGTACTTGATATTTTTTAAAACTTACTAACCTACAAGTTAGCTTGATTTAATTTATTTCTATTACTGGAAGTTTAAACCAAATATCATTGTAGCAAAGTCAGTGGTTTAGCACACCGGTAAATATGATGGATGACTTGGCAGTTCTTCCTGCTTGTTTCAAGAATCAGCTGACATAAATCACTGTGTACTTGGAAAAGAAAAAATAATATGGCAGTTAAAATTCCCGTTCATACTGTCAGTTTTTTAAAAAATTTGCTATTTAGGCCGGGCACGGTGGCTCAAGCCTGTAATCCCAGCACTTTGGGAGGCCGAGACGGGCGGATCACGAGGTCAGGAGATCGAGACCATCCTGGCTAACATGGTGAAACCCCGTCTCTACTAAAAATACAAAAAAAACTAGCTGGGCGAGGTGGCGGGCGCCTGTAGTCTCAGCTACTCGGGAGGCTGAGGCAGGAGAATGGCGTGAACCTGGGAGGCGGAGCTTGCAGTGAGCTGAGATCCGGCCACTGCACTCCAGTCCGGGCTACAGAGCAAGACTCCGCCTAAAAAAAAAAAAAAAAAAAATTTGCTATTTAATGGTAATATAATTTCTTAAAATTTCTAGTTATACTTCTATATCTTTAAGTAAAATATTAAAGTGTTCATGTACAAAATTTCTATTTCCTACCTATACCTGCCAGGTTCTCACTTTTTTATCTTTTAATAATCTGTTTTTGGATTTGATTTAATTTGATGCTTTAGTTATTTTTAAATATTTTATATTTTTATATTACACTCATCTAAATACTTAAATACTTCTTTATCTCTTGTGCATGTACTCAATTTCTCTCCAACACATACTCGCTCTATATCTTAAAGAGCCAAGTTTAAAATTTATCTATGTGGTAAATACAATTCTTCAGATTCCAAGGCATTCTAAGATTAATCTTTGTGTACATACATCTGCTTTAGTTATAGGAAACTGAATAGTGGAATTGTTCTTTAAAGGCCTCTATTACTGAATTTGAGCTTTCCTCTTTAGCTTAATGTTGAAAGCTCTAGCATTTATCCCCTCCTCTTCATCATGAATGAGTTTCCATAACTCCTGAAGTATGTATAGCTTTGTAACCCAGCTAGTTAGCCTATATTCTCAGATATGCAATATGTATTTCTACCTCTTAAGTTTTTGCTATTATAGGTCTCCCTTGGATGTTTTTCTCTATTTCTTGTTAACCATTCAATTTTTTTTTTTCATAGCTCCTAACCCTTCAGGAACTGTCCAAATTTCATCTTTCCTTTAAAGCTGACCTGAAGTCTTATCCCTTTTATTCCTTAACAGACTATTCTCTCAGTGGGGACACCTGACACTATTTTGTTGCTTCTTTCCCTCACCCAAGTTCACGTGCCTGTGCGCGTGCACACACACAATTCTACATTTAAAGAGAATGTGTATTGTTGAAAGGATTTAAATGATTTCCAGCTAGGGTGTGTAAGGAAGAGCTGTATTGATAAATGTACACTTTGATTCATAGATATAGCTGGGGAAAAGCATTATATGATACCTTTAATAGAGCCATGACTAGCGGCTGTGTAGATGTCTTTGAAGGTATTTAAGTAGCTCTAATATAATGCTATGTTGTTACCAACATGTTGGCATTTTGACTCTTTTTTTTTTTTTTACAAGGATATTTATTATATTTTACGTATGCCAAAACTGACGTATAGTTCTAGAGGTTAGTAGTCTATATAGTCTAGAGGTTAGTAGTCTATATAGTCAGTCATTCTATAAAGTAGACTATAGTCTATATAGTCTGTATAGACTAAAATATAGTCTATATTTTAGGAGTATGGCAAGTCCAGTAGCACTCTCACAAGTTCTATGCTTGAATTTTTGGACTTATTTTTTTCTTAGTAATTTATTTACTGCACAGAGGATGAATATTTTAAAATGTATAATGAGTGATAGCAGTGTGTTTAGAATGCAAGGATATCTAAAAATGTAAAGGAACTACAGAAAAATTGCAAAATAGTGTAGAGCTCTCAATACCCTTTTTCAAACTTCTGCTGATGTTAACATCTTATAAATACAGTACACAACAATTGGCATAGTGCTATTGGTAATTTTCTTTTCTTTAATTTTTTTTTTTTTTTTTTTTTTTTTTTTTTGAGATGGAGTCTCACTCTGTTGCCCAGGCTGTTGTGCAGTGGTGCGATCTTGGCTCACTGCAACCTCCGCTTCCCGGGTTCAAGCGATTCTCCTGTCTCAGCCTCCTGAGTAACTGGGATTACAGGCATGTGCCACCAATCCTGGCTAATTTTTTTTTTTTTTTTGTATTTTTAGTAGAGGTGGGGTTTCACCATATTGGCCAGGCTGGTCTCGAAGTCCTGACCTCGTGGTCTGCCTGCCTTGGCCTCCCAAAGTTCTGGGATTAGAGGCATGAGCCACCGTGTCTGCCCTAGTACACTATTATTAACCAAACTACTGACTTTATTTGACTATTACTAGATTTTCTACTAATGTGCTTTTTCTGGTTCAAGATCACATTTAATGTCCACAATGCATTTAGTTTTCACGTCTGTGTAGCCTCTTCCAACCTGTGCTAGTTCTTCAGCTATTCCTTATTCCATGACCTTGACACTTTGAGAGATTACTGATCAGGTATTTTGGAGCATGTTTCTCAGTTTGAGTTTGTCTGATGTTTTTTCATGAGAGAGTGAGTTTATGCATTCTTGGAAAGAGTATTACAGGTGTGATTTTGTATTTTTCTCAGTGTAACAGGAGGTACGTGATATCAGTATATGTTATTACTGGTGCTGTTAACTTTGACATGTGGTTAAGATAGTGTCTCCCAGTTTTCTCCAATGGAGAGTTACCATGCTTCCCTTTGTAATTAGTAAGTATCTTGTGGGAAATATTTTGAGACTGTGCAAATATCCTGTTTCATATTAAACTTTTGCCAATGAATTTTTTATTCTCCATTGACATAATTGTACCTCTTAAAATTATTTTTAGTAGTTATCCTGGGTTTTACAATATAATCAGACAGAATCTACAGTTAGGTAGTAATACTGCTTCATTTAACAGCCCTATACAGCATTGTATTTCCAATTCTTCTCGCACTTTTTTTGTATTTTTGTCATGCAATTTACTTTTGCATATGCTGTAAACATAATATTTTGCTACTGTTTTTACTTCTAGTAGTCAGTTATCTGTTCAAGCAATTAAATACAGGGAGAAAGTTAATTTAATTTAATTTTATTATCATTTATTTTATTTCCAGTGGTTTTTTAAAATTATTTTTTTGGTATAAGTTTAAGTTTTTGTCTGGCATACTATTCTTTCTGGGTGAACTACTTTAGCATTTCTTGTAGAGTACATTTGTTGGCAATAAATTCTCAGGTTTTTGTTTGGGGAAGTTTTTATTTCTTCACTTTTGAAAGATGCTTTCACTGGATATGGAATTCTTTGTTAACAGCCTTTTAAAAGACTTTTCCTTGTGTTTGTTTTTCATAGTTTGAATATGATATGCCTAGAGGTGTGTGTGCGTGTGTGTGTGTGTGTGTGTGTGTATGTGTGTTTCTAAGCCTTATAGCTTTGGGTGCTGTTGGTGCTCTTGGATCTGTGATTTTGAAATATTTTTCTTTTTTATTGAGAAATTTATATAATATACAGTTAACCATTTTAAAACATACAATTCAGGGATATTTAGTGTATTCACAATGTTGTGAGCCCACCAGCTCCCTCTAGTTGGTTTTGAAAAATTCATGGTTATTTTTTTATTTTCTTTCTCTCTCCTAAGATTCTGACTATGCATATATTAAATAGTTTGTTTTTTGTTCTACAGCTTTTGTTTGTTCTTTTCATTGTGTTTCAGTTTGAGTAATTTCTGTAGCTCTAGTAATTTCTATGGATCTATCTTAAATTTCACTTATTCTTTCCTTGACTGTGTCAGTTCTACTAATGAGCCTGTTGTGGACATTCTTCATCTCTGTTACAGTATTTTTTTAAAATTTCAAGCATAGTTTATCTTTCTTTGCTGTAATTACCCATCTGGTCTTAGGTGTTGTCTGTTTTTTCTATTTGAGCCTTTAACATATTAATCATAGTCATCTAAAATTTCCTGTTCTAACATCTGCATCCTATCTCAGTTTTTTTTTTTAATTTCTAAAATCAAGTTTATTATTCAAAGCAAAAATTGCCCATATAATTAATACATTAGTCTTCAATTTTTATTTCTGCATGGTTATACAGTCTGAATGACTAGCTCACAATCCCGGGTGGTATTACAAGTTTTGTTCTTCAAAATGGTGTTACTGTTGAAAGGGGAAAAGTCCTCACTGACAAAGAAATGACACTAATGAAAACAACATCAAGAATGATCCGCTGGTGCCACAAATTACAGAGAAGCTGTCAGTGAGCAGTTCCTCACCTCTCGCAGCAAAGGGGATCAAGGGCTAAAAATATCTTAGAAAAATCAAACAGCACCTGCAATAAATACACTCTTATATAAAGGCCAGGCTTGCAAACTATTTCTTCTCATCCATGCAGCTCAAATATGAAGGGATTAAATATAAGGCTAATCCCTGGTGAATCTTCTTACTTCTTCCTCTTCTTTGTGGAGTGTAATTTTCCTTTAAGTGGGATTGGGACTATCCCTTCACATTCCTTTAGTTCCTGGGTCAGAAGATGTTTGACAGTGTTTGGTCTAATCACATCTACGTTTGGAGACAAGTGCTCCATCATGCTTTCAACAATTGTGGTTGGTGCATAAAAATCCACCAGGAAATACCCTCCTCTGTTGTGCCAGTGATTGTGGGTGGAGATCTTACAAGGAAGCGCTCGTTCACCCAGGTTTTCCAAGTTCCTGTTGCTCCTCTGTCCATCGGAGCCTCTATCGTATGTTTCAAAGCAGCAGCAGTCTGTGGCTGCGGCATGGCTTTCAGGATTAAAGCCAGCTCATAGTGGGGCATGCCCAGAGGCTTGATGCGTGCGGCTCGGAAGCGAGCTGGTTTCCAGGACATGAAGGGGCAGTATGGCAGGGACCGCGGGGACCTGGAGGTGGCCAGGCCTGACGTCTCCCGGACAGCAAAAGCACTCTCCAGCCACCTGAGTCCGAGTCCCCTCAGTCTGTTTCTGATGACAGCTTGTCACTTGCAAATGTGCTTTTTTTTTTGGTATGCTTTGTAATTTTTATTGAAAGCTGTACATCGTATATAGCGTAGTATAGACAAAGGCAAATAGATTTTATGCCTGGAAAGGAGTCTCCTTTCTTTCCTTCCTTTTCTTTCCTTTTTCTTTTTCCCTTCCCCTTCCCTTCCCCCTTCCCCTTCCCCTTCCCTTCCCTTCCTTTCCTTTCCTTTCCTTTTTCATCCCCCTCCCCTCCCCCTCCCCTCCCCCTCCCCTCCCCCTCCCCTCTTCCCTCCCCC
>NC_045434.1:171463715-171590248 GCF_002776525.5 Piliocolobus tephrosceles
CCCCCCCCCCCCTCCCCTCCCCTCTCCTTTCTCAGTTTTGTTCTTGTTGCCCAGGCTGGAATGCAGTAGTGGCACAGTCTTGGCTCACTGCAACCTCTGTCTCCCAGGTTCAAGTGATTCTTCTACCTCAGCCTCCTGAGTAGCTGGGATTACAGGTGTGCCCCACCACACCCAGCTAATTTTTTGTATTTTTAGTAGAGACGGGGTTTCATCATGTTGTTCTCGAACTCCTGACCTCAGGTGGTCCACCTGCCTTGACCTTCCAAAGTGCAGGGATTACAGGCATGAGACACCACGCCTGGCCATGAGTCTCCCTTTATGTATGCTAAGAATTTGAGTATAATTTTGAGTTGGGTTGCGTTTGAAGTTTGTTTCTCCCAGGAAATTTCTCCCAAGAAATTGTCCTAAGGAGGGGCAAACTTAGAAGGGATTCACATCTTGCTGAATATGTAGTTCAGCTTACCGAATAGAAAAGATGTTCACTGGTTTGGCTACACCAGGCTAGGCCTGGTTCGTAGTCACTAGACAAGCAGTTAGCATCTTCTGTGCAGGTGGGGAAGCCTATCAGCAAGCAGAAGAGTAGGTACACAGTGGGCTTGCAGAGAGTATGGGGTCCCTCTGTGCATGGACAGACTGCACATGGGGGTGGGCAATTTGCAGGAGTAGCAGCCTGGTGCTAACCCTCTAACCACAGGCAGGATGTGTACAGGGTTTTACAGAGGAAGTCAGAGTCCTAGTGGGTGGACAGGAGGCCTTTGAACACTTATTTGCATATTGAGAAGGCCATGCAAAGGTTATTGGTAGGCTAAGACTGCAAGGTTGCAGAGAGAGGGTGTTCTGAACCCATGGCTGAGAATACTGGATATCCTCACGCTCATACTGCTGGCTTCCAAGTTGCGGCCAGAAACTGCAGGTGAACATCTTTCTTCTGCAGTGTCCTTCCAGTGCCTTTTACAGAGAAAGGTTAATATCATCCTTACTTTAAAGGAGAGAGAGATCTAAAGAGATTTTTCTTTTTTTTCTTAAATCAGAACATAATGGAAGATGCTTTTGGATCTGAGAGTCAATAAATTGATAACTGAGACAGATGGAGATATTGGATGACAGTAAGCAGTCACTGTTGACTTAAGTTAGCTGGAAGTCCCACCACATTTTACATTTCTCTACCTTTTATTTTATTACACCTTTATTTTTCTTTTATTAAGCCTTTATTTGGAATCGCTGTTCCTTGGTACTTAAAACCTTTTCTTCCACACAGCTTTTCAAACATTTATCTTGCTCAGGGCACCCTCTGTTATAATCTTGACCATAACTTTATCATTACCAATCGCTGCCACCTCCTTTATAATCTTATTTTCAGGCACCCCTCTTTTCTCACACCATCTCATACCCGTAACCTGACTTGGAAAATACTTGAAGCACAGTAGCATCTCTAATTTATTGATGCTACCACCTTCACATTGTCTTCCAGATTCTTTGTATTCATTTTTCCTGAATCAGTTTCTTGGCTCCATCATTATGTTGACACTGCTGTGGGACGAAAACTTGGAGCCCAGGTCTTCGGGCTCTAGATTCAGATTCCAGTATACTAGAGATGACAAACAGTTTTAACATTTAAACCAATTCTGTTCAGTTATATTTTGCTGTGTGCAAAGGCCATTAATAGTGTCTGCCTCAAACAGTATATTAAGGTTTATGGAATTATGTACAGGTTTAGCAGGAAAAAGTGAATATCTAAGTATCTGCCATGTACACATATTTCTCCCTGTAGCCATGTTTGTTTCAAAGCATCTTAAAAATCAGTTGTAATTGACAACCTGTAGAATGGGAGAAAATATTTGCAAACTATTCATCTGACAAGGGATTAAAATCCAGAATATATAAGGAATTCAACTCAACTGCAGAAAAACAAATACTATGATTTAAAAAAATGGGCAAATGATCTGAATAGACATTTCTCAAAAGAAGACATACAGATGGTCAACAGATACATGAAAAAATGCTAAGCATCACTAATTATCAGGGAAATGCTAACCAAAACCATAATGAGATATCATCTCACCCTAGTTAAAGTGGCTACTATAAAAAAGACAGATAATGACAAATGCTGGTGGATGCAGAGAGAGGGGAGCACTTATACCCTGTTGGTGGGAATATAAATTAGTACGGACATTATGGAAAACAGTATGGAGGTTCCTCAAAAAATGGAAAGAGCTACCATATACCCAGCAGTTCTCACAGCTGGAATATATTCAAAATATGGTAAATCAGTATTTTGAAGTGATATCTGCACCCCTATGCTTATTGCAGTACTGTTCACAATAGCCAAGATATAGAATCATCCTAAATGTTCATCAAAGGATGAATGAATTAAAGAAAATGCAATACACACACACACACAATGGAATATCATTCAGCCTTAAAAAGAATGAAATCCTGTTATTTACAGCAACATGGATAGAACTGGAGGACATTCTGTTAAATGAAACGTCAGGCACAGAAAGACAAATACTGCATGTTCTTATATGTGAGAGCTTAAAAAGGTTGATCTCATTGAGGTAGTGAACAGAATGGTGGTAACCAGAGGCTGGAAGGGTGGTAGGGAGTGGGGGATGAAGAGAGGTTGGTTTATGTGTACAAAAATAGATAGAAGGAATAAGTTCTGATGTTCTGTAGCACAGTAGACTGACTATAATTAATAATAATTTATTGTATATATTTAAATAGCTAGATTTGGAGTGTCCCCAACACAAATAAATGATAAATGTTTGAGGTGATGGATATCCCAATTACCCAGATTTTATCATTGTACATTGTATGCTTGTATCAAAATATCACATGTACTCCATAAATATATACAGCTATTATATGTCCATAAAATGTAGAAAAAGAATTAGGTCAGAAACCATAGGCAAACCCTCTTATCAATGTGTGACATATAGCTCTCAATATTTAAAAAAAATTAGTTCTGTGATCACTAGTAGAATGTTGAAGTAGCACATTTAGGTTTTGGTTTTAGAGAAAGATAGTTGGCATTCGATAACATCTCTATTTCTGTCACCTGCCATGATAGTTTATAAAGCTAGTAAGTCCAAAATGAGTTTATCTCATTCTCTTATGTATGAATTCAAATATTATGTTGAGTCCCTTACTATGTGCTAGCGCTGTTTTAGGCACAGGGGATGTAGCAGTGAACAAGACAAAATCCACAGTCTTATTGGATTTTATATTCTTGAGCAGATGGGAGTCAGATAATCTGCAAAAGTAAATTTATAAATATACAGTGTAATTTTATAATATGATAAATATCACGAAGAAAACCAAATAGAATAGTAGAATAGCATGACTAAACATATAGAGGGGATTATTTTATATTGTAGAGTCAGGTAGGGTTATTTTATGGGGTAGCATTTTAGCTGAAATGTGAGAATGAGGAGCCAGCCAGGTGAAGATCTGAGGAAAAAGCACTGTGAAAACAGAAGGAAAAGCAAACACAAAAGTGCTGAGGTGAGAGCAAACGTGTTGGAGAAAGAGGTAGAAATCTAATGTGGCTAGAGTATAGTGAGCAAAGGAGTGTGCTTAGAGGAGAAGACTAAGCAGAGGTAGGGGTCCGGTTTTATAGGACTTTGTAGACAAGAATTTTGTGTGTGGCAAGAATATTTTAGTTTGATAATTCATAGTCCAAAAATGATTTTTTCAGTAATGCATGTAATATTAAAATACATGCTTAAGAATGATCTAAAATTATACTGGTTTGGATTACAAAATGGTGTTCTCTTAATATAGACCTCAAATGGCAAGCTAAAAACTAATTATTGATTCAGGGAAGTAATTACTCAGACTCTTGGCTCTTTTTCTTGGTATCTACCTACCTCCCTTTCACCATTTGGGCTGCACCCACCTAGGAACTCAAAATCTAGAGTTTTTACATGAGAATGAAATTATTGGTTTTAGTTAGTCAATGTGAAAGGGTTAGTACTCCTAGTTAGTTGAGGATCCAACACTCCTGCTTAGGGTAATGACTCTTAATATACTTAGAGTATAACAGAGTCTTAAATTTTTGGTCAGTAAGAAGAAATAAAGTTCAGAATTCCAAGTAAGTTAGAAAGTATAATGAGGCCCTTGCATTCCTGGTCAGTCAGGAAGTGTAACAGAGTCCAAAACTCTTAGTCTGGAAATGTAATGATCCAGCATTCCTAGTTAGTCAGGAAGTATAACAGTCCAGCACTTAGGCAGCTATTGCTTAGCAACTGGTATGAAGGTTGATGGAAGGGAAACAAACTGATAGTTAAAGTGAAGTTTTGGAATCACTAATTTATTCAGGCCATGCTTTTAATTGATCTCCTTAAAAATTTTATGCCCCATATCTGAGTTTTTCTTTTTACCTTAATAACTTTAAAAAATTTTACTATCTGGCTTTTTATTTTTTACAGTTATCTTCATTTCTTACCATGTTAACAGATTGGCCACTTCAAAATGTTGTTTTTCAGATAATATCATATCTTTCTTTTCTTTGCTAGTCAAAGGCTTAGGCCGTTATCTTCCTTTTTACTACAACCCTAAAGGCAAAGAAAGAAATGGGAAAAAAAGGCTTGGTTTATTCTATATTTCTTCTGAGTTTACTGGTATTTTTTTTTTATGTATTTTGTTTTAATGCATGAACATACATGGATATTATTGAAAAATTTAAAACTATATGGAAACACAAAGGAGAAAGTCACCATCTTACACTACAACTTTTGGCACTTTGATATGTTTCCTTCTAGTCTTTTTTTTCTTCCTGTGATTATATATAAGCATGTGTACATACATACCAATTTATCTTAAACTCTTTTGGGTTACAAATATCTTAAAAATTTTGAAGCCTGTAGATGAGAGAAAATATATAAATGTTGAAGACAAAATTTTGTATATATGTGTCAAGGGGATTTAGGAATCAGTATCAGCAAGGATCTTTTTCATTCACTATCCTGTGCTGTTGAAACTTCTTTTAAATCTTGTTCTTAGTGCTGTAGTGGAGCCATTGCTGCGCCAGATCTTTGGCCATAGTAGTGCTATTGTTGGAATGTAAGGTTACTGTTATCACTCTTACAGTTTGTGTTCACTGTTAGCTATTTTTATCAAATAATAGCATTCATATGTGAAGGGACTGGGTCCTGATGGACTTCTAGTCTCAGTAATATGTGACATCAATACCAGTCTTAACTTCAGTAACCCATTTGATCATTTTTTTCTTGACTGAGTTGTATTTCATTATAGGAGATGTTATAATTTATTTAATCTATTAATATAAATGTAGGCTCTGTAATTTTCTCTACCATAAGTAAAACAGTGATGCAGTAAATACCCTTATATTTACTTGTCTGACAATTTTCTTGGGATAAATTCCTAAAAGTGAAATTGCTTAGTCAAATTTGATATGAATTGCCTGGTTGTGCCTGAGAAGTATACCAATATATAGATAACAGTGTGGTCTTTGCTAACACTGGTCATTATGGAATACTTTTATTAGTTATAATGTTTATAAAGTGAAATACATAAATCTAAAGTATATAGTTAGATGTTTTTTGACAGTTCTATACGTCTGTGTATTTAATACCTTTAGCAGTGTATAGAACATTTCCATTGTCACAGGAAGATTCCTTATAAATCTTCCTGTATTCTTACTGGCCATCTATTTTTTTTTCCTTTGGTGAAGTATCTATTAAAATCTTTTGTAGATTTTGTAAAATATTTAGATTTTCTTCTTCTTACTGAGTTATAGAAGTTCTTCATATATTGTGGATACTAGTCTTTTGTCATGTATTTGTAGAATAAACACATTTCTGGTATGTGGCTGGCCATTTCATTTTCTTAGTGGGGTCTTTTGACAGTCAAAGGTTTTAATTTGAATAAAATTCAATTTATGAATTATTATTTATACTTTCTTGTCCTCTGTGGGAAATCCTTTCCTTAACCAAGGCCATAAAGATTTTTTCCTATGTTTTCTTCTAGAAATTTTACAGTTTTTAGCTTTTATGTTAAGGTATATGATACATTTTGAGGTAATTTTTGTGTATGGTGTGAGTGTAGATTTGAAGTTTTTTTATTTTTTCTGCCAAATGGATATTCAGTTGTTTTAGCACCAATTTTGAAAAGATTATTCCTTCCTTATTAAATTGCCTTGTCCCTTACTGAACATCAGTTAGATATACAGAGATATTATGCTATGGCTTTGAGGAATGGGTTTGTTCATAGTATTGAAGTATAAGGAGTCAGAAACTAGGCTTTGTATGTTTGGAAGTTGATTAAATTTGAAAAGCCTTAGCTTTTTGAAATTCTTTTTCTTTTATTCTGTTTCAAGTATCTTGGGATGGCTGTAGTAGAATCTGATTTGTAATGCATTTGTTTTCAGTGTGGCATATCCAGATATTTTTCTCTCTCCTTTTTCAATTACTAGTTTTTGTCAAACTATTTTCTGGAATTGAAGGTTAAACAGGATTGTAGCCATCTTGAAATAGGTATTATAAGGACCTGACAGGTCATAAGTCTCCCTGTGTAGAACTCCTCACCCTTGCTTCCTGTGAAAGCATAAAATGTTGGAATTAGCAAAATCCAATCAACAGTATATAGGCCCTTTCTTTATTACTTTTATTTACTGACATCTTTTTCTCTTGTCAGGCTATTATTAGTGATCATGGCCTTATGAAATTCTGGTTGAATAAAGCACCTGGAGAAATAGTAATTTATAAATATGAAACAAGACTAAAGTCTATTAATACCAGACTTCTTTGCATATCAAACAAATATTGCGAATTTTTAGCGAGAGTATGTGAACTTGGAATGCGTGACCATTTGATAGTAGTCATTTGCTTGGTGTTGGTGTCACCATTATAAACTAACGCAAGCAAATGCATCTCCTAAGTAGGCAGTAGCTTGATTTTTTTTCTTGTTTATACAAATAATAGTAGAAATGAAATGAACTCCTTTTTTTCTGCGTTTCTTGCACAGTTGCCAATAAAAAATGCAGTCATTAAGCAAGCAGGGTAAGAAATATAATAAATATATATTTCTTTTTATGAATAAAACTTCTCTGCTTCTTGCAGTAGATTCTTTGTGCTCCAATCACATCAAAAAAAGCAGTACCTGAGGTCATAGGTGTGCCTGGTAGCACAGCTAAGTTGGATATATTCCCCCTTGTGTTTTTGTCACAAACATTGATCTTAGGTGTTTATAATTTGATAGTGAATACTGGAAACATATATTCAGCTTCCAGTGTTAGTGTAGAAAGAACACCATCTGATGGATTGGTCGGAGTTAAATTTGAATCTGATTTGGATACTTTTATTGTTACAATTTTGAAAGAGTTATTACTAAATCTTTTTTTTTTTTTTTGAGATGGAGTCTCGCTCTGTCGCCCAGGCTGGAGTGCAGTGGCCTGATCTCAGTTCACTGCAAGCTCCGCCTCCTGGGTTCACGCCATTTTCCTGCCTCAGCCTCCCGAGTAGCTGGGACTACAGGCGCCTGCCACCATGCCCGGCTAGTTTTTTTGTATTTTTTTTAGTAGAGACGGGGTTTCACCGTGTTAGCCAGGATGGTCTGGATCTCCTGACCTCGTGATCCGCCCGTCTCGGCCTCCCAAAGTGCTGGGATTACAGGTGTGAGCCACTGTGCCCGGCACTAAATCTAATAGTAATAATGATGTATTCTTTATAGTTATCACATTTAAGGAGTTTTCAAAATAAAATCCTCTGCATGTTATTTCTCTGAGAGGAAATTACATTATTTAGAATGTTTATATTTGCAAAACCCAGTAACGTCTGTGGGAGCAGCTGATTGTCACAGATATTTTCTAGAAAAATTGCAGAATAATGTGTATTTATAATTTAATTTTTATAATTATATGAAATATGTATATCTTAAATTTATAATTCTACATGCAGACTTGTTCATGTAAAATTATATATATTTATAACAAAACATAGCTTATATAAAATTATATATAATTATATATTTATAACTTACACTTTTACTTTAATATGTAAAATTAAAAGTCATGTAAAATTTTACATTAACATGTAAAATTATAAATTAATGTAATATTATATGTTAATCCTATAGTTTACATGAGTTTCATAGGATAAAATGTTTTGTTAAACAATTCGGGGCTTTGAAAATATCAGTTGATGAATACCCTCAAATATAGATTCTTCATTTTATTTTATTTTTTAAAGAAACATCCACCATCTGATGGTATCTGCAGGCTTTACCACAGATGATTCAGTCCATAAAACCATCCTGTTGTGATATAACAAAATACGTTTAAAAAGCTGTGCATGCCTTTATGATTTGATTTTGTTTTTTAAGGGATGATAGAGGTGCTTTGTGTTTTTAAGGGACACATTGTATACAGGAGTATCCGGCCGGGTGCAGTGGCTCACGCCTGCAATCCCAGCACTTTGGGAGGCCGAGATGGGCGGATCACGAGGTCAGGAGATCAAGACCATCCTGGCTAACGTGGAGAAACCTGTTCTCTACTAAAAATACAAAAAATTAGCTGGGTGTGGTGGCGGGTGCCTGTAGTCCCAGCTACTCGGGAGGCTGAGGCAGGAGAATGGCTTGAACCCAGGAGGCGGAACTTGCAGTGAACAGAGATCGTGCCACTGTACTCCAGCCTGGGCAACAGAACGAGACTCCGTCTCAAAAAAAAAAAAAAAAAGACATTACACTTACAAAGAGACAATTGGAAGAATTGAAAGAATTCAAATATGTACTATTTTGTAGTTGCAACATAGAGTCAATATTAATTTTTTTTTGACTTTGATAATGATATTGTGGTTATAAAGAGAATATCCTTATTCTAATGCTGGGACAGAGTGTCATAATGCTTGCAATTTACTTTCTTTTGAAATTGTTTTATTTTTAATTGATACATCATAATTGTGTATGTTTATAAGGTTGCAATTTACCTTCAAATGTGAAAGAAATGGTATATGTATTTGACCAGAAAGGATGAAAGTAAACTTATCAGAGTATTAACAATTATTGAATCCATGTGAAAGGTACATTGATGTTCATTGTACTTTTCTTTCAAGTTTTCTCTAGCTGGAAATTTTTTAAAACAAAAAAGCTGGGGACAAAATCTCCACAAAGAATAAACTGTAACATTAGGACAGTGCAACTTACTATTTTTGGTCCAATTTTTGTCTCTAACATTATCCTTTGTAAGAGATTATTGAATATATGTTCAATACTTATTATTTTGTTTCCTACAGTTTAATAATGCTTCATGATTTTAGAATGTTTTGCAGTTTACAAAACATATGGCTGGGTGTGGTGACTCATGCTATAATCCCAGCACTTTGGGAGGCTGACATGGGAGGATCACCTGACCCTGGAGTTCAAAGTTAAAGTGAGCTATGATCACACCACTGCACTCCAGCCTGGACAATAGAGTGAGACCCTGTCTCAAAAACAGAAAACAAAAAAACCCAAAAAAACAAAAAACAAAAACCACACACAAAAAAATCCCCCAAAAAACTACGTACAGAGAGAGTATTTATGTACATCCTATTTCTATTTTGTGAAATAGACGAGATAGGTGGTATTTTCCTCACTTTACAAATGAACAGTGTGAGTTTTAGACAAGTATTCCCAAGATCATAGCTAGCTACTTTTGTGCCCAGACTTCCCTCCTAAGCCTTGGAGTCTTCCCTGTATCAACCTTGATGTCCCACAGATTATTTTAAATGCAGTGTATCACCACAAACTTGTTCCTTTTTTCCTCTTTATATTATTCCCTGGTAATGGTGCCTTGATCTACCCAAATAGACCAGTCGCACATCTGGAAGGCGTCCGACAATTACTATACTCTTACCTAATTGGCTCTAGGGGAGAAGAAATGGGGAAGAGAACTAATGTTTTTTAAGTACATATTTAATATCTGGTTCTATGTGTTCGATGATTTTCATGAATCTTATTAAATCCTTTCAACAGCTACTGTGTTTAGATGGTGTCTCCAATTTTACAGTTTCATAGTAGAGATTTAGAAATAGGCTTAACGAGGTTAAGTGATTTTTTTTTTTTTTTTTTTTTTTTTGAGATGGAGTCTCGCTTTGTCACCTAGACCCAGGCTGCCAGGCTGGAGTGCAGTGGCACGATGTCAGCTCACTGTAACCCTCCTCTCCTGGGTTCAAGTGAATCTCCTGCTTCAGCCTCCTATTAAATGATTCGTTCTAAGTTGCAAAGCTCATAGACAGTGACTGTGGGATTTGAATTTAGGTCTTAAACTTTCTAAAGTCTGCATTATTTCCAATGTACATAAGCAAATTTCTTTTAAATCTTTCTCTTAACTTTTTATAACACTACCATTGCTTATGTGTCAGTTTGGATTACTGAAAGAGCCTACTTACTCAGTTTTTCTGTATTCAACCTTATTTCCTTTAGTTAAGCTTCCATGCTGTTGACAGAGTGATCTTTCTAAAATCCCACTCTGGTCATATTGCTTCTCTTCATTGATAGAATGAAAATGGCAAATAAAGCACTTCATATAATCTAGTTCTTGCCTTCTTTTTTCGTCTTCCCGTACTTCCACACATCTGTGCTACTCCTCAGCCACACTGAAAAATGGAATTAAAGCTTTAGTCTGTCATAACTCCTTGCCCTTATAATTGTTACTACCCTAGTCTTTCATTCTTTGCTGTGTTATCTGTTGCATTCACTATTCAAGACTCCAAAGAGTAAGTTCCTATAGGAAGTCTTTGTAATGCCTTCACTGGCTGTATTAGGTATTTTTCCTTTGCCATGTGCAACATCTGTTATAGAACTACATTATAACTATTTGTTTTCAAGCCTTTTGCTGTAATACTGTGAATTCCTTGAAAGTCATACCTCACAGATATTCAGTGTTCAGTAAATGTTTATTATTGAATGGAGATTAATGAACCTCCTTCTAATCCCCACACTATGAATATACTTTTCCTTAGGGAGGCTAAAATATATCAGTTTTTCCATAGAGGTTGTTGTGACTTTTATATTTATTTATTTTGTTCATCCTGAGTATTGGAATAGTAGTGAGGGACCTGATTTCTAGTTTCGGTTCTGCCACTTATTTACCATACTCTTTTAGGCAAGTTAGTGTAATTTGGCCTTGGTCTCTTGGCCTCAGTTATCATCCATTTAATAGCAGGTTGAATTAAGTGTTTCCTGACCTCTTACCTGTCTTTCCCAATAACTCTGATTTCTTGGGAAGGGTTTTGAGCAGAGATATGACATGTTGTTAGTGGTCTTATGAGTTTCCACTTTGACAGAATGTGTAGGATGGGTTGGAAGGGTGTATTAGTCCATTCTTGCATTGCTATAAAGAACTACCTGAGACAGGGTAATTTATAAAGAAAAGAAGTTTAATTGGCTCACAGTTCTGCAGGCTGTACAGGAAACATAGCTGGGGAGGCCTCAGGAAACTTACAGTCGTGGTGGAAGGAAAGCAAAGGGGAAGCAGGCACATCCAACATGGCTGGTGCCAGGAAGAAGATGGCGAAGGGAGAGGTGCTACACCCTTTTAAACAACCAGATCTCATGAGAACTCGCTATCATGAGAACAGCAAGGGGGAAATCTGCCCCCATGATCCAGTTGCCTCCCAGCAGGCCCTTCCTCTAACATTGCAGATTACAATTTGACATGAGATTTGGGCGAGGACGTAAATCCAAACCATATCAAAGGGCATAAACAGATGAATGCAGAGAGACCGTTTAAGAGAGTAATGTGGTTTCATGAGCGCCTGGAATGTGATCAATATTTGGAAAAGGAGAAGTAATTGTGAAAGAAACTTTACAATTTGAAATGGTAAGGGCAGATGTGGTATCACAGAAAGATATCTGGTCTTTGTCCCTGATTTTTGGCACAGAGGTCTTAAAACCCTTGGAATTTCCTGAGCCATAAGGGTAATAGAAGTGTCTTTTGTTCTAATGAGGCTACTCTTGGTGGGCCCTTAGATAGCTTCAGGATGGGGGCTAGTCGCCAGGAAGATGAAGCCTTGATTAGAAGCTTGGAACTTTCAGCATGACCTCCCCAGCCTCTGGGGAGAGGACAGGGGATGGAGATTGAGTTGATCACCAGTGGCTAATGATAATCAATTGTGCCTATGTAATGAAACCTCCATAAACCCCATAAACAACGGGATTTGGAGAGCTTCCAGATTGGTGAATGCAGTGAGGAGCTGAGATGTTGGCATACCTGGAGAGTGCATGGAAGCACTGTCTCCCACACTCCCGCCCCCACACACCTTACCACCCTATGTATCTTTTCCATTTGGCTGTTCCTGAGTTTTTTTTTTTTTTTTTTTTTTTTTTTTTTTTTTTTAATAATAAGCCTGTAATGGTAAGGAAAAAGCATTTCCCTGAGTTCTGTGAGAACCAGCAAAATATCAAACCTCAGGAGGGGGTTGTGGAAACTTCAGATTTGTAGCCAAGATGGACTGCATTGTGGGTAACCAGGGAACCTAATACTTGGAATTGGCATTTGAAGTGAGGGCACTCTTGTGGGACTCTTAAACCTACGGAGTCTGACACTAACTCTGGGTAGTTAGTGTCAGAATAGAATTGAATTGTTGGAGACCCAGCTGGTGTTCAGAGGATTGGAGAATTGTAAAGTTGATGTCAGAATTGGTTGGTGTAAGGGGGGAAAAAAAGGCCATAACAGCGTAGTAGAGTGATTGTCTTCTCTGCAGATCCTGTCTTTCCTGCAAAAAAGGACTCCAAGATTTGAAGTCTGTGTTGACTTAAACAGAGAACTAGGTGTTATATTTTGAGAGAAATAAATAGCTTAATTTTTTTTCTTATTTCTGGCGTATTTTCCAAAGAGGATGGGAAGAAATGGAACTTTATAACTAGAGGCATAATTATTTTCAGATTTACACAGAAAATGTTATTTTCCCACATGGGGAAACAGCTCCCTAAAACACACAGAAAGAGGATTATCAGTCAGAAACAGCATAAAGACAGGGAAAAGAGATTGGGAACCTTCAGTAAAAACAAAATAACTATCCGTACTTGCTCATCATTTTCCAAGGTTGTGAAGTTTCGGTTTTGAGGATTTTCTTCACTTGGACTTGCGCTGTGAGGAAGATCTTCTTCTTAATATTATTGAAATTGCACACCTTAAATTTAGTATTTGTCAGACTCTCATATTTGTTAAACAAGGAGCTTTAGAAACCATCTTTACTGTCTGTACTCTGAGGGTGCTATTGGCACTTACTAGTGCAGGCAATCAAGAGAGCTAGAAATCTTTCTTTATCAAAGTTGATACTAAGTCTGTGAAGTGCTGAGTGACCAATTTGTTCCTGTTGCTACTGCTGGAACTGTACTGTACCAGTACTGGACAGTGGTAACAGCTGTTGAGGCTGCTGGTGCTGATGTCTTTTCTGCTAGTAGTCCTCTAAATCAGTGGTCCCTAACCTTTTTAGCACCTGGGACTGGTTTTGTAGACAACAATTTTTCTGTGGACTGGAGTAGAGGATGGTTTGGGGATGATTCAAGCTCATTACATTTATTCTCCACTTTATTTCTATTATTATTGCATTGTAATGTATAATGAAATAATTATACAACTCACCATGATGTAGAATCAGTGGGAACCCTGAACTTATTTTCCTGCAACTAGACTACCCCATCTGAGGGTGATTGGAGACAGTGACAGATCATCAGACATTAGATTCTCACAAGGAGCACACAGCCTAGATCCCTTGCATGCACAATTCATAATAGGGTTCATGCTCCTGTGATGAACCCTATTCATACAGGAACAATATGGTTGCTGCTGCTCATCTGATGGGAGGCGGAGCTCAGGTGGTAATATGAGCGATGGGGAGTGGCTCACATTACCACCCTTCACAGGGCATTCTCTGTGTCTCAGTCCTTTTTTTTTTTTTTGTCTCTGATAAGGGTACTCTTATGGGATCTAGGATCTACCATAATCCAACATTATGTAATCCCAATCCTTACTTGAATTCTATCTACAAAGATCCTGTTTCCAAGTAAGGCTCACATTTTTAGAAAAAGACACGAATGTTTTAGACACACTATTCAACCCACTATAGGAAGCTACCAGCAATTAGAAAAAGCTCTTTATTAGTGGGGACCTTGTTTTCTCTTGATCATATTCATTCATTTGCTCAACAAACATTTAAAGAACCTCAACAATGTACAAGAGGAAGGTGTAGAGAAAGATGGCAGATACATTCTTTGCTCTTATGGAGCTCCCAGGCAGATGTAGACACTAGTATCTGCAGTACAATATGACAGGCTGGGCATGGTGCTGTAGGAATACAGAAGACAGATTCTGTATTTGTTCTGGAGGGGCCTAAAGTTGCACCATTTAAGTCTTGAAGAAAGACAAGGAAGTTGCTGAAAAAGCTAATATCACGTGTAAAGACACTGTGGGTGGAAAGAGAGTAGCTTAGGAAGTCATAGGTTCTTAAGTGCTACTGGATCATGGAGTGCACTTAAAGAGTACATTAAGTATTTATTACCATGTAAATAGTGATTTAACTTCTCAGCTAATTATTTGTTAATAAGGAACTTTTAAAAAAATAATCCCTGCTTTGTCTACTGACTCAAGTCACCTTTAGCATATGTCGAATTTTTCTATATACTGTGGTTTCTTTGGGGCTATTCCTTTGTTTTTTGTTATTGTGATTTTTAAAATCTGTTTTTGAACTAGATTCAAATGGTTTTCCTTAATGTAGCTTTATAATGTTTACTTACAAATGAAATGATGGGTCAAGTATATTTTCATTATACTCTTTCACAAAAATGTTTTGGTTGTTTTCAACTTTTTTTCTTCCAGATGGGTTTAGCTTACAGAAAAGATTCTGTTGATATTACTTCTAGAATTTCTTTATTCTTATAAGTTCATTTGGGATCAGTTGACATCATTTCAGTAGTCTTTGCAGTCAGGAATAACTTCTCATTTTTTCAACTTTCCTTTTTATGTTCTTCAGTAAAGTTTTAAATGTGTTTATTTTTTACTTTAAAATAGGATGAGAAGCCATTGGAGTTGGTTAAAAAAAAAAAAATTGAGCTCTGGAGGAAGCCACAATATACACTGGCGAGTCTATTTGATAAACTAATAACAGATTCTATTCAGATTATAAAATATAGGTTGGTAACAGTTGGAAAGGTTTTATAGATGATGTATTAGTTGCTGAGATGGTCAGTCTGTATTGATCTAATGGTCAATTTGAATTGACTCTAATAACTATTATAGAAAGTTTGTAAGAACAACCTTTTCCCCAATGTCTCTGCATCTTAAATGATACCCTGTGGTGCTGGGCGCAGTGGCTCATGCCTGTAATCCCAGCACTTTGGGAAGCTGAGGCAGGAGGATCACTTGAGGTCAGGAGTTAGAGACCAGCCTGGCCAACATAGTGAAACTCCGTCTCTACTAAAAATAAAAAAATTAGTTGGGCGTGGTGGCACGTGCCTGTAGTCCCAGCTACTCTGGAGGCTGAGGCAGCAGAATCGTTTGAATCCAGGAGGTAGAGGTTGCAGTGAGCCAAGATCAAGCCACTGTATTCCACCTTGGGCAACACAGCAAGACTCTGTCTCAAAAAAACTACCCCCCCCCCCCCGCAAAATAACCAAAAAGAAACAAGAATGATACCCTGGGGGTCATGAGGAGAGAGTTAGACATACTGTGTTTAATCTAGATGTCTCTGATGTAGATGCAGTTCTCTTCCACCAGCTCACCTGAACCTAAAAGGGACATAGCAAGAAACCAAGGTTTAGGTGGTACCTGCATGCCAGATTCTAATTACCAAACCATTATTTCTTTTGTAACCTCACAATTTCTTTCAAACTAGTAGTGCTTTTTGATTTAGAATGATATTTTTCTTATTCTTCTCATTTGCAAAAGCAGTTTGGCTCATGAGGTTTAAACAACTGGAATGCTGGCTCTTGGTTTGTCAATAATCAGCAGCTCAGTGACAGGATGTAATGTCAGCTGTCCAGATTTAGAAGAAACAAGTGGAACAGGAAAAAAGAGAAGGGTGTGTAGGTAGTTTCTTGTTTTCCTGATGTTTCCACTAAGTACAGAATGCTCTGAAAGAGAAATGGACTTTTGGGAAGGGGTGTTACCTTTGACTGCCTTTAATCCTGAGTTGCAGTCTCAGCTTCCTACTTTGGCACACATGCCTGTTTTCCTTTTGTGGAATGTGTTAAGGAAGGCAGCAGATGGTTGTCAACACTGTTGAGGTTAGCCTCTAATGAGAGATCGCTTTGTTGGGGGTGAATTGATTTATAGTTTACAGTACATTTTGTATTCACAGTAGGTAATACTGTGAAAGCAAAACTGAGATCTCATTAAAAAACAAATTGAAGGATCATGCCTTTTTGTGTATTTTACCCCACCACACAACAGACCCTTCAAGTTGGCCTGGTTCCATCATCTACTTTGACTTTAAAATACAGCTCCTCACAGGAATGCCTCTCCCTTACCCACCCCTCACCGCACTATGATTATATCACATTACTGCTTTCATGAAAGTGGTTGTCAGTACAGCCTATCTCCTACTCTCTACTGGCAGTTTGAGAGTTCCAGTTGCTCTACATTCTTGCCACTCACTACCTGTCAGCCTTTTTGTTTTTAATCCATTATTTTCAACTTAGAGGCATTTCGTTGTGGTTTTAAATTATACTTCCCAGACTATTAATAGCCATTTGGGGATGCTGTCTTGTGAGTGCCCATTCAAATCTTTTTCTTACTTTTCTGTTGAGCTGTGTGTCATTTTCCTGTTGATTTACCAGAGTTTTTATATTTTCTGGATAGAAGCTTTTTGTTGTGTGTTGCAGAGAACATCATCTATTCTGTGACTTGTGTTTTTGCCCTTTTAATGAGTCTTTAATGAGCAAGAATAACTAATTTTAATGTAGTTCCGTTTATTCTTTCTTTATTGATTTTGGTTTTTTTGGATCCTGTTTTTAAAGAAATCTGTCCACCTCAGCTCATGAATATGTTTTCCTGCGTTTCTTTTAGAAGCATTGTTTTTACTTTTTACATTTAGTGTTGTAATTTATTGAAAGTTAATTTTGTGTTAGTATAAGATAGGCTGAAGTTTTTTTTCTCTCATGGGGTATCCATTTAACCTACTATCATTTATTGAAAATACCCTTCTGAGCTGGGTGCGGTGGCTCACGCCTGTAATCCCAGCACTCTGGGAGGCTGAGGCGGGCGGATCACGAGGTCAGGAGATGGAAACCATCATGGCTAACACGGTGAAACCCCGCCTCTACTAAAAATTACAAAAAATTAGCCGGGCGTGGTGGCCGGCGCCTGTGGTTCCAGCTACTCAGGAGGCTGAGGCAGGAGAATGGCGTGAACCTGGGAGGCGGAGCTTGCAGTGAGCCGAGGTTGCGCCACTGCATTCCAGCCTGGGCGACAGAGCTAGACTCTGTCTCAAAAAAAAAAAAAAAAAAAGACCCTTCTTTCCCTACTAGTCTGCAGTGCCATCTTTGTCATAAATCAAGTATTCCTACCTGTATGGGACTGTTTCTGAATTCTCTAGTCTTTTTTTGTTTGTCTATACTTGCTTCATTCAATACTACCCTGTTTTATTTATTAAAAGTCTTGATAAGCTGGTAGTGTAGGTCCTTGAGCTTTTTCTTTACTAAGATGGTCTTGGATATTCTCGGGTGTTTGCATCTTCACATATAAATAATTTACGGTCAGGTTATCAGTTTCCTCAAAAAATACTCCAGGATTGTAATTGAGATCATATCAAATTTGAAGATGAATCTGGGAAGAATTAACATATTTACAGTATAAAGTCTTCAAATCTGTGAACATAGAATATCCTTCCATTTATTGAACTTGTCTTTGATTATCTCTCAGTACTCTTTTAGGCTCTGTGTTGTAATTATGTACATTTTTCTTTTGATACTGGTTTAGGTATTTTAAATAGATTCTTTAGATTTTTTTATCCAGATATTTTGTTTAGGTATTTAGGTATTCTTTAGGTGTGTTTGGTGGAATTCATCAGTGAAGCTGTGTCTGAAATTTTTTCGTGAGAAGGTTTTTAATTAAAGATTTGATATCTTTAGTGGATATAAGACTAAATTAATTTTTCTATTTTTTCTTGTGTCTTCACAAGTTGTGTTTTGCTAAGAATTTGTCTATCTAAATTCTTGGCATAAAGTTCATAATATTTTTTTATGATCTTTTAAGTATCTGTAGGATTTGTACAGACTTTCCTCTTTTATTTCTAATACTGAACATGTGGAGCCACTGTCTGTTTTTCTGAACTATGGCCAAGGGTGTATTAAGTTTTTTTTTTTTTTTTTGAGATCGAGTCTCACTCTCTCCCAGGTGGCTCCAGTGCAGTGGCGTGATCTTGGCTCACTGCAACCTCCGTCTCCTCGGTGCAAGTGATTCTTCTGCCTTGGCCTCCTGAGTAGCTGGGATTACAGGTGTACGCCACTGCACCCAGCTATTTTTTGTGTTTTAGTAGAGATGGGTTTCACCATGTTGGCTAAGCTGGTCTTAAACTCCAGATCTCAAGTTATCTGCCTGCTTCAGCCTCCAAAAGTGCCGGGATTACAGGCATGAGCCACTGCGCCCACCTTAAAGATCCAGTTTTTATTGGATTCTTTTTTATGGACTTTTGAGAATATTTGTGGCTTTCTCCACACAAGCAAGAGTATTTGTTTACTCTTTTTAAAATTTGTCATATTTATCTTTACATTTAAATTCTTCTTTCTTTGGTTTTTATTTGCTTTCATTTTTGTAATTTATTGATATGACTGCTTAGATCATTTTTTAAAGTCTTCATACTTAATATGTATCATTAAGGCTATACATTTCCACTCAAACATGGCTTTCGATGCATATCATATGTTTTGCCAGCATGTATTTTCATTATTATTTAAATGTTAATTTAAATATCTAATTTGTTTTAATTTCTTTTTTGACCCTGAGAGTTATTTTGAGGTACACTGCTTGATTTTCAAACATAGATGCATTCTCTATTTAACTTTTCAGTACTGCTTTCTAGCTTAACTCCACTTTGTTTAGAGAATATACAATGTGATTTCAGTCCTTTGAAATTCATTGAGATTTGCTTTATTGGTCAATACATACCGAAATTTTGGTAAATGTTTTCTGTACACATGAAAAGAATGCCTAGTCTGGATTTGTTAGATCCAGTTATCTTTAAGTTGTTATTATGTCAGGTTATTTTGTGTTCAGGTCTTCTATATTCTTACTAATTTTGTTTTTTTCCTTCTCTATCAATTATTGGTAGATATGTATTAAAATCTCCCCTATGATTATGGGGTTTTCTTTTTTTTTAATTCTGTTTTGATCATGTGCTCTTAGGTATCTACAGATTTAGAAATGATACATATTCTGGGTAGATTGACCCTTTTATCATTATGAAAAATACCTCCCTCTTACCTTAAAGTCCTATGTCTTGTATTACATAGGACTTTGTAATATTTGTTACGTAGTTAGTAGATATAAAACTTTTGTTAGTATTTTCATGATATTTATTTTTCTAGTTTTACAAACTTCATTTTCACAGTTTTAGATTTTTATATTTAAGGTTTGTCTCAGAAATATTTTTGGGCTGTCTCTCCACAATTAAAAGAATTGACACATAATAATTGTACGTATTTATGGGTTGCATGTGATATTTTGATGCATGTGTACAGTGTGTAATGATATAGTCAGAGTAATTAGGATATCCATCACCTCAAACATTTATCATTTCTTTGTATTGGGAGCATTCCAGATCTTCTCTTCTAGCTATTTTGAAATACACACTAAATTATTGTTAACTATAGTCACTCTATTGTGTTACTGAATACTAGAAATTACTGCTTCTATCTAACAGTATTTTTATACTAATTAACTAAACTCTCATATCTCCCTTTTTCCCTACCCTTCCCAACCTCCTCTACCCCTCCCATCATTCTACTTTCTACTTTCATGAGATAAACTTTTTTTTTTTTTTTTAGCTCTAACATATGAATGAGAACATGTAATTTGTCTCCTTGTACCTGGCTTATTTCACTTTATATAGTGTCCTTTATTTCTATCCATGTTGCTGCAAATGACATGATTTCATTCTCTTTTATGGCTGAATAATATTCCATTGTTATATACACCATATTTTTCATCCATTGATAGGCATTTAGGTTGATTTCGTATCTTGGCTATTGTGAATAGTGCTGCAATAAATATGGGAGTGCAGTTTTCTCTCCTTTGGATGTATACCCTGCAGTGGAATTGCTACATCATACAGTAAATCTATCTTTAGTATTTTGAGGAACCTCTATATTGTTTTCCATAGTAGTTGTACTAATTTGTATTCCCACCCACAATGTACAAGTGTTCCTTTTTTTTTTTTTTTTTTTTGCATTAATCAGTCAATTTTAAGTGCTATGGTTGATGCAAAGAAGAAATATAGAGGAGAAAAACGATTAACATTATTATAAGGCAGACTATAGTATGTGCTACATGAATGATCAGTATAATAACTATCTTCAAATAGGTTTTGGCAGTAAAAATTGAGAGAGGATGAGAATGATTGAGAATGCTCACATAATGGAGGAGAGACTTGAATTGGGCTTGGTGCCTATTGGAATGTATAAGCTCAGATGCTTTTAAAATAAATATAAGGATTTATTATATGTATCTGAATATGATTCTCATTTTTCTAATGACATAATAGTGAAAATGTTTTGATTAACCTGAATATATAAACTGTTAAGCTGGTAGAAGAAATAGTTATTTACCTTGTTAAAATAGTCATGCATGCATATTTAAAAGTATATATTACTTTAGAAAATTTTTTATACTTGTTTTATGAAATAACATTATTCATACTCTTCATATGCATTTTAAAATTAGTCTTTCTCTTTACCAGATTTAGTGTCTTTTATAATTTTCCAGAACACATGATTTTAATTTTTACTTACGTGACTTGAAATAAAGCATTTTTAAAAAATCTAAGTATGATACTTTCCCTGGGTATTTTTATCCCCTGTCACAAGTAATCATTTGCTATTTATGAACTTTACAATGAAACGCTTTCAATTGATCATTAATGGGCCTATTTATATTGGTATCTAAAAGTGTTAATTGTGTGTCTGTACCCCCCAAATAATTATGAAATCTGTTTTTAATTTCTTTGCCATTCTTTTTAACTGTTTTCGCTGGGTAACCTCTTTTCAGTGTCCCAAACCGGTATTCCTTAAAGTTGTTTTTCAGGATGTATGTCTTTTCCAAACAGGTTTTTTTCTTTTTTTTTTGGTTGTTTTAAAAAATAAAGTAAGTAGAATAACTCATTGGTAAGGTAATTTTCTCTTTTCTTTGGGGCATTTTGGGAAAAGAACTTTACCTTATGTTCACTATTATCATCTAAAATGAAGAGGGAGTAAAGGATAACTCTGAGATTTTTGACCTGGCCAGATGGAAGAATGGAATTGCCATTTAATTAGGTATAGACACTTGCTGTATTCTGCTTAATATTGTAGATATTTTATGTACTTATGTTATTCTTTGTGTGCTTATCTTATTCCTCCTCCTAGTTCCCCAAGGTTTGGGGCTGTCTTGTCCTTGAACAATAGTTCACAATACCCAGCACAATTCTTTGTACAGAGTAATTGCCACCTACTTTCCTGAATTAAATTGATTTTAAATGTACACCAGCCTCAAAATGTAGGCAGCTATATTCAGGGCTGCTATTAACAAGGAAGAGTGTTTTCCTTCTGCTGCTGCTTGTAATATAAAGCAGATATAGCTTGTTGGCTTTGTTCAACCATCCGATCCAAAAATCTTCCCTTGCATACTGCAGGATGTCTAACTCATAAACCCTTAAAACTGCTAGCCTTGGCTGAGCGCGGTGGCTCACACCTGCAATCCCAGCACTTTGGGAGGCCAAGGCGGGCAGATCACTTGAGGTCGGGAGTTTGAGACCAGCCTGACCAACATGGACAAACCCTGTTTCTACTAAAAATACAAAATTAGCCGGGCATTGTGGTGCATGCCTATAACCCCAGCTTCTCAGGAGGCTGAGGTAGGAGAATCGCTTGGACCCGGGAAGCAGAGGTTGTGGTGAGTGGAGATTGTGCCATTGCACTCCAGCCTGGGCAACAAGAGCAAAACTCCATCTCAAAAAAAAAAAAAAAAAAAAAAAGAAACACCAAAAAACTAGCCTTTAGACATTTCTGTTGCTTTTAGGTTTTAGCTTGCAAATTCAATCTGGAAAAGGACTATTAGTTGAAATTCTTCCTTTCCTCTCCACATTTCATTTAAGAGAAGGCAGTTACACAGTGAGCAGAAGGGAGAGGGGTGAATGGGTGTTTATGTGAGGCTGAGGCTGACTAAAGTCTAATCAATGTGTTACCCAGAGTGGGGCAAAGACCTGTGAAGGGGAAGTAGGTGACTGTCACACAAAACACCTTTCTTATATTTTGGTTTCAGTAAATGAAATCTTGGTTGTCAAATCCTTTTGTTCCTAGCCCTGTGGTTTTTCCAGTCTGCTATTTGATTTTCACTCATAGATGTTAATTTGACAAGAGGTGAATTGGTTAAGGTACCATTAGTTTTAGGATCTGCCTCATATTCCCTTGTGTTTAATTTGGTCTGGACCAGTCTTGGTTCTGCCTGTTGGGCTATTTTGGTAGTGATATCTACTTGGAAGAGTTCAGTGAACATTCTTTGCATTTGACTAAAAGCAGATTGTGGAATGGTTACATTTCTTACAGTCTGCATTCTGGTTTCTTTTCTCCTGGAAGAAAAAATTAAATTAGAACTTAATTAGAACTTATTAAAACAAAATATTTGGCTGTTAGGATCTGTTCTAGGATTGCCGGTTGGAATTCTTTTCTACTGCAAAAATATACAGCAAGGTTAATAAAAAGGAATTTAAATTTTAAGTTGTAGGGCTGTTAACCTACCCACTTTTTTTCTGCTTTGGTCTCCTCATTTTATCTATAATCAATAGAGCATTTTGATGATGGTAGGCCGTTTAACAAGTAAAGAGGAAACATCTGAGAAGTAAGTTGTCTGCAGTCTATTTCTTTATAGTGTTTATTCTTTGCCTTCAAAAATTTTGATAAAAACATTTGCGATTTTAAAAACGGGTATCAATATGACAATAATTACTGTAAAAGCAGTTCATCTTTATTGAGTACTTTTCTGTGTATCAAGCATTATTTAAGCACTTTCGATGTATTAGCAAGTTTCATAAAAACTTGATAAACAGGTATTGTTATCCACTTCCATTTTACCAGGAGAGAGCTGAAGCAGAGAGAAACTAAGTAACTTTCTCAAAATTATGCTTCTAATAAGTGCTGGAGCTGGTATACAGTAGCTTTCTGGCTCCACAGCCTGAGTACTTTGAGCATATTTAATAATATATGAGTTTATGAAGGCTCTATGCCTTTAAACATTAACTTCTGAAATAATAAAAGGCCCATGGGAAATAAGAATGGTATGGCATAGTAAAAGTTTTTTTATGTGCCTTTAATATGTATGCTAAATCTATCTGAATTTTTCTCAAACTTGGCTGTGCCTCAGAATCATTTGAGGAGCTTATAAAAAAATATGATTTCTGGCACTCATTCCATACTACCTCACTGGAAGCAGGACTTTGATATATCTGAATTTCTAGGCCAGTGTGAGGCAGATATTTATGGACCACTGGCATATAACACACAACAAAATAGATTTTTTTAAAGTTACATATTGATGCTAGCTAATTATGGCAGCTAACATTTACAGAAGCTTTTATCTGTATTATTCCATTTAATTCTTATAACAACCTTGTGATGTCAGGCAGCATTATTTCCTCCATTTTATAGATGAAACTATTAGGTTGGTGCGGAAATAATTGCGGTTCTTGCCATTGAAAGTAATGGCAAGAACCGCAATTACTTTTGCACCAACCACAAATCCTAGCGTAGTAGCATGACCAAGCCCAGTGCTCATTGCAACATTATTCACATTAGCTAACATATGGAAACAACGTAAATGTTCATCAGTGAATGAATGCATAACGAAAATCTGGTGTACACACACACACAATTATTCAGCCATTAAAAGAAGCAAATCCTGCGAAGTACAAAATGGGAGAAGCTGGAAGACATTATGCTAAGTGAAACAAACCACACACAAAAAGACCAATATCTGTGTGACCTCACTTACGTGTAGAACCTAAAGGTGTCAAACTCATAGCAACAGAGAGGTTAGAATGGTGGTTACCAGGGGCTGGTAAATGGGGAGATGTTGGTCAAAGGGTACAAACTTTCAGTTGTAACATGAATAAATTCTGAGGATCTAATGTACAGCATAGTGACCATAGATGATAATACTATTGTTTACTTCTTGAAATTTGCTAAGAGAGCAGATCTTAAGTGTCCTTGTCACACATGTACACGCACACAAAGGGTAACTAAGTGTAGTTATGTTTGTGTTGCTTAATTTGGTTATGGTAATCATTACACAGTGTATACATTTATCAAATCATCACATTGTACACCTTGAATATACACAGATTTTATTTGTCAGTTATACACTGTTAAGCTTGGGGAGAAAAACATGACCAACATCACATGGGTAATAAATATACATGCTAGAACCAGGATTTGAAAACAGGTCTATCAGAGTACGAATAATTTAACGTTAATTATATTCACATTGTTGTGAAAAAGATCTCCAGAACTTTTTCGTCTTGCAAAACGAAAACTCCATGCTCATTAAGCAAGAATTCCCTGTTTCCTACCCTCTCCACCCCATCCCCTAGTAACTACCATTGTGCCTTCTGTATCTGTGAATTCAACTACTTTAAGTACCTCATATAAAAAGGTGCAGGGAGGAGAAAGGATGCTGGGCACATACAAATGACGAATGGATTGCTGTAATAGCTAGTGGGGCAACACATGCATCTGAGATTGCATTTTTCTAGCATTCCATGAAATTGTCAATTAAAGTGGAAATATATATATATATATATATATATAGAGAGAGAGAGAGAGAGAGAGTGTGTGTGTGTGTGTGTGTGTGTGTGTGTGTGTGTGTGTGAGTCTTGCTCTGTTGACCAGGCTGGAGTATGGTGGTGTGATTATAGCTACTGCAGCCTCGAACTCCTGGGCTCAGGTGATCCTTCTGCCTCAGCCTTTCAAGTAGCTGGGATTACAGGTGTGTACCACCATGCCTAGCTAATTTAAAAAAAATTTTTTTTAAATTTTCTACAGACAGTGTCTCGCTGTATTGCCCAGGCTGGTCTCAAACCCCTAGGCTTACTCAATCTCCCTCCTTCAATCTCCCAGAGTGCTGGGATTACAGGCGTGCACCACTGCAATTTACATATAGTAAAACATATGGATTTTAACTGTAGGTAGCCTTATGAATTTTGGCACACATATATATCAAGTGTCCAATCCCCCCTCCCTCAATCAAGATTTCTATCATGTCAGAAAATTTCTTTTTCGGTTAGTGACCCCCACTCTACGCTAGGCAACCACGGATCTAATTTTTATTACCACATATTAGTAGTCTTGTCTATTCTAGAACTCTATAGGGGTTAAGCATCCCTAATCTGGATATCTGAAATCCAAAATGCTCCACAATCTGAAACTTTTTGAATGCCAACATGATGCTACAAGTAGAAAATTTTACCCTTGACCTTATGTGATAGGTCACAGTCTAAATGAAGTCAAAATTTTGTTTCATGCAAAAAATTATTTAAAATGTTGTATAAAATTAAATTCAGACTGTGTATAAGATGTATATGAAGTGTAAATGAATTCGTATTTAGACTGGAGTCCCATCTCTGACATTTTTTTTTTTTTTTTTTTTTTTTTTAAGATGGAGTCTCGCTCTGTCGCCCAGGCTGGAGTGCAGTGGTGCGATCTTGGCTCACTGCAAGCTCTGCTTCCTGGCCCGCGCCTGGCCTCCAAGATTTCTTATTGTGTGTCTGTGCATATTTCAAAATCTGAAAAAATCCAAAATCCGAAATGATTCTGGTCCCAAACATTTTAGATAAGGGATGCTCAAGCTGTATGAAGGAAATCATACAGTATTAACTCTTTATACCTGGCGTTGTTCACTCAATATAATGTCTGAGAGTTTCATCCATATTGTTGCATGTGTAAGAAATTCATTTTGATTATTGAATGGCATTCTTTTGTGTGAATATACTTCAATCTGTTTATTCATTGGTTGATGAACATTTTGGTTGTATCTGGTATGAGTATTTGTATACTGGTCTTCGGTAGACATTTTTTCTTTTGGGTACATTCTTAAGAGTGGAATTGTGGGCCGGGCGCGGTGGCTCAAGCCTGTAATCCCAGCACTTTGGGAGGCCGAGACGGGCGGATCACGAGGTCAGGAGATCGAGACCATCCTGGCTAACACGGTGAAACCCCGTCTCTACTAAAAATACAAAAAACTAGCCGGGCGAAGTGGTGGGCGCCTGTAGTCCCAGCTACTCGGGAGGCAGAGAATGGCATAAACCCGGGAGGCGGAGCTTGCAGTGAGCTGAGATCCGGCCACTGCGCTCCAGCCTGGGCGACAGAGCAAGACTCCGTCTCAAAAAAAAAAAAAAAAAGAGTGGAATTGTGGGAATGTATGTTTAACTTTATAAGAAAGTCTTATTTAACTTTATGTGAAACTGCCAGGCTGTGTCCAAAGTAGCTGCACCATTTTACATTCCCACCAGCAATGTATGAGAGTTCCACTTGCTCCAGATCCTTGCCATTATTTGGTGTTGATAGTCTTTTTAATGTCACCCACTTTAGTGTGTTTGAGATGGATTTTTTTGTGGTTCTTCTTTAAAAATTAACTTTATTGAGATATAATTTATATAAACCCATTTCAACTGTAAAATTTGGTAAGTTTTGACAGATATGTGCACCTGTGTAACCAACACCATAGTTATCCTTAAATTTTCTAGTTGTCCATTCTCTGCCCACCTCAAGCAATTTTTTATCTGTTTTCTTTAGATTAGATTTTTCTTCTCTAGAGTTTTCATATATGTGGAATTTAGTATTTACCTTTATAGTATTCATATAGTATTTACCTTTTTCAAGCCCTTTATTATTATAGAATATGTACTGTTGAAAATATTTTGTGAATTAAAGATAAAATATCATTATTCTTTGTTTACAGCTTTATTGAGATATAATTCACACATCATGGAGTTCACCTATCTGAAGAGTACAATTCATTGTTTTTAAATATATTCACAGGGTTATGCAACCAATGTTATAATCTAATTTTAGGACATTTCATCTCCAGCAAAAGAAACCCTGTGCCTGTTAGTAGTGAATCTCTATTTCTGTTTAAATTTTTAAATCATTTTTTATTGTGATAAAATACACATAACATAAAACTTACCATCTTAACCAATTTTAAGTTTACAGTTCGGTGTCATTAAATATATTCATAATTTTATGCAACCATCATTACCACCCATCTCTATACCTCTTTTCATCTTTTAAAACTGAAACCCTGTACCCATTAAACAGTAACTCCCCATTAACTTATATAGCCAGCCTCTGGCAACCAACATTCTGCTCTGTCTCTATAATTTTGACTACTCTCACTACCTCATGTAAGTGGAATCACAGAGTATTTGTCTTTTGATGACAGGCTTATTTCACTTAGTATAATGTCTTCAGGGGTCATCCATGTTGTAGCATGTCAGAATTTCCTTCCTTTTTAAGGCTGAATAATATTCCATTGTATGGATATATTACATTTTGCTTATCCATCTGTTGATGGACACTTGGTTTGCTTCCATGTTTTATCTATTGTAAATAGTGCTCCTATGAACATACAAACATGGGTATACAATTATCTCTTTTATGAATAGTCAAAGCCATCCTGAGCAAAAACAACAAAGTTGGAGGCATCACATTACCCAACTTCAAAATATACTTTAAGACTAAAGTAACCATAACGCCATGGTACTAGTAAAAAAACAGACACATAGATCTATGGAGAAGAGTGGAGAACCCAGAAATAATGCCACACACCTATAGCCATCTGATCTTCAACAAGTTAACAAAAATAGGCAATGAAGAAAGGACTCCTTATTCAATAAATGGTGCTAGGATAGCTGGTTAGCCATATTCAGAAAAAATGAAAGTAGAGCCCTACCATTCACCATACACAAAAATTAAATTAGGATGGATGAAAGATTTAAATGTAAGACCCCAAACTATAAGAATCTAGAAGAAAACCTGGGAAATGCCATTCTAAACATCAGTCTTGGCAAAGAATTATGACTAAGTCCTTAAAAGCATTTGCAATCAAAACAAAAATTGACAAGTGAAACCTAGTTAAACTACAGAGCTTCTGCAGAGCAAAAGAAGCTATCAATATAGTAAACAACACAACCTACAGAATGGGAGAAAATATTCGCAACATATGCACCTGACAAAGGTCTAATATCCAGGATTTACAAAGGACTTAAAAATTTGAACAAGTTAAAAAACAAATAACCCCATTAAAAAGTGGGCAAAAGACGTGAATGAACAATTCTCAAAATAAGACATATAATGACCAACAACATGAATAAAAATCACTAATCTTCAGAGAAATGCAAATCAAAGCTATGAGATTCCATCTCACACCAGTAAGAATGCCTTTTTTTTTTTTTGAGACGGAGTCTTACTCTGTCACCCAAGCTGGAGTGCTGTAGCTTGATCTTGGCTCACTGCAACCTCTGCGTCCCAGGTTCAAGCAATTTTCTTGCCTCAGCCCCCTGAGTAGCTGGGGCTGTAGGCATGCACCACCATGCCCGGCTAACTTTTTTTGTATTTTTTAGTAGAGACAGGTTTTCACCATGTTGGCCAGGCTGGTCTCAAACTCCTGACCTCAAGTGATCCGCCCGCCTTGGCCTCCCAAAGTGCTGGGATTACAGACATGAGCCACCGCGTCCAGCCAGAATGGCTATTACTAAAAGTTAAAAAATAATACTTATACCCTGTTGGTAGAAATGTAAATTAGTTTATCCACTGTGGAAAGCATTTTAGAGATTACTCAAAGAACTTAAAAAGAATTGCTATTCTACCCAGCAATGCTGTTACTAGGTATATATCCAGAGGAAAATACATCTTTCTTCCAAAATATGTTCATCACAGCAGTATTCACCATAGCGAAGACATGGAATCAATCTAGGTGCCCATCAACAGAGTGGAAATTGAAAATATGGTACATATACACCATGGGATATTATGCGTCCATAAAAAAGAGTGAAATTATGTCCTTTACAGTAACATGGATGCAGCTGGAGGCCATAATCCTAAGCGAATTAACTCAGGACCAAAGCACATTCTCACATAAGCAGGAGCCAAACACTGGGTACTCAGGGACATAAAGATGGCAACAATGGACACAGGAGATTACTAGAGAGGAGAGAGGGGAGGTGGACAGGGGTTGAAAAAGTACCTATTAGGTACCCTGCTCACGACCTGGGATCAGTCATACACCAAACCTCAACATCGTGCAATATAACCGTGTAACAAATCAACAGATGTACTCCCGGAATCTAAAATAAACATTGAAATTATTAAAAATAATTAAAAATATATATATATATATATATTTTTTTGAGATGGAGTCTTGCTCTGTCGCCCAGGCTGGAGTGCAGTGGCGCCATCTCGGCTCACTGCAAGCTCCACCTCCCAGGTCCATGCCATTCTCCTGCCTCAGCCTCCCGAGTAGCTGGGACTACAGGCGCCCGCTACCATGCCCGGCTAATTTTTTTGTATTTTTTTTAGTAGAGATGGGATTTCACCATGTTAGCCAGGATGGTCTCGATCTCCTGACCTCATCATCTGCCCGCCTCAGCCTCCCAAAGTGCTGAGATTACAGGCGTGAGCCACCGCTCCCGGCCTTAAAATATGTTTTTAAGAGACTGCTTTTAATTCTTTTTGTTGCATACCCAGAAGTGGAATTGCTGCACCATATGATACTTCTCTTTAACTTTTTGAGGAAATGTCATATTGTTTTTGTCAGCAGCGATGCCATTTTACATTCCCATCAGGAGTACAAAAGGGTTTTAATTTCTCCATGTCTTGCCAACAATTATTTTCTGGTGTGTGTGTGTGTGTGTGTGTGTGTGTGTGTGTGAGAGAGAGAGAGAGAGAGAGAGAGAGAGAGAGAGAGAGAGAGAGATAGTAGCCATCCTAATGGGTGTGAGGTAGTATCTCATTGTAGTTTTGATTTGTGTTTCTCTAATGATTTGTGGAGCTGGGCATCTTTAATGATTAGTGTTGTTGGGCATCTTTTCATGTACTTATTGGCCATTTGTATGTCTTTGGAGAAATGTCTATTTAAGTCCTTTGCCCATTTTTTAAATAAGGTTGTTGGTTTTTGTTTGTTTTGAGTTAGTAATAAAGTTACATGTCTAACTTTATTCACTTAGCATAATGTTTTTGAGATACATACATGTAGTTGAATATATCTGTAGTTGCCTTGTTTTTTGAATATCTATAATGTTTTTGAGATATGTCCATGTAGATGAATGTATCTGTAGTCAGTTTTTTTTTTTGAATTTATCTACAGTCATTTTGTTTTTTATTTTACTATACCCATACAATTTGGTATATCCAAAACAACATTTGTGTGTAGTTGGGCATTTAGTTTGCTTCTAATTATTGGGTATAATATGATGCCTAATGTTATTTTGCAATATAGTATACACTAATATGCATAGTTGCTATGTATACTGTACACATAATATGCAGCTATAATATTAGGCTAATATGCCTAATATCACTTTGCCTAGGCATATTATGCCTAATATGTAGCTGTGCATATTAGTGTAGAGTTGTCTTCCCTTATTAGTGGTTTCAGTTACCTGCAGTATAGCACAGTGAGATATTTAGAGAGAGAAAGACCACATTCACATAACTTTTGTTACAATTCAGTGTTATTGTTCTATATTATTATTGCTGTTAATATCTTATTGTACCTAATTTATAAATTAAACTTTATCATAGCTATATGTATAGGTAAAAAACATAGTATATATATGGTATGGTACTATCTGTAGTTTCAGACATCCTCCGAGTGTCTTGTAACATCTTCCCCGAAGACAAGGAGGAATTACAGTATGAATCTTTGGAGCATGCGTTTTCATTTTCTCAGGATAAATACGTAAGAGTGGAATTGCCCGGTCATGTGTTTTTGTTTGTTTGTTTGTTTGTTTTTTAATGAAGCTGTGGATTTACTCTGACTGGTATGGAGAGATGCCGACAATATAGTGTTAAATGAAAAGCATAAAGCATCCAGCACTTTTGGAGGCCGAGGCGAGAGAATCACTTGAGCCTAGAAATTTGAGACAAGTCTCAGCAACATGGTGAAACCCCATCTCTACAAAAAAGTTTTTAAAATTAGTTGGGCATGGTGGCGCGTGCTTGTAGTCCCAGCTACTCAGAAGGCTGAGGTGGGAGGATTGCTTCAGCCACGGAGGTTGAGGCTGCAGTGAGCTATGATTGGGCCACTGCACTCCAACATAGGCAACAGAGGGAGACCTTGTCTCAAAAAAAATTTTTTTAAAGGAAAGCATAAAATAGCAAATATAGTAAGATCTCATTTTTGGAAAAATGTGTATGCAGGAGGAAAAAAGACTGGATGGATATACACTAAAATATTAGCAATGGTTTTCCGCTCAGTGAAATTTTCTTCTTTATACTTTTCTCTGTTTTCTGATTTCTTTTGCAATAAGTATGTATAAGTTTAATAATTTTAAAAAGTTTTTTTTTCAGTTTTTCCCCTGTGCTTTTCTTTTTTTTAAATTTTATTTGACATTCAAGAGTACGTGTGCAGGTTTCTTATATAGGAAAATTGTGTGTCATAGAGGTGTGGAGTACAGATTAATTAATCACTAGTAAGCATAGTACCTGATAGATAGTTTTCTATCCTCACCCTCCTGCCACCCTCCACTCTTAAGGAGGCCCCAGTGTCTGTTGTTCCCTTCTGTGTGACTATGTATACTCAGTATTTACCTCCTACTTATAAGTGAGAACACACTATGTTTGGTTTTCGGTACCTGTGTTAGTTTGTTTGGGATAATGACCTCCAGTACCATTCGTGTTGCTGCTAAGGACATATTGCTCATTTTTATGGCTGTGTGGTATTCTGTGGTGTAAATGTACTATATTTTCATTTCCAGTCCACCCTTGATGAGCATTTAGGTTGATTCTATGTCTTTGCTATGGTTAATAGTGCTGTGATGAACAGATACATGCATGTATCTTTATGGTAGAACAATTTATATTCCTTTGGGTATATACCCAGTAATGGGATTGTCGGGTCGAATGGTAATTCTTTCTTAAGTTCTTTGAGAAATCGCCAAACTAGTTTCCAGAATGACTGAACTAATTTACCTTCCCACCAACAGCATATAAGCACTCCCTTTTCTCTGCTACCTCACCAGCACCTTTAATTTTTTGAGATTTAAATAATGCCATTCTGACTGGTATGAGATGGTTTCTCATTGTGGTTTTGATTTGCATTTCTCTAATGATTAGTGATATTGAGCATTTTTTCATATGCTTTCTGGCCGCATGTATGTCTTCTTTTAGAAAGTGTTTGATCATGTCCTTTGCCCACTTTTTAATGGGGTTGTTTGTTTTTTGCTCATTAAGTTGTTTAAGTTTCTCATAGCTTCTGGATATGAGACCATTTTTGGATACATATATCTTCTCCCATTCTGTAGGTTGCAAATATTTTCTCCCATTCCATTGGTTGTGTGATTACTCTGTCGATAGTTTCTTTTGCTGTACAGAAGCTCTTTAGTTTAATTATGTCTCATTTGTCAATTTTTGTTTTTGTTGCAGTTGCTTTTGGCATGTTTGTCATGAAATCTTTGCCAGAACTTTTGTCCAGAATGGTACCTCCTAGGTTATCTTCGAGGTTTTAGGTTTTACATTTGAGTCTTTAATTCATCTTGAGTTGATTTTTGTATATGTTATATGAAAGGGGTCCAGTTTCAGTCTTCTGCATATGACTAACCAGCTACCCCAGCACCATTTATTGAATAGGGAGTCCTTTCCCCATTGCTTGTTTTTGTTACCTTGGTCAAAGATCTGGTGATTGTTGGGAGTATGGCATTGTTTCTGGGCTCTCTATTCTGTTCCCTGGGTCTGTGTGTTTTTGTACCAGTACCATGCTGTAATGGTTACTGCAGCCTTATAGTATAGTTTGAAGTCAGGTAATGTGGTGCCTCCAGTTTTTTGCTTAGGTTCTTTTTGCTTAGGATTGTCTTGGCTATTCAGACTCCTTTTTGATTCCATATGAATTTTAAAATAGTCTTTTCTAATTGTGCGAAGAATATCCTTGGTAGTTTGATAAGAATAGCATTGAATCTGTAAATTGCTTTAGGCAGTGTGGCCATTTCCACAATATTGATTCTTCCTATCGATGAGCATGAAATGTTTTTTCCTTTCTTAGTGTCATGTGTGGTACCTCTGAGCAATCTTTTGTAATTCTCATTGCAGAGATCTCTCACCTCCCCTAGTTAGCTGTATTCCTAGGGTATTTCATTTTCTTTGTGGCTATTGTAAGTGGAATTGCATTCTTGTATCGACTCTCATCTTGGACATTGTAGATGTATAGAAATACTACTGATTTTTGTATATCGGTTTTGTTGTTGTTTTTGCTGTTGTTGTTGTTGTTGTTGTTGTTTGACCCCTCTGTTACTCAAGCTGGAGTGCAGTAACTCGATCTTGGCTCACTGCAACCTCTGCCTCCTGGGCCCAAGTGATCTTCCCTCAGTCTCCTGAGCAGTTGGGACTACAGATGCACGCTCCCTTGCCTGGCTAATTATTTTTGTATTTTTTGTAGAGGTGGAGTTATGCCATGTCGCTCACACTGGTCTTGAACTCCTGAGCTCAAGCGATCCTCTTGCCTCAGCCTCCCAAAGTGCTGGAATTACAGCCATGAGCCACCATGCTTCGTCTTTTTTTTTTTTTTTTTTTTGAGACAGTCTCACTCTGTCGCCCAGGCTGGAGCAGTGGCATGATCTCACCTCTATGCAACCTCCACCATCCAGGCTCAAGCAATTCTTCTGCCTCAGCCTGGGACCCAAATAGCTGGGACCACAGGTGCCACCATGCCTGGCTAATTTTTGTGTTTTCAGTAGAGACGGGGTCTAACCATGTTGGCCACGCTGACCTCAAACTCCTGGACTCAAGAGATATACCCACCTCCGCCTCCCAGAGTGCTGGGATTACAGGTGTGAGTCACCATGCCTGGCCTGACCATTTTTTACCTTAATTTTATATTCTGAAATGTTGCTGCAATTGTTTATCAGAATTAGTAGCTTTTGGACAGAAACTATGAGGTTTTCTAGGTTTGCAGTCATGTCATCTGCAAACAGAGATAGTTTGACTTCCTCTCTTTCTATTTGGATGCCTTTTGTTTCTTTCTCTTGCCTGATTGCTCTGGCTGGGACATGTTGAAAAGAGTGGTGATAGAGGGCATCATTTTCTTGTTCAGGTTTTCAAGGGGAATGCTTCCATCTTTTGCCCATTCAGTGTGATGTTGGCTATGGGTTTGTCATAGATGGGTTCTTATTATTTTGAAGTGTGCTCCTTCAGTGCCTAGTTTGTTGAGGGTTTTTTAACATGAAGGATGGTGAATTTTATTGAAAGCCTTTTCTGTATCTGTTGAGATGATCATGTTGTTTTGTTTTTAGTTCTGTTTATGTGGTAAATCACATTAATTGATTTGTGTATTTTTTTAGGTAATTCTTTTTATTATTATTTTATTATTATTATACTTTAAGTTCTAGGGTACATGTGCATAACGTGCAGGTTTGTTACATATGTATACTTGTGCCATGTTGGTGTGCTGCACCCATCAACTCGTCGGCACCCATCAACTCGTCATTTACATCAGGTATAACTCCCAATGCAATCCCTCCCCCCTGCCCCTCCCCATGATAGGCCCCGGTGTGTGATGTTCCCTTTAAATTTTTTTTTTTTTTTTTTTTTGAGACAGAGTCTTGCTCTTGTTGCCCAGGCTGGAATACAATGGTGCAATCTTGACTCACTGCAACCTCTGCCTCTTAGGTACAAGCAGTTCTCCTGCCTCAGCTTCTCAAGTAGCTAGGATTACAGGCATGTACCACCACACCCAGCTAATTTTGTATTTTCAGTGGAGATGGGGTTTCACTACGCTGGTTAGGCTGGTCTTGAACTGCTGACCTCCTGTAATCCATGGGCCTCAGCCTCCCAAAGTGCTGGGATTACAGGCATGAGCCACTGTGCCGAGCCATTTGATTTGTGTATATTAAACTAACCTTGTATCCCAGGGCCCACTTGATCATTAGCTTTTGGATGTGCTGCTGAATTTTGTTTGCTAGTTTTTTGTCAAGGATTTTTGTATCTGTGTTCATCCATGATATTCGCCTGAAGTTTTCATTTTTTGTTGTGTCTCCCAGGTTTTGGTGTCAGGATGATGCTGGCCTCAAACACTGAGTTAGGGAGGAGTCTCTCTTTCTTAAATATTTGGAATAGTTTCAGTAAGAATGGTATCAGATCTATATACATCTGGTAGAAATCAGCTGTGAATGACTGTGTCTGGTCCTGGCCTTTTTTTCGTTGGTAGGCTTATTATTACTCATTCAATTTTACAACTTATTATTGGTCTGTTCAGAGATTCGGTTTCTTCCTGATCCAATCTTGGGAGGTTATATGTTTCCAGAGATTTATTCATTTTTTCTACGTTTTCTAGCCTTTGTGCATAGAGAGGTGTTCATAGTAGTCTCTGAGTGTTCTCTGTATTTCTCTGGGTTTGGTGGTAATGTCCCCTTTGTTATTTTTGATTGTGTTTATTTGGAGCTTGTATCTTTTTTTTTCTTCATTAGTCTAGCTGGTTATTATGTGAGTTTTATTTATTCTTTCAAGGAACTAACTCTTGGACTTGTTGATCTTTTATATGCTGTTTTCATGTCTCAGTTTCCTTCAGTTCGGCTTTGATCTTGGTTATTTCTTCTGTTAGCTTTGTGGCTGGTTTCCTCGTGTTTCTTTAATTCAAGGCATGAAGTTAGGCTGTTAATTTGAGGTCTTTCTAACTTTTTGCTGTGGGTGTTCAGCGCTATAAACTTTTCTCCTAACACTGCTTTAGCTATGTCCCAAAGTCTCTGGCATATTGTACCTTTGATCTCATTAGTTTCAAAGAATTTCTTGGATTCTGCCTTCATTTTATTGTTTACCCAAAGTCATTCAGGAGCAGGTTGTTTAACTTCCTTTAAATTGTATGCTTTTGAGTGATTTTTTAGTATTGATTTCTATTTTTATTGCACTGTGGTTGAAGAGTGTGGTTGATATGGTTTCCATTTTTTTCAGTTTGCTGAGAATTGTTTTATGGCCAATTACGTGGTCAGTTTTACAGTATGTGCCATGTGCAGATGAGAAGAATGTATATTCTGTTGTTTTGGGGTGGAGAGTTCTGTAGATGTCTATTAGGCTTATTTAGTCAGATGTCCAGTTTGGTTCTGGAATGCCTGATCCAAACTGATTCTTAATTTTCTCCCTTGATGATCTGTCTAATAATGTCAGTAGAGTGTTGAAGTCTCCTATTATTATTGTGTGGTTACTAAGTCTCTTCATTGATCTCTAAGTATTTGCTGTTTGAATCTGGATGCTTCTGTGTTTGGTGCATATATATTTAGGATAGTTAGGTCTTCTTGTTGAATTGAACCCTTTAGCATTATATAATGCCCTTGTTGGATGTGCTGCTGGATTTGGTTTGCTCGTATTTTGAATGATCCAAACATCACTCAAAAACATACAATTTAATGGAAGTTAACCTGCTTCTGAATGACTTTGGGTGAACAATAAAATAGAGGCAGAATTCAAGAAATTCTTTGAACCAATGAGATCAAAGATACAATATACCAGAAACTCTGGGACATAGCTAAAGCAGTGTTAGGGAGAAAAGTTTTTTTATTTTTTATTTTTTTAATCTTTATTTTATTCAGATAAAACTGTGTTTTATCTGAAATTAGAACAGCAGCCTCTGCTTTGTTGATTTTTTGTTTGCATGGTAGATTTTTCTCTGTCTCTTTACCTTGAGCCTGTGGGTTTGATGGGTTTCTTGCATTTATGTGTGATGGGTCTCTTGATGACAGCATACAGTTGGGTCTTACTTCCTTATCCAACTTGCCAGCCTGTGCCTTTTAACTGGGGCATTGACCCATTTACATACAAGGTTAATATTGATAGGTGAGGATTTATCCTGTCATCATGTTGTTACCTGGTTGTTATGCATACTTAATTGTGTGGTCGCTTTATATTATCAGTGATCTATGCACTTAAGTGTGTTTTTGTGATGGCCTGTATTGGTCTTTCTTTTCCGTATTTAGCACCCCCTTAAGGAGTCAGGTCTAGTGGTAGCAAATTCCCTTAGCATTTGCTTGTCTGAAAAGGATCTTATTTATCCTTTTCTTATGAAGCTTATCTTAGTTTGGCTATATATGGAATTCTTGGTTGGAATTGTTTTTCTTCAAGAATGCTGAATATAATCCCTCAGTCTCTTCTGGCTTGTAGGGTTTCTGCTGAAAGTTCTACTGTTAACCTGAGGAGGTTTCTTTTGTTGGTGACCTCCTTCTTCCTAGCTGCCTTTAACATTTTCTCTTTCACTTTGATTTTAGAGAATCTGATTACTCTGTCTTGAGCAAGGTTGTCTTTTATAGTATCTTGCAGGGGTTGTCTGCATTTCCTGAATTTGAATGTTGGCATGTCTAGCCAGGTTGGGGAAAATTTCATGAATGACACTCTATGTTTTCCATGTTTCTTGCTGTCTTTTTTAGGGATGCCAATGAGATGTAGATTTGGTCTCTTTACATAAATCCCATATTTCTTGGAGGCTTTGTTTATTCTTGAATCTGTTTTCTTTATTTTCGTCTGACTGAATTATTTTGGAGAACCGGTCTTCAGACTCTGATATTCTTTCCTCTCCTTGGTTGATTTCCTGCTGTTAATATTTGTTAATGTTGTTTGCCTCTGTGTCCCCACCCAAATCCCATCTTGAATTGTAATTCCCAATGTTGGGACCTGGTGGGAGGTGATTGGACCATGGGGGTGGATTTCCCCCCAGTGTTCTCATGATAGTGAGTTCTCATGAGATCTGATGGTTTAAAAGTGTATGGCACTTCCCCCTTCAGTCTCTCTGTCTCTTCTGCTGCCATGTGAAGATGTGCTTGCTTCCCCTTCACCCTACCGGCATTATTGTTAAGTTTCCTGAAGCCTTCCCAGCCATGCCTTTTGTATAGCCTGTGGAACTGTGAGTCAATTAAACCTCTTTTCTTTATAAATTACCCAGTCTGAAGTAATTCTTTATAGCAGTGTAATGAACTAATAGACCTGTGATTGTGTTTTAAAATTGTTAAGAGTCTTTCAGCTCTATCAGATTCTTTCTTACAATTGCCATGTTGTCTTTTATCTCCTGTATTATTTTATTGTATTCCTTAGAATCCTTTTATTGGGTTTCAACTTTCTCTTGAATCCAGATGATTTTTGTTTCTATTTATACTCTCAATTCTATTTCTTTCATTTCAGTCATTCAGTCTGGTTAAGACCCAGTACTGGGGAATTAGTGTTGTTTTTAGGTGAGAAGACACTGTGCCTTTTTGAGTTGCTAGAGTTCTTGCACTGGTTCCTTCTCATCAGTGTGGGCTGATCTTCCTTCAATCTTAGAAAATGCTAATCCTTTGAATTTTTTTTTTTTTTTTTTTTTGCTTTTGTCTTCTTTGATGCATTTGGAGGTTTGATTGTAGTATAAGGTGAGTTCAGTGAAGTCACTTCCTTTGTGAAAGATTTTAGGGAGCCAAGGCTAACCTCATCCCTCCCGCTTCATTTTCTCACTTTAGGGGGCTGACACCAGGCCCCCGGCGTTCTTGTCTGGACTCTTGAGGTTAGGAACATGCTGTACTGGAGCTTCTGAGATGTTCCCAGTCCTCTGGCCATCACACCTCCATGGGTGGTGCTAGCCAATGCCCTTTGTCTCGGCAGTGTTCTCAGGCTATGTGCTCGTGTGTGTGTTTCAGCAGCTGTGGCAGTGTAGCTGGCAGGGTGTACATACATCAAATGGAGTGGGGTACCGGTGGAAGCACGGCTGTGGTATGTGCTTCCACTGGTGGTGGTTGCCTCTGTCACATATTTACCTATATATCAAACTACCACACAATTTTGTAAGTTACTTGTCCAGTGTATAAGATGTTCTGTTGCTTGATATTATTGCTAATACTTGTATTGTCTGATTTAATTTACCCATTGGATGTGCGGTGGTATCTTATTGTAGTTTTAGTTTGTATTTGTTTGATGACTAATTTGAACATCTTTTTATGTGCTTTTCATCATTCACATATCTTCTTTAGAGAAGTATCTGTTCAGATCTTTCCCCCATTTTCTTATTGACTTGTCAAGTCTCCAGAATTCTTTATAAATTTTTAATATAAATCTATCTCAGATACATGTATTATAAATACTTTTTCCTAGTCTGCAGCTTGTCTTTTTATTTTCTTAATGGTATCTTTTAAAGGGCAAACACTTTGAATTTTGATGTCCAATTTAGCAATTCTTTATTTTTTCATCATTTGCCTACCCGTTGTTGTGACAGTTTTCTTCTTTGTTTTCTTGGTGTCCTTCTCTGTAAAACTGAGGTAATGTGAGAGTTAAATGAATTGATACATGTAATGTACTTTGAAAATGCCTCACATTTAATAAAAATGGTATAGTGTTAACTGCCATTATTGTTACCACAACTCCTTTACTCATAAGTTGTTTTTGAGGCTTTTGGATCCTGTCTGTACATCCCTGTCTCATCTCCATTGCTCTTAAAAATTTGTCATTGCCATTTTCTTTAAGGGTCTTTTGTTTATGAAAAAGGACTAAAGATTTTCTATATATTAGAGAAAGGATATCCTAGCATTCCATGTAGGGGATGATTTATATTACATGCCACTGTTTTGTAATCTACCAATTTACCAGTGACTTGGTTTCCTCTCATATGTGATGTTACAATGAGATTTATAGAAATTTTTGCCATTTCCTTTCCCCAAAAGGTCTAAAGCCCACCATGAATGTCATGATTTCCCCCTTTTGTTAAGGCTCCTTTGGCCATCTCTGACGTTGGCTTCCACTGTGTTTTATGCATACCTTATATGCCTTTTAGTGTACTATGGAAAATGGCATTTTAGAGTGTGTTGTTTTTGTTGTCAGTTTTGCTAAACAGAATTTAGAGGCTGGATTTTGATTGAGGTACATTAATTGGATTAAAAATATCACGAACATAATTAGCATGAAGGCAGTAATAGTTATACCAAACTTGAGTTTCAAATAAATATAAACTAGGTCAAGGTAAGATGTTCTTCTTAAAATACATTACAGTATGATAATGATCCACCATAGTTGTTTGAGTCAGTCTCAGAAATGGAAATATTGTCCTGATTCTGTTCTCTATTATTTTGACCAAATATTTAATCAGTCTATCATTTTCCTATTTATAAAGTGAGAGATATAATATCTTCCTAGCAAAAATAATATTAAGCAATGAGATAGTTAGTATTTAGCAAGTGATGTAGTTCTTGTTAACGAACTCAGTATAATTTTTAGTCTATGGTCCAGATCTTATCGATCATTTTTCTGAAAGTATCCCCTACATCTGAGCCCCTCTCCTGAGCCCTGGATCAGGTACTGGGCCATCCACAAAGTCTTGCATAGTGCTGGCAATGAATAGGCAATTGGTAAGAGTGTTGTATTTCACCAAACTTTCAATTTTACCCCTGTTTCTTGTGTCTTTTTTTGTCTTTTTCCTGTGGATTCTATACACTCAAGAAATCAATATTCTTATGGAGGGAAAAAAAAGCAAACAAAAACTTACTGCAGCTGTTCTTCTTACAGTTTCTGTCTTTATGCTTTTCACACTAAATGTTTTAAGAGAGTTGGTTATTCTTAGTTTCCCATTTATCTTTTTAGCTTTTATAATTTAGTTATTGTTAAACTGTTTTAAGATATGTCTAATAACCTTAGGCCTCATAATCTTAGTGTATTTTCACATTTTCTAGCTTTTGTGTAATATCTCCTTATAGTTTCTTCTTTGCCTCCTCTGTAACACTTTCCCAGTCTTTTTCCTCCTATCTGTCCTTTACATTTTTATTTTTCTTTGTTTTGTTTTTAGTGAATTACTCCAGATTTTATCTTCGTCTCCTTTTTCTTCAACAAAGAAGATAGCTGAGTGAGGGAGAGAGTTAGAATATTTCTAGGGCTTCATTTATTTGCCTTTAAACAGATGTTGCTTTACTGAAATGTAGCTGTGATTTTTCAGTTACGTTTTGGACATCTCCATTTTGGTATTAGCTGAATTTTTCATAGTAAAACTAACTGTTGAATATACTTGGTCCTTCATAGAAGGCAAGCTGTGTTATGTTCATCACTGTATCTTAATTGTCTAGCATAGTGCTTGGTACATAGTTGGCAATTAATACACATTTATTATATGAACAATTGATATTCTCCTGTCACCTGAAAGTTAACATGTTCAAAGTTGAGCATATTAGAATCTGGAATTTTCCTTTGCTTCTGTATCTTCCTATTGTTTGAAGCGTAGATCAAATGTCCCCTCTTCTCTAAAGTTTTCCTTAATCATCACAGTCAAAAATCTGTTTCCCTATTCTCTATAATAGCTTTACCAAATTATACTTTTATTGTACCTTAATTCTGGATTACATTTTACTTATTTAGGTACAGAGTTTGCCGCACATAAGATTGAGGTCAGGGGCTAACTTCTCCAAGACAAATTGACTATTTAAAATAATGTAAGATTTTGGGAAAGGAAAGGGTTGAAAAGTGGTTTTGTGTCACTGTTCCTTCTGCATAGAATCCCCTCCCCATCTTGCTACTTTTCACTCATTCTTCAGCCTCAGCTGAGGCATTTTTTAATCCAGGTTTTTCTGAGCCTACTTTAAGTCTTGAATAGGTGACTTTTCTTTGTATTCCTCTATTATTAATTCCTTTAATAAATAATTATTGAGTGCCTTTAATGTGCAGACACTGTGCTAGACAGGCCTTTTAGAAACAAAAAGGCAGGACTTTTGTGACTGAGTATGTAATGTTTAGCTCATTATACAATTATGTATTACACAGATAAGGAAACTGAGGCTCAAATAAGTTCAGTGAGTACACTAAGGTTACCAAATTAATAAATGGGAGAGGCTGGTTTCAGACTTTGAACTTTTTGAGTCCTTGGTGTTCTTTCCATTATACTTTGGCATTCCTCAGTGAAAATGTTTTTTGAAAGATTTGAACCAAATCTTTCTAAGCTCTGGTATTTTGTTTCTTTTCCAGCACCACACAGCATTCTCTTAACCATTTACTGTTATTTAGCAAAGGGGATATGTGTAGATGGAACCATTGCTGTCAACAAAAAGAGGATAGTTAACCTGGTACTGGGCAGAAATATTTCCATTGAATTTGTGTCTTTGAAAACTGATTTTAGCATTTGCTTTACTCAAAGGATTTATAAGCCTCCAGAGTTGTCAGGGTTCTGTGGTATCTATTGTCTATGTTAATCTATGGTTTTCTTTGTTTTTTTCCACTGGAACATTACAGCTTTCAAAATTCATAGCGAACACCCTACACTCTATTTCCATTCAACAGTATGGTGGTATGAATTTGACCCACCTCTGGCAAATACTTAAGTTAATATTTCACAAAATACCCAAACTCCTGTTGGCAATTGATTTCCAGGCAGCTGATAAAACATTGAATTGATAGGTGTATTTTGTTTTTGTGCGTTATTCATTTTGATGTGGATACAGAAGGGTAGGGAAGGAGAAGTTGTTATGGTATAAAGACAGAGTTGGTAAAGTTGGGCTTATGTTGTTGTTTGTTTTTGTTTTGTTTTCCTGAGAATATTCTCTGTTACCCTGCAGTAAGCTGTCTACAGTCCAGGATTTGACAGCCTGCTTGCTTAATAGCCTTCAAAAACATCCATGTCCTGTCATACCTGTGCTATATTCTGACTACTTGGTACTGCTTAGAGATTAGTTTTAGGGATGTTTTATATAAGGAAACCTCTCCTCTAATGCTACCTCCTTTTGTCACCTGTTAATAGTCATGGTGTTAGGTTTATTGAAGGATTTTTGCCTCTATATTCTTTTCTTCTCAATGTTCTTTTCATTAGGAGTAATGGCCGGGCATGGTGGCTCAGGCCTGTAATCCCAGCACTTTGGGAGGCCGAGGCGTGTGGATCACCTGAGGTCGGGAGTTTGAGACCAGCCTGGGCAACATAGTGAGACCTCATCACTATAAAAAGTGATTAGGAACCCCATCTCTACTAAAACGTGGAGAAACCCCATCTCTACTAAAAATACAAAAGTAGCCGGGCTTGGTGGCGCATGCCTGTAATCCTAGCTAGTTGGGATGCTGAGGCAGGAGAATTGCTTGAACCTGGGAGGTGGAGGTTGCGGTGAGTTGAGATAGCGCCATTGCACTCTAGCCTGGGCAACAAGAGCGAAACTCCGTCAGAAAGAAAGAAAGGAAAGAAAGAGAGAGAGAGAGAGAGAAAGAGAGAGAGAGAGAGAGAGAGAGAGAGAGAAGGAGGGAGGGAGGGAGGGAGGAAGGAAGGAAGGAAAGGAAGGAAGGAAGGAAGAAAGAATAATGGTCATAACATGAAATAGTACATTCATTTATGATTTTATATCTTACTCTTCTCAGTTTGACAAAGGAAATGTTTATAATATTAAGTTACTGATTTTTCCTGTTTTGACATCCTTAAACTTTGGGTTCTGTGGGTGTTTTGCCTGAATTAGAACTGTGGAATTAGACTTTATGATTCAAGGTTTGGGGATATTACATGTCAAATGCATGTTTTTAAATTTTTTAAAATACAGTTTTATAACTGAGAAATATAGAAACATGTATTTAGTAGACAACATGTTGCCTCACTAAAATAATTAGTATTATATTTAAATAAATTTTTAAAAATATACTTATTTCCTTTGAAAGTGTTCTCCATCACACTTGGCATTTATCTGTTTCTTTCAATGGCCTTCTCTGTTTCTTGTTTGCAGGCAGCTATCAATGGTGTAATACCCCAGGAAAATGGCATTCTACAAAGGTATGTTATAAAGTGCTTACCAGTTAAGATGACTTAGCAGAACAAAAAACAGCTGTTAACTTTTTTGTTTTAGTTTTTAATAGAGCATTGATTTGGGGTATATAAGTTCATTAATACTGTTCTTTCAGATATTTCTATGTATTATAGTAATTCCCTAAAGTCTCCAACTTTTAACTGTATAAAATTACTACATATTTGGTAACACCATCTTTTAAGGTGGTTTTAATTTTTAAGAAAGCTTTTCAAACTTATTCTTTGATTTATAAGATGAAAGGAACTGAATTTTTTAAACTATTAGCACTGGCTATTGGTTTAATAACCCCGGAATATGGTTTTCAAACTTAACTATACAGGCTTTATCTCCAGGCTTACTACAGACATTTTCTCCTTCCCTTTTAGGTTCTAAATCAAGTGTATGATAATTTGCAACAATTTGAGGCAGTTCTTAATAATGCAACTTTTTAGAGTACTGAACTATTTCACTTGAAGTATCCAGGGTTAACAAGTGGAATGGTTTTAGAGGTTTTGTGTTATGGCCAGAAGGTAAAATTGGAAGATGTGGCCAAGAGAATTATAACAGTTACAACGTAATTCCTTAAGTTAAAAATAAATTCATGACTTTTGTCTCCTTAAAAATTGGAGACTCTGGTTCTAGATTAAAGAACACTCTAAAGTCTTAGGAGGTAAAACCGTTCTCCCTTCCAAGTGCAGTTTAATTACTTGATTTTTCCCGCTTTTCCTATCAATTCAAACTTTGGCTTGAATTTTGGTGGCTGGGATTTCTAAGTCACTGAAGCATGATCTGCTAAGTGCAGATGAGGCAAACAGAAACAGCAGATTAGGAATGAGGTCGTTTTGGAGAGCGAGAAAAGTACTCTTGCAGAAACATCAGGAAGTTCACCATGAACTACAAAACGTGCTGTTCTTTATAAGAAACCATATATTTAGGATGGAAGCAAAATTCTGTTTGATACCTGTACCACCTTTAATGATTAATGGTTTTTAGATGGAAGCAATGATAAAACAGACCTATACCTCCATTCCTCTCTTTTAAACTGTCAGAAAGATTTTCATCCAGAGTAAATGTGGCTGATTTCCAGAGTTTCTACCAACTTCTGTTTGTTTAATTTTTAGTTTGTTGTGTTTGTTCAAAAACATTCAATTCTATTGAAACCCTTGCCTAGAAAGCGAACCAGATGAACTTCCTTTATGGTCATTTTTTTCTTAGTTTAGAAAGTTTTAGACTGCTAAATATCACTCCAGTTTTATTTTTGAGTAAATGTTATTGCCACTTTTTGTGCCAAAATTTTTGCTATGTAAAATCTGTGTGGATTCAGCTACTGGATTCTGAATACATATTGGATATATCATCCAATTAATAGCATTTGCCATAGGTGAATTGTAGAAACTTCTTCTCCCCTGGAAACATTCCGTCTTTCCTGTCACATATTATACTTTTTGTTTAATATATTTTATGACTAGAAATTCAGTATTAAACTGATTTCTCATAAAGTTACTATAATATTTGGGGTTGAACTTTGATCAGAGTAGGATTTTGTTGGTTTTGTTTGCTTTTTTTGAAGGAATGAATCATATGTCTACAGGAGAAAATCAGTTGTATCTAGTCATATTCTTCAACTATTTCCTTCCTAACATGGTTCTTTAGCTTTGAAATCATTGTGGATTTAACATAACTGAAAATTCCTCTTGTGGCCGGGCGCGGTGGCTCTAGCCTGTAATCCCAGCACTTTGGGAGGCCGAGACGGGTGGATCACGAGGTCAGGAGATCGAGACCATCCTGGCTAACACGGTGAAACCCCGTCTCTACTAAAAAATACGAAAAACTAGCCAGGCGAGGTGGCGGCGCCTGCAGTCCCAGCTACTCCGGAGGCTGAGGCAGGAGAATGGCGTGATCCCGAAAGGCGGAGCTTGCAGTGAGCTGAGATCTGGCCACTGCACTCCAGCCTGGGCGGCAGAGCGAGACACCCGTTCAAAAAAAAAAAAAAAAAAAAAAAAAAGAAAGAAAATTCCTCTTGTATGTCTACTGACCAGAGGAAAACAAGACGGCTCTTTGTGTGCTTTCTCATAGGCTTTTTTTTTTTTGAGATGGAGTCTTGCTCTGTCGCCCAAACTGGAGTGCAGTGGCCGGATCTCAGCTCACTGCAAGCTCCGCCTTTCGGGATCACACCATTCTCCTGCCTCAGCCTCCCGAGTAGCTGGGACTACAGGCGCCCACCACCTCGCCCGGCTAGTTTTTTGTATTTTTTAGTAGAGACGGGGTTTCACCGGGTTAGCTAGGATGGTCTCGATCTCCTGACCTCGTGATCCACCCGTCTCGGCCTCCCAAAGTGCTGGGATTACAGGCTTGAGCCACCGTGTCCGGCCTCTCACAGGCTTAACACTGAAAGTAGAAGGCACTAGGCTAGAAATGGTGTATGTTCAGGCGGTTAAAAAGATCTTTGTTTTGTATGTTTGGTTTTTATAATAAAGTTGAATTTATATAGTCTGTGTATACAACTGACTGTTAAATTGTTAGTCCATCCCTTACTTAACAAAGAAAGGAGTTATCAAATAGTATAGTTTAAAGAAATTACTATATAAAGCAATATTCTCATGAGATAATGAACTTTTGGTAGGAAATAAATACCCACCTCACTGATACATGTGTTGATGCTAAATTCCTTTGACTGGAAATTATTATTATTATTATTATTATTATTATTATTATTATTATTATTTTTGAGAGAAAGAAGAACCAGTTTGTACTTTATAGCTTTTCTTGAAATCAGGTTTTTGTATGAATCCAAGAGGGAATATGATTTTTAATGTAACCATAAACTCCAAGGGAAAGAAACTTTTTTTGAATGCTTAAGGCAGTGTGCTAGGCAATTGACATATTTTTATTCATTTAATACTCACTACAACCTGTAAGAGGTAAATATTTATATTTTATGTATGAGGAAATTCAAAGTTAGAGAATTTACATAGACTTGCCCAAGTTCATAAGCATAGAAGCCGGTGGTGAAGTCTAGATTGTCTTACTTTAAAAGTCATGCTCTATCTTCTCTATTACTCTGTCTTCTTCAAGATCAGTCAGTGAGGTATTTCAAAACTTTTAAGATTTTTCCTTTGAGGGCTGGGCATGGTAGCTCATGCCTATAATTCCAGCACTTTGGGAGGCTGAGGCCGGCAGATCACTTGTGGTCAGGAGTTCAAGACCAGCCTGGCCAACATGGTAAAAACCCTGTCTCTACTAAAAATAGAACTTGAACCCGGGAGACCAAGGTTGCAGTGAGTCAAGATTGCACCTCTGCCCTCCAGCCTAGGCAACAGAGTGAGACTCCATCTTAAAAAAAAAAAAAAAAAAGATTTTTATTTTGGATAAAGAAGTTGAAATTCAATACATGTACATAATGTCTTTCTTCTACAGCTTTGTGTTTTATAGTTATTATTTTAGTTGTAAGCTATTAAAGGCAGATATTATTATTCCTCATTGTATAGGTAGATAGGATAAGTCATAAGGTGACTTGGCCCAGATGTTACAGCGTGATGTTGATGGAGTCAGGAATATAAGCAAGGCTTCTGGCTGTTTCTCCAAGGCTTATTTCACTAGACATTATACTGCTAACACAGCATACTGTGTGTAACTTATGCAGTCATAAATGTAAACTATTCATTCAGTCATAAACAAACATTGAGTATGTGTATTTACATGGTCTGGTATATTATTTATTTAACATATTGTCCAGAGCCTCTTTAAAAATTATTTTTGGATATATTTTTAGGAAGAAATGTTAGTGAATTACTTGTATAATTGGAGAGCTGATGCCATGTTTTCTAAAAGTAAACTTTATAAATTAATAGCATAATTTAGCCACTCACTAAGTGGATGGTATTTATTAACTCATAGTTGTTTTATTACCCAGACAGGTGTACAGTATATTCATTTGTCCATTGTTTAATTCATGGAGAACACCTAGATAAGACAACATTTATTTTCAAACCTTGACCACTAGGCTTTCAGAATATATAAATGGCCAGCTTTTTTGACTTAGAAAATAGCCATTATAGCTAGTTAGTCTCTATTGCTTTGTGTAATTTCCATTTTAAAAACCTGATTTAATTGATTCACAAGTTTATCTCTAAAATAAATGTGGAGTTTTTTTTTTTTTTTTTTAGGAGATGCCTAAAGATTTTGCCATGGCATAGACTTTAAAAAATTGAAATAATAAACAAGTACAGAGTTCCTGTTTACTTTTCTTTCTGTTCATTGCCTTCCAAGAGCCTGAGTTGTTTGTAGAGGAAAGTTGAGTAAGGATAAAAACACTTGGTTGAAGTTTTAGAAATAAATTTCTACATAGAGCTTCCAAATCGGTGTCATTTTTGTATTTATTTATTTTTAAGGTACAGGGATCTTGCTGTGCTGCTTAGGCTGGACTTGAACTCCTCCTGAGCTCAAGCAATCTTTCTGACTCAGCCTCCTGAGTAACTGGGTCTACAGGCATGTGACACCTTGCCCAGTTTCCCATTAGTATCTTTTTGTTGTTGTTGTTGTTGTTTTTGGGAGACAGGGTCTTGCTCTGTAGCCCAGGCACAATCACAGCCTCGACTTCCTGGGCTGAAGTGATCCTGCCACCTCAGCCCCCTGAGTAGCTGGTACTATAGGCGCTCACCACCATACCTAGCTAATTTTTGTATTCTTTGTAGAGATGGGGTCTCATGACGTTGCCCAGGAGTTCTAGACTCCTGGGTTCAAGCCATCCTCCCACCATGGCCTCACAGAGTGCTAGGATTACAGGCATGAGCCACTATACCTGGCTTTCAATCAATATCTTTTTTTAAAAAAAGATATTTATAGATTAGTAAATCTATAATGATTACATGATTAGATGATTAAATAGAAAAGAATAGCAAGGCCAAATTATAAGATCGTGGTTTTCACAGCTGGGAAATTTTTTTTTTGAGACGGAGTCTAGCTCTGTCGCCCAGGCTGGAGTGCAGTGGCCGGATCTCAGCTCACTGCAAGCTCCACCTCCCGGGTTTTACGCCATTCTCCTGCCTCAGCCTCCTGAGTAGCTGGGACCACAGATGCCTGCCACCTCGCCTGGCTACTTTTTTGTATTTTTTAGTAGAGACGGGGTTTCACCATGTTCACAGCTGGGAAATTTTTAAAATGCATTTACTCTTTTTTGATTTGAGAATATTGGATGCTTTTGTATTCTTTGGATCTCATTAAATGTTAGTGAAAACTGATGGGGTCATTCATTGACTGGTAAGATCTCTCTCTTCCTCTCATTTTTTGGATTGCCTTTTTGTTTTGAGACGAGGTCTCACTCTGTCACCCAGGCTGGAGTGCAGTGGCATGATCTCAGCTCACTGCAACCTCTACCTCCCAGACTCAATTGATCCTCCCACATCAGCCTCCTGAGTAGCTGGGCTATAGGCATGTGCCACCAAGCCTGGCTAATTTTTGTATTTTTTGTAGAGATGGGGTTTTGCCCCAGCCATGTTGCTCAGGCTAGTCTTGAACTCCTGAGCACAAGTGATCCTCCTGCCTCAGCCTCCCAAAGTGCTGGGATTATAGGTGTGAGCCACTGCACCTGGTCTACCCTAGCAATTTTACCAGAGGGAATTTTAAATAGGGAGTAGGTTACACAGATGTGGAGAAGTTTGAAAGATCAGAAAAGGGATAGTGAGACAACCTAGATAGAATGACTGCAGGAGGCAGCTGTACCACCAAGTGCAGGTATGGGTGGTTCTTTCTGCTTGACGAGGAAAGGAGCCCAGGGCAAGAGCAGACTTGTAGCTTCAGTGAGAAGGGTAGGGATGTAGAGGTCATGATTCCCATTCCAGACCAAGAAGCAGCAACTAGAACACATCTACCAAGGAGAGCCCCCTGCCGACCACCAGTGGGCACAAAGGAAAGTGATAGAGGAACAAAGGAAAGAGGCTGATGGAGGTTGAGGTTAACAGAACTTTATTTGTAGCTCAGTGGAGGAGCCCTAGGAACTTGGCCCCAGACATATGAGAAGGAAATCCTGTTCAGCTGATACTGGTAGCTTTGGCAGGATGCAGAGAGACTTACGGAAAAGGTGCTGGGGAAAAAAAAAAAGCTAGAAGCTACCATCAGTGGTTGATGCTAAAACAAAATGAGTGCCACCGTTGGGGTGATATGTCACTGGTAGGGTGATGTTGATAGGATCGATGTGCAAACTGCAAGAAGATAGGGGTGTGTGTATGTGTTTGTGTGTTTGCTGCCAAAGTTTCTGTTCTGTTACTGGTCATAAGGCCATAGTTGATACTGTGAGTTTATTTCACCATTTATTCTGTATTCCCTGTTTTCAGCTAGTACCTCAAATGGTCAGGGTTTTTTGTTTTGTTTTGGTTTTGTTTTTGTTTTTGTTTCTTTTCTCCCCGATGGAGCATCTTGCACCTTCATTTTTGAAGAGTCAGAATCCTCAGTTTACCTGCTTTTTTATTAGTTGTAATTTTCCGTTCTTACTAGACATGCCCCCCAAAAATCTCCTGGACTCCAGTCATAGTCCATTGTGTAGCAGCAGCCCAGTTTTTTTCTTGGTAATCAGGACCAGTCACTGTAGCCAGTACTCCTTCCCTAGGTGGTGATTCAGTGCCATGAGGAGTGCAAAATGGCCAAGCAGCATTCTCAAGTTCCAGTTCAATGGAAGTGTTGTGGAAATGTTACATCTTTGGGAACCATGATTTCTGAACCATCAGCACCCAAAGTTGCAGGAGGCAAAAGTTTAGTAAGCTGTTAGGCATGTAAGAGGAATACTGTGAACACTTAATTCCCATACATGTGTTTTCTGGCAGTATGAAAAATAGTGTGGTGTTTTGGACACTGATGTAAACCACTTATACCACATACTTTCAAGAGGAACCCTAATCTTTGAGGTTATCTCCTAACCAGTGTCATAACTGAATCTTTAGTAAGTCATTCTGTTGTTCTGTCAAGCTAGCTGCTCCTGGGTAATGGCATACACAGTGATCCCAGTGCTGCACTTCTTTTGCTGTGAAACAAGTTCCTTAGTTAGAACCAATGTTGTGTGGGAAACCATCAATACTTAGGTATTCCCTAAGTCCTTGAATGGTGGTCCTGACAGATGCATTGCTGTCAGGTAAGTCAAGTTCCTATTTAGAAAAGTGTCTTTTTCAGAGAAGATAGGTCACTGCCCCCTCCATGATGGAAATATTTTATTACCAGGTCCCTGGGAAATGGCATCTTATTGGGGACTCAGTATTCAACTGTGTCACTTGCAGCTTAGGCACTCCATAGTTTGCCTAGCTAGATGCAGCCTTGGTGAGGGGAAGTCCATGTTGCCGTGTCCATGCGTAACCTCCATCTCTGTTGATGTGGCCACATTGTACATCAATGCATCAAGCAGCCTCAGTACTGAACAATGTCTTCTTATCCATGTTATTAAGATCCTTTTTTAAAAGTGGTTAGCCTTTAGAGAATATTCACTTAAGAAACAAATATATTTAGCCGGGCACAGTGGCTCACACCTGTAATCCCAGCACTTCGGGAGGCTAAGGCGGGTGGATCGCCTGAGGTCAGGAGTTCGAGACCAGCCTGGCCAGCATAGTGAAACCCTGTCTCTACTCAAGATACCTCCCCTCCCCCCCAAAAAAAAATTTAGCTGGGCGAGGTGGCGGGCATTTGTAATCCCAGCTACTCAGGAGGCTGAGGCAGGAGAATCGCTTGAACCCAGGAGGCAGAGGTTGCAGTGAGGCAAGATTGCGCCATTGCACTCTAGCCTGGGCAACAAGAGTGAAACTCCGTCTCCAAACAAACAAAACCAAATATATTTATATTCTGTGTGCATTCTAAAGGATCTGTTTTCATATCTTTTCTCCAGACTTTCTTGTCATCCAGTTTTCCAATTTTATTCTTTTCAGGACCTGAACTGCCGGCCAACCCATCATCTATTTCCTATGATTCAATGTAGATTTATACCTCAGGCTATCTCTCCTTCCAGATGAAGTGGTGAACATAGTACAGCATTAAGTTCTCCCTAGTGGGAGGCTTTTCTTTCACTGCTATCTTTCAGGGTTATCATTGATTGTGGTCATAGTACTACAGAAGTGTAATTTTGGTTGGTGCCAGCATATTGTATGTAATCATTTTTTCTCTTCCCAGTCCAAATTTTTTTTCCCTCAGTTAACTTAGTTATTTCTTATTAATTGTTGGGAAATATAAAGTGCAGCTTTCACCCTCATGTGCTTTCATGACTCTAGAAACCTTTGATATTTTGCGTCCTACCAAAGTATCAAAGTATAGGTTTAGTTTTCCTTATTTGAAGTGCATAGGACCAGAAGCATTTCACATTTCAGTTTTTTTCAGATTTGGGGATATTTACTTTATACATACTGGTTGGTTGAGCATCCCTAGTCCAAAAATCCAAAATGTTCCAGTGAGCATTTCCTTTGAGTGTTATGTCAGTGCTCAAAAAGTTTCAGAGTTTGGAACATTTCAGATTTCAGACTTTTGGATTACGGAGACTTAACCTATACTTGCTGCTTATGCACTTCAGGACCAATCTATGTTGTCATCAGTGTAATATCATTCTTTGGAATGTCAAGTTAATCAAGATTTCTACAGACTATTATTATGACAAAATGTCAAGTTAATCAAGATCTCTACAGACTATTATTATGACAAAGAGCAGGAGAGTTGATGTAATCTTTAGGAAAAGACAGTGAAGGTATAAGTGTACCCTGCTATGTGAAAGCAAAATGCACGTCCCAGTGCTTACAAATTAGTGTAGAAAATAAAACACATATGCAAGATCATTTGTTTCCAGTGGTCTCTTCTTACATTACAGTCCTAACTCTATGGATCAGGAAACCAATATGGAATATCTACCAGTTACTGAGTGTGTTTTTTTCTATTATACCTCCAGGGCCTAGGGAAATAACTGCAGGGTAGATTGACTGATCACATTTACTGTGAGCTGATTTGGGCTAAAACTTCACTTCCAACTCTAGTCTTTCACTTTTGTAAATTCCCCAGTAATTAGCATCATTTTAGAGTTAGCATCTAGCAATCTCCTAAAAATCTGGATATTTTCTTTTTATTAGTACACAGATACTCTAGTAAACAGCTGCAAGTGTCTTAATGGAAATCTTAGAGGAAAATTTACAATAAATACTTATGGCACTGTTGTGTTTTAGGGGACTATGCCTCATTTAATCCAGGGGCTTTATGTCTGTGAACCAACTTGTGTTTGGAAACTGGAAGTGACTTTGATTCTCCATAGTGGTCACTGAAGTCAGGATTTAGGCTACCAAGTCTGGGGTTTCTACTGTTTATAGATCAAGTAGTGTTTTAATAGACTGACCTTTAATTTTATTCCTTAGAAATACCATGCTCAGTTCGAGACTACGTCTCAAAAAAAAAAAAAAAAAAAAAAAAAAACCAACCAACCAAACAAAAAAACCACATTCAGTTAAGTACTTCTAAAGGTGTCTGCAGGTCTTGTACGTCACAACCTTCTTGATTGTTACTTTCTGTCCATGCTGTGCATTAACATGATTGTTCTTACCTTTTCTCTGTCAAATTTTGCCATTTGACCTCTGCCACTCTGGAATCTGATCAGCTTATTCAGAAGTCTTTCTCAATGATGTCATCTCCCCATGTCATTCCCAACTCACAGAAAACAGTCACCACAGAATTTTTCAAATACAGATTCCCTTACTAATGTATTTTAAAATGCTTTAATACTGTATCCTCCAGGACCTCATGGATGATGTATAAGATGGTATGTATATATTCAGATTATACATGGTAAATCTACTCCAGCATTCCTGTTTCTTTAAGCATCTGTATTTCTTCTACATTATGCTAGGAAGGTTCAGGCATCTCATCCATATGAAATGTGGACTCTTTTGAGAGTTTTTATTTAGTCAACTAGTAAACTATTAAGAGTTTAAGCTAAGAGCTTTCACAAAAGTGGAGGCTAGCCTTCTCAGTCATGGGAGAAGGAGCTGTTCACCCACGTATCCTCATTCCATATCTTAGGGCCTCACTCCTTCCAAAACAAAGGGAACTTAGAAAGTATGTTTATTCAACTTTCACCATAATTCTGCAATCTGCAAAATTAAATTTTGGACCCAATTCTTGGCAGAGTTGTACCTATGGTTACAACAAGTAAGAAAATTTTAAAGGGCTATTTTTAAAATTTTGTAGCTATCTTGTCATGACTTGAGCTGAAAGTTAAAAACTTAAAAACTCTGTATCATTTTCTTTTTTAAGTCTCCGAGTCAGAAGCAGCCATCCGCAAGTCCTTGGTGTCATTATTACCATCAAAATAGTCAAATCAAACAGTAATTTGGTTCTCTTAGACACTTGTTTCAATGGGCATATCATCATAATTAGCTACAGGTGATAATGCAGTAATCATTATGCCAATGCATGGAATGGATCACTAGTATCCGGTTTATTATTGACAAGGAGCTAGCAGTGAATTGAAGGTCACGGTCACATAATCAAGCCAATTCTTGAATCCTGTCTTTGAAAGTATGTTTCCTGGGAACTCTTTACTGTATCAGGATCCAATCAGGAAAATGAAACATACTAGATATTTCAGCAGAGGAAATTTAAGGTAGGATTGGTTACATAGGTATGGAAGACTGAAAGAGCAAAAAGAGGTAACATGGATATGATAAATGCCAGAGGAAGCTACCACTGTTAGGTTTAGGGAACAGAGGGGTTTAACAGAACCATGAAGCACAGAGGAGACTCCTGAAGCTGGGGATCAGACCTCTGTGGATGTACACTGTCCTGCTGCTCGTGTCTAAGGGAATATCAAGAAGCTGGTTGTAAGAATGCTGAAAAGAGCTGAAGACTGGAACCCACCTACAGGGTGATGCTGATGGAACTGTATGCAAGCAGGAAAAAAGAAGTCTTTCCTCCCTTCTTTACTAATCTCTACTAATCTCCTCCCCTCTTTAACTACTAATCTCTAGATAGCATCTCATCTTGCTAGAATCTAACAGGAAACCATCTAGCAGAAGAAAATACAGTTTTGCAGAATACTGGCCCCAGCATCCCAGAGTAGACTATATAGAAAGGTGGATTTGAAGTCAAAAAACAGATAAGTCAGTGACTAGCTTTTTCTTAGGTTTTTCTTCAGTTCTGAGAAGTTACAACAAACTTTAGAGATGTAGAATGTCATCACACAGATTCTGTTCATAGATGTTTAAGAGCTCACTTTAGATTTCAGCTGTGGGATTCTTTCCTGCCTTTGGACATTTTCTTGGTTCCCATGTTTTTTTGTACAAGATTACTTTCTTTGAATTTAACAACTAGGAGAAAGGATAGGTTTTTGTCTTGGATCAGTGATTACTGGATTATCTGAGCTCTGTTGATTGAAAAACTAACTGTTTTTGAACTTTTTGGAATATGATTTACAATGAAAAATACTTGGAGTCCCAAACACATGTACATATGCAACTATTTAACAGAATAAAAAGTTTTATGGAACAATAGTTGGTCCTGTTAAGTGACACAATACTGATAATTTCTATACTAATCTTTAAAAGACTGATCACAACTCACCAAGTCAGCGATGTAATCTATAGTTTGATGAACATTGTTCAAAGCAGTAGTATGAAGAAGGGAAATTAAATAAAAAATAAAAATAAACATAACTATTTTCTGCTTAATTGAAAAACAATTGAACATTGTTTTTTCTTAAATTCAGGTTGAGAAGAAAGATGTTTTAGAGCTGGTCTTGAGTACTAGTGGTTGTGGAAGATACATACAATACTGATGTTGCAATTGAAACACTCCTATGGTTCCCTCTCTCCCCACCTCCTTCTCTCAGAGAGGAAAAAAGAGAAGTGGCAATACATGTGATAAATTAAGTCAGAGAAAAGCCAAATTTTAAAATAATTATTCCTCTACTTGTTAGTTTGGCAAATATTTGAGTGCCTCCTATATATAAAATCTTAAGCTCAGGGCAGAGGATACAGCCATTAAAAACACAAATAAGGCCAGGCGTGGTGACTCACGCCTGTAATCCCAGCACTTTGGGAGGCCAAGGCAGGCGGATCACGAGGTCAGGAGTTTGAGACCAGCCTGGCCAACATCGTGAAACCCCGTCTCTACTAAAAATACAAAAATTAGCTGGGCATGGTGGTGCGCACCTGTAGTCCCAGCTACTTAGGAGACTGAGGCAGGAGAATCACTTGAACCCAGGAGGTGGAGGCTGCAGTGAGCCGAGGTCGCCCACTGTACTCCAGCCTGGGTGATAGTATGAGACTTTGTCTCAAACAAACAAACAAAAAACAAAAATAAGAGATTTATTCTTGTGGTGCTTATATTCCAGTGGAGACATAGATGTCAAATCATTAATTATACAACTAACTTTATAATTATATTAGTAGTGTGGAATTAGACCTAGTGCCCTGAGTTGAAAAACATTCAATCTGAGATATGAAAGGTTGAGTATAATTTGTTAGAAGAAAAATAGAAGTGGATGGGTAATGGAGGAAAGGATATTCTTAGAGGGAATAGCCTGTGTTCCTCTGTGAAATGGGAATGATTAAGGTGAGAGAAGAAATTAAAGACCATGTGCCTATTAGCATAGAGGGCTGGAGATAATGTAGCACAAGAAGATGGAAAGCTAGATAGGATTCAGATCATGCAGGGCCTCATAAGCCACTTTAAGTATGTATCTGAAGAGTAAAGGAGAGTAATTGAAGGGTTGAGAAAGAATTATATGAAGACATTTGTCTTTAATTTCACTCTAGGGGCATAATGGAATGGAATTCAGTGTTGTAGGAGTACATATAAAGGGATTAGTTAGGAGCCAATTGCATTAGTTCATACAAGAGGTAATTGTGGCTTGGACTAGAGTGGCAGCATCAGAGGGTAAAGGTGGATGACTTATGCAAGACATACTTAGGAGTATAATTTAAAGGACTGATTAGGTATGTGAGATGAAAGAGAAGAAGGGATCAAGGATAACACCACAGGTTTCTGGATTGAGTTGATATTAGGAGTAATGGAGGAGGGTCAGACTTGAGGAAATACTAATGAATTAAACTGTGGACATACTGAGTTTGGGGATCTGGGATCTTACTAAGTACCAGATGTTGTGCAAATATAATTATTGTTCCCATTTTACAAATGGGACAGCTATTAAGTGGGCAGAGCCAGGATTTCATTTTATTTTTTAAGAAGGGAGAGATTTGAACATTTTTAAATGTTGTTCAAAAGAATCCAGAAGAGAAAGAGATGTCAAGATACTGGATATAAAAGGGATAATACCTAGTGTAGAGCTAATGAGGATATTGTTTTAGCCTGGGTACAGTGGCTCATGCCTGTAATCCCAGCACTTTGGGAGTCGGAGGTGAGAGGATCACTTGAGGCCAGGAGTTGAAGACTGGTCCGGGCAACATAAACAAGACTCTATTTCTACAAAAAACATAAAAAATGAGCTGGGGCTTGGTGGCATGCATGTGTAGTCCCAGCTACTTGGGAGACTAGGGTGGATTGATTGCTGGAGTCCAGGAGTTTCAGGCTGCAGTGAGCCAAGATTGTGCCACCGCTGTCCAGCCTGGGTAACAGAGTGAGACCCCATTTCAAACAAACAAACAAAAAAATGTTTTCGATTTTGAACAGATTAAGAATATGGTATCTCTTCTATTTTATAGGAAGTGAGAAAGAGTGCATATGTGGGCTTGTTTGTGGATTTGATGTTAAGATAAGGGAAATTTCTCTTAATGGCTTTTGTTTTTTTGGCAAAATGGAAAAAGACTGAGATGTGAGATAGGGAGAATCAGGGAGAATTGAGGTTTAAGGACAGTAAAATTTCAAAATATTCTGTGGAAAGTAGAGTTGATGAGCCAAATAATGATCCAGTGAGTAAATGAGAGTGAGTGAAGAAGACACTGTTCTTAATTTACTGAGTTAAAAATGATGTTTATATTATAACAACACAAGGTAAAAATCTAATTAAATGCTAAATAATATGATACTGCTAATAAACATAGAAAGGCAAAGAAGGGAAGGAGAGTAATGTGGCCTTCAGTCAATGGGAAAGATTTTATGGAGGAAGTAGAACTCAAGTTTGGCCTTGACACACATGTAGGTAAACTTACTTGATAGGAAGAACAACACAAGCCAAGTATGGAGTGGGTGCCTAGTGGTATTCTGTAATGATTTGGTTGACGATAATCCTTCTTTTATGTCAACATTTTAGTGAATATGGAGGTGAGACCATACCAGGACCTGCATTTAATCCAGCAAGTCATCCAGCTTCAGCTCCTACTTCCTCTTCTTCTTCGGCGTTTCGACCTGTAATGCCATCCAGGCAGATTGTAGAAAGGCAGCCTCGGATGCTGGACTTCAGGGTTGAGTACAGAGACAGAAATGTTGATGTGGTACTTGAAGACAGCTGTACTGTTGGTAAGGTTTTTCCTGCCATAAAGCCTTCACAAATAGATAATTAGGTAAACATAGATTTTATACTTTTTAATTTCGTGTTGACTACCAGTGCAAGAAGGGAAAAAAAGCAAGTTGAAACTGGTAACTTTCCAATACTGATTATTGTGCTTTATTTTTAAATACTGTGTTGAGATTGAGGTAAGTTTGAGAATAATGTTTTTTGTTCCATGCAAGTAGAATGGTATATGATGCTGTTTTAGGGCTGATGCAAATCAAACATCTAAGAGCTTCAAAAAAATACCCTAATCAAGTACATTGCATATCACACTTTACAACTGAGACTCATTCATTTTTCATAGGATATATCTTAATGCTTTTTGTGCTGCTATAACAATACTTGAGACTGGGTAATTTATAAGGAACAGAAATTTATTTTCTCACATTTCTGGAGGCTAAGAAGTCTAAGATCAAGGCTTAGAAGGTTTGGTGTCTGGTGAGGGCTGCTCACTGTTTACAATATAGCACCTTAATGCTGCATCCTTCTAAGTGGGGAACATTGTGTTCTCACATGGCAGAAACCAGAAGGGCGAAAGGGACAGACTTCCTTCATCAAACTCTTTTTATAAAGGCACCTAATCCCATTAACAAGCTCTCATTGCCTAATCATCTTTTAAAGGACCTGCATCTTAATACTACCACATAGACAATTCCTGAATTTTAGTAGGGATGCATTCAAACCATCACACTATGTTTAATGAGAAACCAGACATGAGACATGTTTCCATCACTTTTCTCCCTGCCAGTTGAAAAAATGCTATTTTTCAAAAGGAGGTGAAAGTATATACCTGCCATTTCTGGACAGACTTTACCAAGTTACTATAGTTTAGCTATGTTGAACTTATATTTGATTCAGATTACCTGATCCATTTTCATTGTAGAACCACATATTAATTTTCTCTTAATGTGGTTTACCTTAAATCTGAATTCTAGATGTTTCTGGAAATTTCCGTTTATTCCTTTTAGGGGAGATTCTTTTCTGATTTTATTTTATTAATTGAGTCTTGGAAAGCGAGGCTGTTTTAAGAGTGTTCATTCCCAAACACTACTCAGATTATGTTATTACTTTTCTTAAAGCCATTCAAAAGCTTTCCATTGATTTTAGGATATAATTCAAATCTTTAACATGGCCTATAAGTCCCTGTTTGATGAAGCCCCTACCTGCGTTTGTAGTTTCATCTATTACCACTCTCCTTCTAGTTCACTGTGCCTAAGCCATAATGGACTTATTTCAGTTTGCCAAATAGGTCTGGGCCTTTGTACTTGTTTCTTCTTCTATGTAGATTCTTCTTCTAGATAAACCCCTTCTCCCTGTACCCATTTCCATGCCCCCAAATATTCTCCTGTACATTGTTTTTTATTTTTAAAAAAATTATGGTAGGAAACAATATGAGATTTAGACTGTCAATAAATTTCTAAGTGTACAGCCTAAGATTGTTTACGCACTTTTTCATCTTACAAAGATTGTTTACGCACTTTTTCATCTTACATAACTGAAACTCTATACCCATTGGATAGCAATATTCCATTTTCCCCTCCCTCAAGCTCCTGGCAACTGCCATTCTATCTTCTGTTTCTATAAGTTTGACTATAAATACCTCATAGAAGTGGAATAATGCAGTATTTGCCTGCTGTGATGGCTTATTTCACTTAGCATAATGTCCTCAATGTTTATATATGTTGTAGCGTATAGCAGGATTTTCTTTTTAAAAACTGAATAATATTCCATTGTGTGTATATACCACATTTTTTTTTATTCATTAACTTATCATAAATGGATATTTAGGTTGTTTCTACCTTTTGACTATTGTGAATAATGCTGCAATGAACATGAGAATGTGATTTTTTTTTTTTTTTTTTTTTTTTTTGAGACAGGGTCTCACACTGTCACCCAGGCTGGAGTGCAGTGGCGTGATCACGGCTCACTGTAGCCTCAAACTCTGGGCTCAAGCAGTCACCCTGCCTTGGCCTCCTGAGTAGGAGGACTATAGGTGCGTGCCACCATGGCTGGCTAATTTTTTTTTTCTTTGTAGAGAAGGGGTCTTACTTTCTTTCCCAGGCTGGGCTTGAACTCTTGGGCTCAAGTGATCCTCCTGCCTCAGACTCCCAAAGTGTTGGAATTATAGGCGTGAGTCACTGTGCCCAGCCATGGGAGTGTGAATATTTCATAGAAATCCTGGTTTCAGTTCTATTGGCAGTATGTTCAAAAGTGGGATTGCTGGATTAGATGGTAGTTTAATTTATAATTTTTTGAGGAACCTCCATACTGTTTCCTGTAGCAGCTACACCATTTTACATTCCAACCCCAACTTCGTTAACACTTATTATTTTCTGTTTTTCTTTTATTTTATTTCTTTTCTTTTTTTTTTTATAGTAGCCATCCTAAAAGATGTGAAGTGATAGCTGATTGTGGGTTTGATTTTTATTTGTCTGATTAGTGATGTTGAATATCTTTTCATGTATCTGTTGGCCATTTGTATGTCTTGTTTGGAGAAATGTCTGTTCAAGTCATTTGCCCATTTTTTAAATGGGTTATTTGATATTTTATTGTTGAGGTGTAGAAGTTTTTCTATATTTTGTGCTTTAACCCCTTATTAGATATATGGTTCGCACATATTATTTCCTCTCATTCTATGGGTTACCTTTTTACTCTATTGTTTACTTTTCTGTGCAGAAGCTTTTTAATTTGATATCGTCTCACTTGTCTATTTTTTCTTTTATTGCCTCTGCTTTTGGAGTCATTTTCAAAAAACTATTGCCAAGATCAGTGTTATAAAGCATTTCCTCTCTGCTTTCTTCTAGGACTTTTATAGTTTCAAGTCTTTTTTTTTTTTTTTTTTTTTTTTTGAGACAGGGTCTTGCTCTGTCACCCAGGCTGGAGGACAGTGGCAGAGTCTTTGCTCGTATAGTTTGAAGTCTTATGTTTAAGTCTTTAATTCACACAATGCAGTGAGATGATGTTTGTGTATGTTATGAGGTTCCAAATTCTTTTGTATGTGGATATCCAGTTTTCCCAGTACCATTTGTTGAAGAAACTATCCTTTCCACATTGTGGGGTCTTGGCACTCTTGTCAAAGATCATTTGACTGTATATTTGTGGGTTTACTTTTGGGATTTCTGTTTTGTTCCATTAGTTGGTGTGTCTGTCTTTATACCACTACCAAACTGATCTAATTACTCTAGCTTTGTAATATGTTTTGGAATTAGGAAGTAGGAGGCCTCCAGCTTTGTTCTTCTTACAATTGTGTTTGGAGTTCATTGTGATTACTTATGGAATTTAGGATTATTTCCTTATTTCTGCAAAAAATACCATTGGCCTTTTGATAGGGATTGCATTGAATCTGCAGATCACTTTGGATAATATGGACATTTTAACAGTGTTAAGTTTTTCAGTCCATGACCATGGGATGCTTTTCCAGTGTGTTCTTTAATTTCTTTCAGCAATGTTTTGTAGTTTTTAGTGGACAAGTCTTTTGTCTCTGGATAAGTTTATTCATAAGCATTTTATTCTTTTTGAAGCTATTGTAAATGGGACTGTTTTCTTAATTTCCTTTTTAGATTGTTCAGTGTTAGTATATAGAAATGCAATGGATATTTATGTGTTGATTTTGCATCTTATAACAAGATTGATGAATTTTGTATTTATTAGTTCTAACAGTTTTGTTTTCTTTGGTAGAATCCTTAGTGTTTTCTACATATAATATCATGTTTTCTGTAAACAGAGATAGTTATATTTCTTCCTTTCCAATTTGGATGCCTTTTGTTTTTCTTGCCTAATTGTTCTAGCTAGGCTTTCCAGTACTACGTTGAATAGAAGTGGTGAGAAGTTATCCTAGCTTGTTCCTGATGTTAGAAGAAAACCTTTTAGTTCTTAACCCTTGAATATGATGTTAGCTGTGGGACTTTCATATATGGCTTTTATTATGTAGAAGTTATTTCCTTTTATTTCTAGTTTGTTCAGTGTTATGAAAATATGTTGAATTTTGTCAAAAGCTTTTTGTTTATTGAGATGATTGACATTTATCCTTCTTGCTTTTAATGTGGTGTATCACATTGATTGATTTTCATGTTGTTGTTGTTGTTGTTTGTGAGATGGAGTCTCGCTCTGTCATCCAGGCTAGAGTGCGATGGTGTGATCTTGGCTCACTGCAACCTCTGCCTCCTGGGTTCAAGTGATTCTCATGCCTTAGCCTCCTCAGTAGCTGTGATTACAGGCATGTAGCTGCTATGCCTGGCTAATTTTTGTATTTTTAGTAGAGACGGGATTTCGTCATATTGGTCAGGCTGTTCTCAAACTCCTGATTTCAAGTGATCCACCCACCTCAGCTTCCCAGAGTGCTGGGATTACAGGTGTGAACTGCTGCACCTGGCCGATTTTTATATGTTGAATAATCCTTTCATCCTAGGGATAAATCTCGCTTTGCCCTGGTGTGTGATCCTTTTAATGTGCTGTTGAATTTAATTTCTCTAATAGTTTGTTGAGGATCTTTGCACTTGTATTTATCAGGGATATTGGACTATAGTTTTCTTTTCGTCTGATAGCTTCTTTGGCTTTGGTATTGATGTAATGCTGGCCTCATAAAAGCAGTTAGGAGGTATAGCCTCCTTTGGCTTTTTGGAAGAGTGTGAGAAGGGTTGGCAGTAATTGTTTAAATGTTAGGTAACATACCCCAATGTTACCATGTGGTCCTGCATGTTTCTTTGTTGGGAGGTTTTTGATTGCTGATTCACTCTCAGTAACAGACTAGTTATATGTCTGTTCAGATTTTGTGTTTCTTCACGATTCAGTCTTGATAGGTTGTATGTTTCTAGGAATGTATCAATTTCTTCCATGTGATCTAATTTGTTGGCATAAGATTTTTAATAGTAGTCTCATAATTTTTTATTTAATTTTTCTCTTTTTTCTTACTCTAGATAAAGGTTGATGAATTTGGTTGATCTTTAAAAAAAAAACCTCTTAGTATTGTTGACTTTTTTCCTGTTATTTCTTCTGTATATTAAAATATGGTATAAAAAACCATCTGGAAAGGACTCACCATTCTAAGATGCCACGAAGAACACTCATGATTCATGGGAGGAGGTCAAGATATCGACATTAGTAGGAGTTTGGAAGAAGCTGATTTCACCCTTCATGGATGACTTTGAGGGGTTCAAGACTTTAGTGGAGGAAGTAACTGCAGATGTGGTAGAAATAGCAAAAGAATTAGAGGAGGAGCCTGAAGGCATGACTGAATGGCTGCAATCTCATAAAACTTGGATGGAAGAGCAAACAAAGTGGTTTCTTGAGATGTAATCTGTTGCCCACGAAGATGCTATGCATAAACATGGTTGAAATGACAAAAAAGGATTTAGAATGTGACATAAACTTAATTGATAAAACAGTGGCAGGATTTGAGAGAATTTACTCCAACTGTAAAAGAAGTTCTAGTGTGGGTAAAATACTATCAAACAGCATCACATGTCACAGCAAAACTTTTCGTGAAAGGAAGTTAATCGATGCAGCAAGCTGTATTGTGTGTGTGTGGGTGGGGGGGTGGGGTTTGTTTTGTTTTTTTAAGGGACGGTCTTACTCTGTCACTCAGGCTGAAGTACAGTGGCACACTCTTACTGTGGCCTTGAACTCCTGGGCACAAGCAAATTTTCTACTGTCTTTGTCAGCCCTGAGATAGCAAGACCAACCCCTCCCCTTCCTCCTTCTCTTCAGTCTGTTCAACACAAAGACAGTGAGGAAGATGATCCACTTTCACTTAATGAATAGTAAATATATTTTGGATTTCTTAATAACATTTTCTTTTCTCTAGTTTATTGTGGGAAATATATATAATGCACATAATGTACAAAATATTTGTTAATAGTTTATATTATCAGTAAGGTTTCTGGTCAACAGTAGGCTATTAGTAAGTTTTTGGAGAGTCAAAAGCTATACCTAGATTTTTGACTGTGTGGAAGGGTTGGTACCCTAACCTCCCCACCCCCATTATTCAAGAGGCAATTATATGTAAATATTAAGTTTATACCCTTGGAACCACCACCACCCTGATCCAGATAGAGAATATTTCTTGCGCCTCAGAAGCCTCTCTCATTGCCCCTGCTAGCTATTTAATCTCCCCTCTGAAACCACTATTTTGACCTTTGTCACCTTGGACTGCATTTGTGTATTTTGACCTTCGTATAATTGAAATCATACATTGTGTACTGTTTAACTTCTTTCACTCAATATTATGTCTTTGAGATTCAGTAATTCATTCATTCTAATTGCTGTGTAGAATTCTATTATATCATAAGTTACCCATTCTACTGGTGATAGATATTTGGGTTCTTTCTAGTGTTATCAAGCTGCTATGAACATTCTTGTGCGTGTTTTTGGCGTAAACATTCTTCTTTTGAGCTTCAAGTGGAGCTGCTGAATCATAGCATAAAGGTATATGTTTGTTTAGAGTTAGCAGGTGTAGCAAAACATTTTTATAAAATTGTTGAACCAATTCACTTCCACCAGTAGAACAGGGTTCCAGTTGCTCCCCATCCTTGCCATCACTTAATCTGGTTAATCTTTTCAATTTTAGCCATATTCCTGATCCTTTCTGAGTTTCTTTTTTTTTTTTCTCTCTTTAAAATGAATTCAGGTTCTAAAGTTCATTTTGAATTTAGACCTCGAAAAGGCTGGAAATCTTTTTTCTAACTTGGTAGTCATCTGCATTCTTATTTCAGATTCATTGTCCAAACTCATCAGATTTTCTTAGCTGCATTGAGGATACCTCTGGTATAGTTTACTGTATCTGTGTTTTTCATTTTTGTCCAGTTTAAGGTCCCTTTGAAAAAATATTTTTATAGTGTTGACTTAGGAAATACATAATAATGAAATGCAGTTACAAATTCACTATGGCATTTTTGGATTCATATGATTTAAAGTGATTTTTTTTCTCTTAAGGAACAGAGTCTTGCTGTGTTACCCAGGTTGGAATGCAGTGATATGACCACAGCTCACTGTTAAACTTGAAATCCTAGGCTCAAGTGATCCTCCCCTCAGCTTCCTGAGTGCTGGGACTCCAGGTGCATGCCATCATGTTCAGCTAATTTTTTTTTTCACTTTTTCAAGAATTTTTTTCTGACTTCACTGCATTTAGTCAATAAAGTTTTATGAATTCTATCATATTATCACTGAATCTCTCCTTTATTTTGCATCCCACTTTGTTACAGTTCAAGAATTTCTTTCATGAATTAAAATAATTCCCGATTTCCATACGTTCATTTCTTTCTTCCTTTAGTCCATCTTTTCTATATAGTTGCCCTGTAGTGATTTTTCTAAAACACACATCTCCTCTTGTGCCTTTCAGTGGCTCTGTATTTCCTGTATTCTGTTTGATAGACCTTTTCTTGCTTTAGCTTTCTAGAAAACTCCTACACAGCTTCCAAGATCCCATGTAAATATTTCCTCTTCTGTGAAACCTTTCCTAACCTTTCTGGACATATAGTTAAGTTGAATCATCCCCTATGATCCCATAAAATTTTATGCTTTAAACATGGATTTTTAACACATCTTACCATTTCTTTGTGTTTCAGATTTTCCTTGTGAATGTTAACTTCTCATGCTTAGAGACCAGGTCTTATTCCTCTCTAAATTCTTTATTCTAGCACAGTGTTTGGCACAGAGTAGTGCTTGTTGAGGAAACAAATGGCTCGATAAATGAGTGTATGAATATATGTATATATATTAATTCATCCATCATAGGAAATTTTTAAAATGTGCACTCATTAAAGTTTATGTGACCAGCAATAGAATTGTTATAGATATAAATCATTTCAGTGTTACTGGAATTATATAAATAATATTTTTTCTGTAGCTGTATACATATAAATAATACAATGCAAAGAGATGCCCAATCAGGTAATGCACTTTTTCCACATTATTACCAGGAAGATGCAATAAGGTTTGAAAGCGAGCCCAAAGGCAGCCAAGAACTTTGTATCACAGTGACACCTAGTGGTATTTTCACTGGGTTGTTAATGTTTTTAGGGTCCTTACTGCAGTTTTGTTTCAATACCCAAGACCTTCTGAATTCTGTTTTCTTATCTTAAATAAATTTAAGGAATTATTTTAAAGCATCTGTCCTCCTATAAAATGCTGTCTGATGTGAAGTATTGTGATCTCTTTGAGGGTAGGGATTATTGTATATTGTTAGGTCTCTAAGATCTAGCAGTGGATTTAACCTAACATGCAGGTATTTGTTTAATAAAGTTTGTTAAATCAGTGCTGTTAACAAACCTAATTTACTGGAGCCTACTAGTCATAGCTTTAATTCTGTTTCTGAGATATAGCAGAAAAATAGATCTGTTATTATTTGAATCATTTATTTTTTCTCTTTTTGATCTTCTTAAAGCTACTTTTATTATATTGGATACTATTTTAGTTTTTAAGAAATCAGGTTGAATATGGAAAGATTTAAAATATTTAGCAAGTGCATTTTCAGTCTGAAAAAGTAGTTCAGGTTATTTCAAACCAGTTTTTGCCTGAATCTATAAATTTAGATTCTAATCTTGACCCTGTGACTCTTATTAGCTGTATAGTCTTTGGCAATTGCCTTAATCCCTCCCCCACATGCCTCAGCCATGCTTTATGAATACTAGTTAAATGTTCTTCTGTTATTAGTACATGTGAAAAGAAGGAAAGAGTGACAATTTTGTGTGTCTTGAAAGATGCTATGAACATGAAATGACAATGCAATTCATTATAGTTTGTACTTTTGGGGAAGAAAGACAGCAAATGTTGTGTGTTAGTAGTAGTGTTTAGTCCACCTGCAAACTGATGTCTCTTGCCTCTGTACCATCAATTGTGTACTCCCCAAATAATTTATTATTGGGTCATTTTGAAACCTGAATAAAGTAGCATCTCAAACTATGGTCTCAATGTGCATAGTTTATTTTTATGCATTAGAAATATTCTTTAATTCAGCTTCAGATTTTTAAATTGATGTTTAATAAGCATATATGTTTATGAGGTACAATATGATGTTTCAATACATATGTATGTTGTAGAATGAGCAAATACATACCAATCATCTCATATACTTACGATTTCTTTGTGGTGAGAACACTTAAAATCCACCCTTTTAGCAATTTTGAGTGATACAGTATTTCTTAACTGTATTCACCTTACTGTGCATTAGATCACCAGAATATTTTCCTCCTGTCTAGCTGATCAAAGAGATCCTCTGATTGATATTATCCACGGAGCTCACTACATGCCCTTGCCTCTGGTAACTACCATTTTACCCTCTACTTCGTATGTGGATTCAGATATTTAGATTCCATATGTAAGTGAGAGCATGTGATATTTGTCTTTCTGTGCCTGGCTTATTTCACTTAGCACAATGTTCTCTAGACTCATCCATGTTGTTGCAAATGACAGAATTTTTTTTTTTTAAAGGCTGAATAGTATTCCATTGTGTATGTACCACATTTTTGGATCCATTCATCTGATGACGGGCACATAGATTGTTCTGATCTCTTGGCTGTTGTGAATAATCCTGCAACGAACATGGAAGTGTAGACATCTCTTCAACACATTTTAATTACTTTGGCTATAGACCCAGAAGTGGGATTGCTGGATCTAATGTCACATTTTAAAATGTTGTACTTAAGGTAAAAACAGAGTCTCACTCTGTCGCCTAGGCTAGAATGCAGTGATGCAGTCATGCCCCACTGAAGCCTCAAACTCCTAGACTCAAACAATTCTCCCCAGCTGAGCTTCCTGGAATCCTTTGTCCAGAACCTCAAAATACTCACATATTTATAATTTTTTTGGTAATTGTAGGTGTTATGTTAAAGCATTTTAAATGTAAACTTATGTCTATAAGTAGCAAGATATACAGGAGTTAGCATCTTTCAATTAGTGATATCAGAATAGTACATAGGGAAAACCAGTGGGCATTGTCTTGTAGTCTTTGCCATTAAATCATTTCTTGTTCTTGAGTAGCCTTGTCCCAAAGTGCTTTTGTTTTTTATTTTCAAAATTTTGTTAATTAGATGTTGAATGAGTGTTTGCCCTAATGAGATTTATTTATTTTAATGTTTATTTTAGGTTCAGGGGTACATGAGCAGGTTTGTTACGTAGGTAAATTGTGTGTCACTGGGGTATGGTGTGCAGATTATTTCATCACCCAGGTAATAAGCATTGTACCTGATAGGTAGTTTTTTTGATCTTCACCCTCCTTCCACTCTCCTCTCTCAAGTAGTCCCCAGTGTCTGTAGTTGTTTTCTTTGTGTCCATGTGTACTCAGTGTTTAGCTCCCACTTGTAAGTGAAAACATGCAATATTTGGTTTTCTGTTCCTGTGTTAGTTCATTTAGGATAATGCCCTCCAACTCCATCCATCTTGTGGCAGAGGACATGATCTCATTATTTTTTTATGGCTGTTGTGTATTCCATGGTGTAAATGTACAACGTTTTCTTCAGTCTACCATTGATGAGTATTTAGGTTAATTCCATGTCTTAGCTATTGTGAATAGTGTTGCAATGATCATATAAGTACATGTGTCTTTTATGGTGTGATGATTAATATTCTTTTGCGTATATACCCAATAATGGGATTGTGGGGTAGAATGGTAGTTCTTTCTTAAGTTCTTTGAGAGATTGCCAAACTGCTTTCTACAAAGACTGAACTAATTTACATTCCCACCAGCAGTGTATAAGCATTCCCTTTTCTTAGCAACCTTGCCGGCATCTAATTATTTATTTATATATTTATTTTTCAGAATATTGCTTTTACTAAGGACCTTTATGGTATTATACGTTAAAAGACACTGATTAACTTGAGAAAAAAATGTTTCTTGCAGTTGAGCAACATCCACAATTTTTACTATTATACTTTTGCTATTATACTACATATATGAAAAGATAACCTACATGTAACCTTTTCCTGTATTTCCCTACAACTTGTTCATAATCTCTGCTGTTTCCCAAGGGCTCTACTTCTGTCAATTTTTTTTCATTTAGAAGAGAAATTTCAAAATTACACATAGTTGGCATTTTGTTTGTTTTTTGGAGACGGAGTTTCACTCTTATCACCCAGGCTAGAGTGCAATGGCATGATCTTGGCTCACTGCAACCTCTGCCTCCCAGGTTCAAGCGATTCCCCTGCCTCAGCCTCTTGAGTAGCTGGGATTACAGGCGCCCACCACCACACCCAGCTAATTTTTGTATTTTTAGTAGAGATGTGGTTTCACCATGTTGGCCAGGCTGGTCTTTAACTCCTGACCTCAGGTGATTCGCCCACCTTGGCCTCCCAAAGTGCTGGGATTACAGGCATGAGCCACTGTGCCGGGCCCATTATTTTTTGTTTTTAATAGCCATTCTGACTGGTATAATATGGTATCTCATTGTGGTTTTGATTTGCATTTCTCTGATAATTAGTGATACTGAGCATTTTTTGTATGCTTTTTTGGCCATGTATTTGGCTTCTTTCAAAAAGTATCTGATTGTGTCCTTTGCCCACTTTTTAATGGGGTTGTTTTTTGCTCATTTAAGTTTCCTATCGATTCTGGATATTGGACCTTTGTTGGATGCAAATATCTCCTCCCACTCTGTAGGTTGCGGATATTTTCTCCCATTGTGTAGGTTGTGCGATTACTCTGTTGATAGCTTCCTTTGCTGTGCAGAAGCTCTTTGGTTTGATTAGGTCTCATTTGTCAATTTTTGTTTTTGTTGCAATTGCTTTTGGCGTCTTTGTTATGAAATCTTTGCCAGGGCCTGTGTCCAGAATGGTATCTTCTAGGTTGTCTTCTAGAGTTTTTATAGTTTTAGGTTTTACATTTGAGTGTTTAATCCATCTTAAGTTGATTTTTGTATATGCCATAAGGAAGGGGTCCAGTCTTCTGCATATGACTAACCAGCTACCCCAACACCATTTATTGAATAGGGAGCCTTTCCCCATTTGTTTGTTTTTGTCAACTTTGTCGAAGATCAGATGGTTGTAGATATGTGGCAGTATTTCTGGGCTCTCCATTCCATGAGTCTGTGTGTCTGTTTTTATACCAGTAACGTGCTGTTATGGTTACTGCAGCCTTGTAGTATTGTTATGAAGTTGGGTAATGTGGTGCCTCCAGCTTTCTGCTTAGGTTCTTTTTGCTTAGAATTATCTTGGCTATTCAGGCTCCTTTTTGGTTTCATATACATTTGAAAATAGTCTTTTCTAATTGTCTGAAGAATGTCCTTGGTAGAAATAGCATTGAATCTGTAAATTGCTTTGGGCAGTATGGCCATTTTCACAATATTCATGCTTCCTACTGATGTGCATGAAATGTTTTTTCATTTCTTTGTATCATATCTGATATCTTCGTTCAGTCTTTTGTAATTCTCATTGTAGAGATCTTTCACCTCCCTAGTTAACTGTATTCCTAGGTATTGCATTTCCTTGTGGCTACTGTAAATGAGATTGTGTTCTTGAATTGACTCTCAGCTTGGACATTGTAGGTATATAGAAATGGTACTGATTTTTGTACATTGATTTTGTATCCTGAAATATTGCTGGAGTTGTTTATCAGAGCTAGTAGCTTTTTGAATAAAGTGGTGAGAGAGGGCATCCTTTTCTTGTTCTGGTTTCAAGGGGAATGCTTCTAACTTTTGCTCATTCAGTATGATGTTGGCTGTGGGTTTTTCATAGATGGCTCTTAATATTTTGAAGTGTGTTTCTTCAATGCCTAGTTTGTTGAAGGTTTTTTTTTTTTGATATAGAGTCTCAATTTATTGCTCAGGCTGGAGTGCAGTGGAGTGATCTCGGCTCACTGCAGCTTCCGCCTCCTGGGTTCAAATGATTCCCTTGCCTTAGCCTCCCAAGTAGCTGGGACTACAGGCATGGGCCCACCATGTCCAGCTAATTTTTGTATTTTTCATAGAGATGGAGTTTCACCATATTGGCCAGGCTGGTCTCAAACTCCTGACCCCAAGTGATCTGCCCACCCTGGCTTCCCCAAGTGCTGGGATTATAGGTGTGAGCCACCACACCTCGTCTGTTGAGGGTTTTCACATGAAGGATATTGAATTTTATTGAAAGCCTTTTCTGTATCTGTTGAGATGATAATTTGGTTTTTGCTTATAGTTCTGTTTATGTGGTAAATCACATTAATTGATTTGTATATATTAAACCAACCTTGCATCCCAGGGATAAAGCCCACTTGATCATGAAGGATTAGCTTTTGGATGTGCGGCTGGATTTGGTTTGCTAGTATTTTGTTAAGGATTTTTGCATCCATGTTCATCAGTGATACTGGCCTGATGCTTTCATTTTTTGTTGTGTCTCTGCCAGGTTTTGGTGTCAGGATGATGCTGGCCTCATAAAGTGAGTTAAGGAAGAGTCTCTCTTCCTCAGGTATTTGGAATAGTTTTAGTAGGAATGATACCAGTTCCTCTCTATGCTCTGGTAGAATTCAGCTGTGAGCTTATCTGGTCCTGGGCATTATGTGGTTGGTAGGCTTTTTATTATTCATTCAATTTCACTTTACTGTTGGTCTGTTCGGGGATTGAATTTCTTCCTGGTCCAATCTTGGGAGGTTGTATGTTTCCAGGAATTTATTCATTTCTTCTATGTTTTCTAGTTTGTGCATAGAGGTGTTCATAGTAGTCTCTGATCGTCTCTGAGGGTTTTTGTATTTCTGTGGGTTTGGTGGTAATGTCCCATTTGTCAATTTTGACGGTGTTTATTTGGAGCTGTCTCTCTGTCTTTCTCTCTCTCCTGTTTTTTTTAAGTCTGCTTAGTAGTCTATCAGTCATATTCTTTCAAGGAACTAATTCCTGGACTCAGTCTTTTGTATATTTTTTTATGTCTCAGTTTCCTTCAGTTCAGCTTTGATTTTGATTATTTCTTGTCTTCTAGCTTTGTAATTGATTTCCTCTTGTTTCTCTTGTTCCTGTAAGTGTGATGTGTGATGTTAGATTGTTAATTTGAGGTCTTTCTAACTTTTTGCTGTGGACATTTAATGCTGTAAACTTTTCTCTTAACACTGCAAACTTTTCTCTTAACACTGCTTAAACCATGTCCCAGAGTTTCTGTTACATTGCGTCTTTGATCTCATTGGTTTCGAAGAATTGCTTTAATTCTGCCTTTATTTTATTATTTACCCCATAGTCATTCAGGATAGGTTGTTTAGTTTCCATTAAATTGTATGCTTTTGAGTGATTTTCTTACTGTCAATTTCTATTTTTATTACACTGTGGTTCAGTAGTGTGATTGCTATTGTTTTGATTTTTTTTTTAAATTTGCTAAGGATTGTTTTATGGCCAATTATGTGATGGAATTTAGAGTATGTGCCATGTACAGATGAGAAGAATATATAGTTTGTTGTTTTTGGGTGTAGAGTTCTGTAGATGTCTATCAGGTTCATTTGGTCTAATGTCAAGTTCAGATCTTGACTATCTTTGTTAGTGATCTAATTCTATCAGTGGGGTGTTGAAGTCTTCTACTATTATTGTGTGGTTATCTTAAGTCTCTTTGTAGATCTCTAAGAACTTACTATATGAATCTGGGTGCTTTTATGTTTGGTGAATATATATTTAGGATAGTTAGGTCTTCTTGTTGAATCGAACCCTTTAGCATCATATAATGCCTTTCTTTATCTTTTTAAAATCTTTTTGGTTTAAAGTGTGTCTTGTCTGAAGTTAGAATAGCAACCCCTGCTTTGTTCTGTTTTCTGTTGACTTGGTAGATTTTTCTCTGTCCCTTTACTTTTAGCCTGTGGGTGTCATTGCACATGTGATGATCCTCTTTTTGGCAGCATACAGTTGGGTCTTGTTTCTGTATCCAACTTGCCACTCTGTGCCTTTTAATTGGGGCTTTTAGCCCATTTACATTCAAAGTTTATATTGATAGGTGTGGATTTGATCCAGTCATCGGGTTGTTACCTGGTTATTATGCAGACTTGATTGTGCAATTGTTTTGTAGTGCTAATGGTCTATGTATTTAAGTGAGTTTTTGTGGTATCTAGTAATGGTCTTTCCTTTCCATATTTAGCACACCCTTAAGGAGTGTCTATAAGGCAGGCGTCGTGGTGACAAATTCCTAGCATTTGCTCATCTGAAAAGGATCTTATGTCTCCTTCATTTATGAAGCTTAATCTTGCAGGATATGAAGCTCTTGACTGGAATTTGTTTTCCTTAAGAATGCTGAATATAAACCCCCAATCTCTTCTGGCTTGTAGGTTGTCTGCCAAACGGTACGCTGTTAGTCTGATGGGGTTCCCTTTGTACGTTACCTGTCCCTTTTCTCCAACTGTCTTTAACCTTTTTTGTCTTTTATATTGACCTTTAAGAATCTGATGACTATGTGTCTTGGGCATAGTTGTCTTATATAGTATCTCAGAGGCATTCTCTGCATTTCTTAAATTTGAATGTTGGCATGTCTAGTGAGGTTGGGGAAATTTTCACAAATGATATCCTAAAATATGTTTTCTACATTGCTTGCTTTCTCTCCCTCTTTTTCGGGGGCACCAATGAGATGTAGATGTGGTCTCTTAATGTAATGCCAAATTTTTTAGAGGTTTTTTTGTTCTTTTTTGAGTCTTTTTAATTTTAGTCCGAGTTGTTTTGGGGAACCAGTGTTTGAGCTTTGGATTTCTTTTCTCCAGTTGGCTAATTCTGATGTTAATACTTGGATTGTGTTCTGAAATTCTTCAAGTGAGTTTCTCAACTCTATCAGATCACTTTGGTTCTTTCTTACAATGGCCATTTCATTTTTAATCTCCCAAATCATTTTATTATGTTCCTTAGAATCCTTTATTGGCTTTCAACTTTCTCCTGAATCTTGATGGTCTTCATTCTTATCCATATTCTGAATTCTGTTTCTGTCATTTTAGTCATTTCAGCCTGGTTAAGACCTATTGCTGGGGAACTAGTGTGGTTGGTTGGAGGTGAGAAGACACTGTGGCTTTTTAAATTGGTAGAGTTCTTACACTGGTTCTTTCTCATCTATATGAGCTGAGCATTCAGTCTTTGAAGTTGCTGTCTTTTGGATGTGTGAGTTTTTTTTTTTTTTTTTTTTGCTTGCTTGCTTGTTTTTGTCTTCTTTGATGCCCTTGAGGGTTTGATTGTGGTGTAAGGTGAGTTTAGTCAACTGACTTTGTTTCCCTTCTTTTGGAGTTGTTGGGGGCCAAGCATGAATCCCTGTGCACGGTAGCCCTGTGCAGGATCCCCGGCTTCCTACCCTTTTGGTTCAGCATCTGTGTCCTTCCTTCGTCCATTCTGAATGCCTTACCTCCAAAGATCTGCTTAGAATGCCCCAGTCTTCCTGATGTCCCAGTCTCTTGGTGGCAGCAGATGTTTGTCCTGGCTGCAGCTAGTTGGCCATCTTCAGCACTTCCCTAGAGTAGTTTTAAAAGTCTTGGATGAGTCCTTTCCAGCTGTAAAAGTCTGAATTGCCTCTTCCCATACAGAATCTTAATTTGATTTGGCTCAAAGCAGTAACTTTCATAGTTATAACAATAAGTATTCTAGGGGGTAATGGCTTATAATATTTAAAAGAAAAAAATGGAGGCAGTAAATGATTTCTAACATAAAACATGATAATAGAACAAAGAAGAAATTCGCTTTTGATAATTGTGCTTGAGAAAAATTGAAATGATGTAATATTATTGCACATTTTGTTGCTTCTGGCTAACAGGTCAGGGTTTTTTTTGTATCTACTCTGAGATGGGCTAGGTCTCATTTTACTTTTTTTTTTTTTTTTGAGATAGAGTTTTGTTCTTGTTGCCCCGGCTGGAGTGCAGTGGCGCAATCTCAGCTCACTGCACCGTGTGCCTCCTGGGTTCAAGTGATTCTCCTGCCTCAGCCTCCCGAGTAGCTGAGATTATAGGCACCCACCACCACGCCCAGCTAATTTTTTGTGTTTTTAGTAGAGACAAGGTTTCACCATGTTGGCCAGACTAGTCTCGAATTCTTGACCTCAGAATATCCACCCTCCTCAGCCTTCCAAAGTGCTGGGATTACAGGTGTGAGCCACCGTGCCTGGCCCTGTTTTACTCTTTTTAATGTTGATATTTTAAATTTTACAAAGTGGTAACAGGTAGTATTAATATGAAATGTATTTAGTAGTTTTTTCTTTTTTAAATAATGTGGAATTTGAGGTCCAGAGGTCCATAGAGGGCCTGTAATTTGGCTCAGTAATAGTCATTTAGTCATATAATAGGGATTATGCTTTTCATTTTTAGTGATTGTAAGATTGCAGTAATGTGCTACATTCTGATTGGAAATGGTTACTAGAACTACAGTATCCAGCTTTCACTACATTTTTTTTTTTTTCTTTTTTGAGACGGAGTCTCGCTCTGTTGCCTAGGCTGGAGTGCAGTGGCTGGATCTCGGCTCACTGTAAGCTCCGCCTTCCAGGTTCACGCCATTCTCCTGCCGCAGCCTCCTGAGTAGCTGGGACTACAGGCGCCCACCACCTCGCCGGGCTAGTTTTTTTGTATTTTTTGGTAGAGACGGGGTTTCACCGTGTTAGCCAGGATGGTCTCGATCTCCTGACCTCGTGATCCACCGGTCTCGGCCTCCCAAAGTGCTGGGATTACAGGCTTGAGCCACCGTGCCTGGCCCACTACATTTTTTTCTCTGAATGGAAATAATTTGACTGTATTAATAGCCACTTGTTTATAGGAGCAGAGTCCCATATCCCCCATGTTTTGTTGCCATCTAGAAATTATGAAGGTTTAATACAATAAATTTAAGTAATAAATTACTTCCAAATGACTTTGAAAAGTAGTAAATTCTGTAGATAACGTATTTGTTAAAATTTGAGACTCTGGGCCGGGCGCGGTGGCTCAAGCCTGTAATCCCAGCACTTTGGGAGGCCGAGACGGGCGGATCACGAGGTCAGGAGATCGAGACCATCCTGGCCAACACGGTGAAACCCCGTCTCTACTAAAAAATACAAAAAACTAGCCGGGCGAGGTGGCGGCGCCTGTAGTCCCAGCTACCTGGGAGGCTGAGGCAGGAGAATGGCGTGAACCCGGGAGGGGGAGCTTGCAGTGAGCTGAGATCCGGCCATAGCACTCCAGCCTGGGTGACACAGCGAGACTCTGTCTCAAAAAAAAAAAAAAAAAAAAATTTGAGACTCTGAAGAAAAATAAAAACAACTATTCCAAATGATCTATTTTTCAGGCATTTAAATGGCAGATAGAGTATGTGTGAAGTGTTTTCAGTTTATGGGAGTGTAGCCAACTAAACTGAATGACCTTTGCTAATTATTTCTCTCCTGGGAAGGCAAATATCCACTTAGAATTATTGTTTACTTAGGTTTGAGGTAGACCTTTTTCTTTTTTTGCCTTCTTGTCACTATGCACTGGAAAATTCCAGAGAAAGGTTGCTGTTAAAAACATAAAGCAGAGAATTGTACTCAGCAACATTTGCAATATCCATATTAATCTATAAGATAAATTGTTAGATGAAATGATTTATGGTAATAACTTGGTTTGTGTTAACATAGAGCCACATGAATGTGAACCACCCTAGTTTCCAATGTAAAGATAGACATTTTCATGTAAAATTGAATTAATGTGTCCAAAATATGGGGGAATAAGCTCTTGTAAATTACATCTCTGACAGGTTAGTTTATCTGAAACTCTTTAAGAAAACATTGAAATTTTTCTTGGCTGTAATTAACCGTAGAAAAATAACAGAATATCTACTTTTGCCCTTGAAGGAATAACTGATATAGTACCTCTCTTCCTGCTGTACGCACCTGGAAGACTGGACAAAATATGTGAAACAACTGCTTGTAGGCATTGGGCATTAGGCAGCATAGGCCTATGATTCATGAGAAATGGGAAACGAGCAAGGTGAGCCCTGTAGATGCCCCTGATTTCTGCATGGAGAAAATTTCTGTACAACAGTTCATGAAAAAGGGAATGTAAGCAGAGCCCAACAGTCTTGTAGAGTTAAAGAGCTAGGAGATCCCCTGAGACTGAGATTGGAATGTAGAGGGCTCAGTACTAGGAGAAAGATTGCTATGTAGAGAAACATGCAGGTATCTGAATGATGCTTTCTGCAAATCTTTGGCTGAATAGTAATCTATACACTATTGAGTACGCTGAACAATTCCTCAACCTTATAGATAGGACTGGAATACTACTGAATTCTTCCCACCAGAGAAAAAAGACTTCGTTGCACACATGGTACAGTTAGTTCTGAGACCCCAGAATAAATATTTTCCATATTAGTAATTAAAACTGAGTAACTTAAAAATATTTCTTAATTAATAACAGTAATGAACTCATTACATATTAACATAAATAATACTCTTAATGAAAAATAATTTTTCAAAACAAAAAAAGTAATGAGAAAGTGGTATTGTCTTAGGTACATTGCAAACTCTTCAACATCTGTCCGTATAAAAACTGGGTTCTTATATCTCCTTCTCCATTTATTCTGTTGCAGTATGTTACTTCTGTTGAAGTATATAAAGAAAATGCCACCAAACAGCTATATAGTAAGGGAGGGATATTTTACTAGCCGTATAATTATGGACCTTCTTAATTGATAGTACACTGAAACTTGGCAAATGGTGGTTTCTTAAAGGTTTATTGCAATGTAAAACCAGAAACCCACTTCAGTGAAATTTTAATGTTCTGTTATATTAAAATCCATTGGTCATTTGGGAAATATTGGTTCACTTTGCTATGATATTAACAAAATGTTGATACATTGCATTATGTAATATCAATAATTTACTCTGATGGATTTAACGGTTTAACTGTTGAAAAGGTCAATGAATATGAAGACATAGCAATAAAAACAATGTAAACTGAAGCACACACAGCAAAATTACTGGGAGCTAGGCTCTGGAGAGGGAAGGATGTTGTCTGAACGACTTCTAGGCAAATATAAAATGATTCAATGTATGTCTGATTGGAGTCCCTAAAATAGAGGAGAGAGTAGAAAGGGGGAAATTTTAATGAAAGAATAACCCAATGCTAGCCAAATTTGGTGAGAACTAAAAACTCACAAATCTAAGAAGTTTCATAACAACAAGCAGGAATAACTCAAAGGAAACAGCATCAAGGCACATCATAATCAAATTGTTAAAAATCAGTAGTAGAAAAGTCTTAAAAGCAGCCAGAGCCAGAGAAACAAAGATACATTTTATATTTTATTTTGTTTTATTTTATATTTTATTTATTTATTTTTTGAGACGGAGTCTCACTCTGTCACCCAGGTTGGAGTGCAGTGGTGTGGTCTCAACTCACTGCAACCTCTACATCCTGAGTTCAAGTGATTCTCCTGCCTCAGCCACCTGAGTAGTTGGGACTACAGACGCATGCCACCATGCCCAGCTAATTTTTTTGTATTTTTAGTAGAGACACGGTTTCAGTATGTTGGCTAGGCTGGTCTTGAATTTCTGATCTCAGGTGATCACCCGCCTCGGTCTCCCAAAGTGCTGGGATTACAGGTATGAGCCAACACATCTGGCCTACATTCTATATTTTAAAAGAGAGATTTAAAAATAATAAATACACAACACTTTGGGAGGCTGAGGCGGGCGGATCACGAGGTCAGGAGGTCGAGACCATCCTGGCTAACAGGGTGAAACCCTGTCTCTACTGAAAATACAAAAAATTAGCTGGGCGTGGTGGCAGGCACATGTAGTCCCAGCGACCCGGGAGGCTGAGGCAGGAGAATGGCGTGACCCGAGGAGGCGGAGCTTGCAGTGAGATGAGATGGCGCCACTGCATTCTAGCCTGGGCAACAGAACGAGACTCTGTCTCCAAAATAATAATAATAATAATAAATACAGACTTCTTATCAGAAGCAATGCACACCAGGAGACAATGCAGTAATATTTTGTAAGTGTTGAAGAAATAAAATGTTCACCTAGAATGCTATATGAACAAAATAATCTTTAAGAAATGAAGACTAAAGATATTTTTCAGATGAACAAAAGCTATAAGAGATGTTAAAGTAATTACCCAGGCAGGCTGAAAGAAAACAATAACAGATGGAAGATTAGGTTAATACAGAGAAATGAAGAGCACTAGAAATTGTAAATACTTGGATACACATTTTTTAAAAACCTTTTTTATATTTTAAAATTTATTTAAATGAGAATTGACATTTAAAAGTAGAAATTATAGCAATGTATTATAGCATTTGTAAAATGTGTACAAGTACAGGTGTGACAACAATAACATGAAGAATAGGAAAGGGGACTAGAAGTATACTGTCGTAAAACAGAGGCCTGTCTAATTTGAAGGTAGTCTTTGTTGAGTTAAAAATGTATGTTGTGCTGGATGTTGTGGCTTATGCCTTTAATCCCAGCATTTTGGGAGGCTGAAGCAGGTGGATCACTTGAGGTCAGGAGTTTGAGACCATCCTCACCAACATGGTGAAACCCTGTCTCTACTAAAAATACAAAAATTAGGCCAGGTATGTTAGCTCACTCCTCTAATCCCAGCACTTTGGGAGGCCAAGGTGGGTAGATCACTTGAGGTCAGGAGTTTGAGACCAGCCTGGCCAACATAGCAAAACCCCGTCTCTACTAAAAATACAAAAATTAGCTGGTAGCATGTGCTTGTAATTTCAGCTACTCGGGAGGCTGAGGCACGAGAATCAGTTGAACGTCTGAGGCGGAGGTTGCAGTGAGCTGAGCTTATGCCACGGCACTCCAGCCTGGGCGACAGAGTGAGACTACATTTAAAAAAAAAAATTATGTTGTAAACTTTAGAGCAATCACCGAAACCGTGAATACAGATAATAGTCATTAAGCTTAGTGTTGAGATGAAATAGAGTACTTAAAAAATACTCAAAAATCCCAAATGAAGACAAGAAGATGATAAATGAAATAAACAGATAAGACCAATAGAAAAGAAAGATGACCACATAAATAATTATAATATATATAAATGATATCATGTTCTAATTAAAAGGTAGAGGTTGTTATACTGAATAAAAAAGGGAAACCCATTTGTATGATATATATGGGAAACCTGCTTTATAAAGTATAGAAATTGAATAAAAACTAAAAATGAAAAGAACTGGAAAATATATATGAAAATTGTAATCATAACCTGAAGGATCTATGTTAATACGGAATGAGCTAGACTCTGGACAAAGAATATTATGAAGGACAAATGGGGACATTTCATAATGATGAAACTGTTGATTCATCAAGAAGACATAAGTATCCTGTGTACATATCTAATAACAGAGTTTGAAATATTTAAAAGCAAAAACTGGTAGTACTGAAGTAAGAAATGGACAAATCCAAACTGACAGAACTGAAGTAAGAAATGGACAAGTTCGCAATTGGAGATTATAGCACTCGTGTCTCATAGTAATGTTCAGAACAACAGACAAAAAATCTGAACAGCATAGAGACCAATTTGATTTACTTAAAACATATATAATACTCCTCATTATAACAGCAAAAGACATGTTCTTTTCTTGGGCAATTGATCATTCATTAAGGTAGAACATATGCTCAGTCACAAAACAAATTTAAAAATTTGTAAATTATGTTGACAAGTGTTCTGACAACAATGGAATTAAGTTAGAATTCACAAGAATTTGGCATATCCCTATATATTTGGAAATTAAACAACATATTCCTAAATAAACCATAAGTGAAAGAAGAAATCTCAGGGGAAAGCAGAAAATATTTTGAACTGAATTGTGATGAAAACATGATGATATGGTTTGGCTGTGTCCACTCCCAAATCTCATCTTGAATTCCTACATGTTGTGGGAGGGACCTAGTGGGAGGTAATTGAGTTATGGGGGCAGATCTTTCCCATGCTGTTCTCGTGACAGTGAATAAGTCTCACGAGATCTGATGGTTTTATAAGGAAGAGTTTCCTGGCACAAGCTCTCTCTCTTTGCTTGCTGTCATCCATGTAAGATGTGACTTGCTTCACCTTGCCTTCCAGCATGATTGTGAGGCCTCCCCAACCATGTGGAACTATAACTCCATTAAACCCTTTTTTCTGTATAAAATACCCAGTCTCAGGTATGTCTTTATCAGCAGTATGAAAATGGACTAATACAGTAAATTGGTACTGAGAGTGGGGCACTGCTGAAAAGATATCTGGAAATGTGGAAGTGACTTTGGAGCTGGGTAACAGGCAGAGGTTGGAACAGTTTGGAGGGCTCAGAAGAAGACAGAAAAATGTGGGAAAGTTTGGAACCTCCTGGAGGCTTGTTGAATGGCTTTGCCCAAAATGCTGATAGTGATATGGACAATAAAGTTCAGGCTTAGGTGGTCTTAGATGGAGATGAAGAACTTGTTGGGAACTGGAGCAGAGGTGACTCTTGTTACGTTTTAGCAAAAATTCTGGCAGCATTTTGCCTCAGCCCTAGAGATATGTAGAACTTTGAACTTGAGGAGATGATTTAGGGTATTTGGCAGAAGAAATTTCTAAGCAGCAGAACATTCAAGAGGTGACTTGGGTGCTGTTAAAGGCATTCAGTTTTATGAGGGAAGTAGAGCATGAAAGTTCAGAAAATTTGCAGCCTGACCATGTGATAGAAAAGAAAATCCCATTTTGTGAGGAGAAATTTAAGCCAGCTGCAGAAATTTGCATAACTAATGGGGAACCAAATGTTAATCCCCAGTGCAATGGGGAAAATGTCTCCAGGGCATGTCAAAGGTCTTCACAGCAGGCCCTCCCGTCACATACACAGAGGCCTAGAAGGAAAAAGTGGTTTCATGGGCCGGAAGCAGGGTCCCTGTGCTGTGTGCAGCCTAGGGACTTTGGTGCCTTGTATCCCAGCTGCTGCAGGTGTAGCTGAAAGGAGTCAATGTAGAGCTCGAGCCATAACCTCAGAGGGTACAAGCTCCAAGTCTCGGCAGCTTCCATGTGGTGTTGAGCCTGCAAGTGCATAGAAGTCAAGAATTGAGGTTTGGGAACCTCTGCCTATGTTTCAGAAGATGTATGGAAGTGCCTGGATGCCCAGGCAGAAGCTTGCTGTGGGGATGGGGCACTCATGGATGACCTCTGCTAGGGCAGTGCAAAAGGGAAATGTGGGATTGGAGCCCCAATACAGAGTCCCTACTGGGCGCCACCTAGTGGAGGTGTGAGAAGACAGCCACTGTCCTCCAGACCCCAGAATGGTGGATCCACAGACAGCTTGCCCTGTGAGCCTGGAAAAGCCACAGACACTCATTGCCAGCCCTTGAAAGCAGCCAGGAGGTAGGCTATACCCTGCAAAGCCACAGGGGCGGAGGTGCCCAAGGCCATGGAAGGCCACCTCTTGCATCAGCGTGACGTAGATGTGAGACATGGAGTTAAAGGACATCATTTTGGAGCTTTAAGATTTGACTGCCCTGCTGGATTTTGGACTTTCATGGAGCCTTTAACCCTTCATTTTGGTCAGTTTCTAACATTTGGAATGGGTGTGTTTATCCAATGCCTGTACCCCCATTGTATCTAGGAAGCACCTAACTTGCTTTTGATTTTACAGGCTCGTAGGTGGAAGGGACTTGCCTTGTCTCAGATGAAGCTTTGGACTGTGGACTTTTGAGTTAATGCTGAAATGAGTTAAGACTTTGAGGGACTGTTGGGAAGGCATGATTGGTTTGGAAATGTGAAGACATAAGATTTTGAGGGGGCCAGAGGCAGAATGATATGGTTTGGCTGTGTCCCCACCCAAATCTCATCTTGAATTCCCACGTGTTGTGGGAGGGACGTAGCAGGAGGTAATTGAGTCGTGGGAGTGGGTCTTTCCTGTGCTGTTCTCATGATAGTGAGTAAGTCTTATGAGATCAGATGGTTTTGTAAGGAGGAGTTTCCCTACTCAACCTCTCTCTGCTTGCTGCCATTCATATAAGATGGGACTTGCTCCTCCTTGCTTTCCACCATGATTATAGGGCCTCCCCAACCATTTGGAACTGTAAGTCCATTAAACCTCTTTCTTTTGTAAATTGTCCAATCTCAGGTATATCTTTACCAGCAGTGTGAAAACGGACTAATACACATGGCATATCAGCATTTGTTTGATACTAAGAAATTGGAATTGAGAGGGAAACTTATGGTTCAAATGCTTAATTATAAATAAACAAAGTTGTAAAAGCAATGACTAAAGATTTCGTCTAAGAAGTAAGAAAAGTCCTCACTTTCATTTCCAGCCAGTATGGAATAACAGGAATCAGATTTACTGTCATTCCCATTACAACTAAAAGCCACCCAAAAAGCTTAGTGGGAACAAGATAGGGAATAGTGTCTGTTCGTACCAGCTAGATTGGAAAACCTCATAATTCATATGGCTTTGGTTATACTACTCAGAAGGGTCTTTCCTCAGTGGTGGAGAGTAGCACAAGATTACTGCTCAGGCGATGCTGACTAACAAATCTTAAAAGCAGAACACAGGATTAAATTGTGTCTAAGTAACGTAACTGCATCCCATAATTAAGCTCAGTAATATTTATAGGAATATAAAAATATCCAGCACTTAACAAGATAAAATTTACAATGTCAGGCATCCAGTAAAAAATTACCAGGCATGCAAAGATGTAGGAAAACCTGGCCCATAATGAGGAGAGAAATTGATCAATCATAACCAACCCAGATCTAACCTAGATGTTAGAATGAGCAGATAGGCTGGGCATAGTGGCTCACGTCTGTAATCCCAGTACTTTGGGAGGCTGAGGCAGGTGGAACACTTCAGGTCAGGAGTTCAAGACCAGCCTGGCCAACATGGTGAAACCCCTTGTTTACTGAAAAATACAAAAATTAGCCAGGTGTGGCAGTGTGCACCTGTAGTCCCAGCTACCCTGGAGACGGAGGCAGGAGAATCACTGGACCCCAGGAGGCGGAGGCTACAGTGAGTTGAGATCACCCCACTGCAGTCCAGCCTGGGTGACAAAATGAGACTATGTCTCAAAACAAACAAACAAAAAAAAAAAAAACAAAAAAAGTGAGCAAATCAAACCCAAAGTAAGTAGAGAAGTATAATAATATGTATAAGGGCAGAAAACAGTAAGTGGAAGATAGGTATGTAGTAGAGAAAATGAACAAAACCTAAAGCTGTTTTTTAAAAAGATTCATAGGCCAGGCGCGGTGGCTCAAGCCTGTAATCCCAGCACTTTGGGAGGCCGAGACAGGCAGATCACGAGGTCAGGAGATCGAGACCATCCTGGCTAACACGGTGAAACCCCATCTCTACGAAAAATACAAAAAACTAGCCGGGCGAGGTGGCGGGTGCCTGTAGTCCCAGCTACTTGGGAGGCTGAGGCAGGAGAATGGCGTAAACCCGGGAGGCGGAGCTTGTAGTGAGCTGAGATCCGGCCACCGCACTCCAGCCCGGGCGACAGAGCAAGACTCCGTCTCAAAAAAAAAAAAAGATTCATAAAACTGATGATTATTTTGCTAGTGTGAAAAACAAGAACAGAAGAGGAAACACAAGTTATTCATATTGGGAATGAAAGAAGTGCCTACATACATTACATGGACTGTAAGGTGATATTAAGAACGAACTTATGCTGGTAAATTTACATGAAACTCTAAAAGGTTAGAAAAATTATTTTAAAGGTAAAAGTTACCACATTCACAGAAGTAAAAAATTTGAATAGCTGTATGTCAAATACATAAATTGAATTGGCAATCAAAACCTTCCCACAAAAAGGGCCTGGCATGGTGGTTCATGCCTGTAATCCTAGCACTTTGGGAGGCCAAGGCGAGCAGATCACCTGAGGTCAGTGTTTGAGACCAGCCTGGCCAACAGGACGAGACTCCGTCTCTACTAAAAATACAAAAGTTAGCCGGGCGTGGTGGCACGTGCCTATAGTCCCAGCTACTCAGGAGGCTGAGGCAGGAGAATCGCTTGAACCTGGGAGGCAGAGGTTGTGGTGAGCCAAGATCATGCCACTGCACTCCAGCCAGAGCAACAGAGTGAGACTCTGTCTCAAAAAACAAAAAGACAAAACCTTCCCACAAAGAAAATCTGAAATGCTAGATGGCTTTACTGGTGAATTCTATCTATATTTAAGGAAGAACTATTACCTGTCCTTTGCAAAAAAGAGATGAAACATTGCCTCATTTATTTTATGAGGCTAGCATTACCCTAATACCAAAATCAGACAGAGATTTTTACAGGAAGATATTTCTTATAACTATGGAGGGAGAAATCCTTTACAAGGTAGTTGCAAACTGAATTCAATAGAATATAATAAAATATATAAATATGTTAATAATATACATCATAGCCAAGTAGGCCATGTGGGCTTGTTTAACAGCTTATAATCCATCAGTGTACTTCCCCATATTAGTATAGTAAATGAGAAAAAGCATTTGACAATATTCAACACCCATTTCTTGTTAAAAAAGAAAGAACTAAACTTGGAGCAAAGTAGAAATATAAGGGAACTTTGTAAACTTGATAGAGGACATTGCTGAAGAATCTACAATAGTTGATAATGAAATACTAAATACTAAGTATTTCCCTCCTACAATCAAGATCAGTGCTAGGGCCACTCAACACTGTTCAGCATTTCTGTTTCTTTCTTTTCTTTTCTTTTCTTTTTTTTTTTTGAGATGGAGTCTCACTCTGTGGCCCAGGCTGGAGTGCAGTGGCACGATCTTGGCTCACTGCCACCTCTGCCTCCCGGGTTCAAGCAATTTTCCCGCTTCAGCCTCCTATGTAGCTGGGACTATAGGTGCGTGCCACCATGCCCAGCAAATTTTTGTAGTTTTAGTAGAAACGGTTTCACCACGTTGGCCAGGCTGGTCTTGAACTCTTGACCTCGTGATCCACCCACCTCGGCCTCCCAAAGTGCTGGAATTACAGACGTGAGCATTTCATAGAAGATATGCAAATAGTCAATAAGCACATGAAAAGATGCTCAACGACATTAGTTACTGTTAATCATTAGGGAATTTAAATTGAAACCACAATGAGAAACCACTTTATATCTGTTAGAATGGCTGAAATTAAAAAGACTTAAAATTTCAGTTGTCATCAGTGATACACTGGAACATTGGTGGGATGCAAGTTGGAACAATCATCTTGGAAAACACTTTGGCAGTTTTTGTGGTTATATACTTGAGAAATAAACATATGTTCACAAAAAGTTCACACAATAAAGTTCATAGCAGCTTTATTTATAATAGGGAAAAACAGAAATATCCCATGTGTTCATCAGCTGGTGAATGGATGAACAAAGTGTGCTATATTCATATGTATTAGTTATTTGTTGCTGTGCAATAAATTGCCCAAAATTTAGTGTCTTAAAAAAACAACCGCCTGGCACGGTGGCTTACACCTGTAATCCCAGTACTTTGGGAGGCCGCAGCAGGCAGATCATATGGCCAGGAGTTCGAGTCCATCCTGGCCAACATGGTGAAACCCCATCTCTACTAAAAATACCAAAAATTAGCCGAGTGTGGTTGGGGGCGCCTGTAATCCCAAGTACTGGGGAGGCTGAGGCAGGAGAATCGCTTGAACCTGGGAGGCAGAGGTTGCAGTGAGCCAAGATCGCACCACTGCACTCCAGCCGGCGAGACAGTGTGAGAATCCGTCTCAGAAAACAAAACAAAAAACAACCTTTGTTATCTGACAGTTCGTATAGGTCAGGAAAGGAGCACACATGGTATTTTATGGATTGAAATCATTATGTCATCTCAAGGCTTGACTAACAAAGGATCTACCTTTGAGATCACTGGTGGTTGCTGGCAGGATTTCTTTTATATGAGCTGTTGAATTGGGGGCCTCAGAGCAAGATGAAAGTCTCAGTCTTATGTAACCTAACTCATAAATGACATCCCATAGCCTTTACTGTATTTTATTCTTTAGAGGCAAATATCTAGGTATCAGCCTACACTAAAGGGAGGGGATTATGAAGGGCATTAATACCAGGAGGTAGGGATCATTAGATGCCATTTCAGAAACATCCTATCACAACATATAACAGAATAGTACTCAGCAACAAAACAGAGCTATTTGTTTGTACACATACAAACATGGATAAATCTGGCCAGGTGTGGTGGGTCACGCCTGTAATCCCAGCATTTTGAGAGGCCAAGTTGGGCAGATCACTTGAGGTCAGGAGTTTGAGACCAGCCTAGCCTGCATGGTTAACCCCCATCTCTACTAAAAATACAAAAATTAGCTGGGTGTGGTGGGATGTACCTGTAGCCCAGCTACTTGGGAGGCAGAGGCAGGAGAATCACTTGAACCCAGGAGGCGGAGGTTGCAGTGGGCTGAGATTGTGCCACTGCACTCCAGGCTGGACAACAGAGAGATACTGTTTCAAAAGAGAAAAAAAGAAAGAAAGGAAAGAAAAAGGATAAATCTCAAAAACATTACTCCAGACAAAGGAACCCAGACAAAACTAATCTTTAGGGTGAGAAGGAGGATCAGTGGGGTAGGGATAGGCTTTTGATCTAAGAATGTGTGAGGAAACTTTTTGTGCTGTGGGAAATGTTCTTTGTCTTGATTGTATGGTGGATATAACACTGTATATATTTGTCAAAACTCACGAGTGAATTTTCTTGTATATAAATCATAATTAAGTTAATGTTTTAAATTCTTATTTTTCATGCTAATCTTCTCTATATTGTTCCAATTTTAGTATATATGCTGCCAAAGCAAGCACTTAAGTTAATTTTTTAAATACAAAAGTATGCTATTGGATTCAGTGATTTGTTGTTGATGACATCTGCCGGTTTTCACAATTTTTCAAGGAACGTGGCCCAGGGTGGGATACTGCAGTGGCAGTGCCATCTTGTGGTAAGATCTTTGGAGTTAGGCAGACACAAATACGAATTCTGGTTCTGAAACTTGCTACATTCTAGTACTTTGTTCCCCTGAATTATTTTGGATATCCTAAAAACAATAACTACTGTATTTTGAGAACCTATACTGCCCAGGTACTATGCTAGGCATTTATGTGTATGTTACCTCATTAATTGTAATAATAATAATACAACTCAAAATAACATTTTATTTTTTAGTTCCTTAGAATGTATTAGGCACTCTGTAAAACATTTTTCATGAATTATATCACTTAATACAGCAACCCAATGAAGTATTGGTTCTACAGTTATTTCCACTTTAGAGAAGAAGAGATTGAGGCCGAGAATCTTTTTTTTTGGAGACAGGTTCCCACTCTGTCATCAAGGATGGAGTGCAGTGGCAATGATCATGGCTCACTGCAGCCTCCATCTCCTAGTCTCAGGCAATTCTCCTGCCTCAGCCTCCTGAACAGCTGTGACTACAGGCATGTACCACTATGCCTAGCTAATTACTAAAATTTTTTTGTAGAGGTGGTGTCTTGCTATGTTGCTCAAGTTGGTCTCAAACTTCTGAGCTCAAGCTGTCCTTCTATCTTGGCCTCCAAAAGTGCTGGGATTATAGGCATGAGCCACCTTGCAATAGAGAATAATTTTTAAAATATGAGGAAATCAGGTTGCTGTCATGATTCCAGCTTTGTTTTCTATTCCTTTCTTTCTGTGGAACAAAAGGCTGTTTGTCTTATGTGTTACCCAGGCTTTCTGCAAGAGTAACTGGGACTTTAAGTTAAAATCTCTTCTTGTTTTTCCTTTAAGAAGCTTCTTTTAAGGCATGAAGGCTCAGAGTGTTTTCAAGAGTTTAAGAAGGTAGTGTCGGGTCTTGGAGATAGGTTTCTGAGCACTGGACAGACTTGCAAATGCATAAGCTCAGTTCCAGACAGGTACAGCTCTAGAAATATCAACCTCAGCCACAAGCAAAAAGGCAATGTTTATATGTGTTTGGTATAAAAACTGTGACTTATTTTTCTACTCTTTCCATAAACAGAATGATTCTTTGTCAGCAGTGACATTTTTGAAGGCTGAGAATGGTTAAAGTTTTGCTTCCACAACTACAGTGTTGAACCAGAATTGTTTTTATGATAATCACTATCCATAGTGCTCAGATAGGGATCTTTTTAAGGAAAGTTAAAAAGTGTCATTGAGACCATGAATAATTGTATTGTAGCATTGCTTACTTCGGTAGTTGTGTTCCCATAGAACTTGTGTATCATAAGTTCTCCTCCCACTCTTCTTTTTCTTCATCAGCATGGAATTATTTTCCTTCTTTTCATATGTAATATAATCAGTCTTTTTGGTATTCATGTACTTACTATAAATGGAATTGAATTATATTTTAATCTGAAACTATAGACTAGCAGCAACCTAACATAAGCAGATATATGAAAGATAAGTACATTCTGATTCATTGATCTTTAAAATAGTGTAGTACCAGAAATCAGGTGATTAATTTATAAGTAGATTTGATTCCTGAAAAATAATTGTGGGGCACAGGGAAAATTGTGATTTCTCACTGTTTCTCATTAACATCCTGTCTATTTTTGCTTTTTTACCTTTCAGTCATTTTTCTTTTTTTTTGAAACAGAGTTTCACTCTTATCGTCTAGGTGCAATGGCACCATCTCGGCTCACTGCAGCCTCTGCCTCCCGGGTTCAAGCGATTCTCCCACCTCAGCCTCCTGAGTAGCTGGGATTACAGGCATGCGCCACCACGCCTGGCTAATTTTTTGTATTTTTAGTAGAGACGGGGTTTCGCCATGTTGGGCAGGCTGGTCTCGAACTCCTGACCTCAGGTGATCCACCCGCCTTGGCCTCCCAAAGTGTTGGGATTATAGGCGTGAGCCACCATGCCCGGCATTTTTCTTTACTGTATAGAGTATCCTTCCTTATTTTGGTTTGTCTGTCCTTCACAGACCAACTGTACTTCAAGTTTGATTTAAGTCTCATTTCTCTCACAAGGCCTTCTCTGGCTATTTGATACAACACATTTGTATTAGTCCATTCTGGCAATGCTATAAGAAAATACTGGAGACTGGGTAACTTATAAAGAAGAAAGGTTTAATTGGTTCACATTTCTGCAGGCTGTACAGGAAGCATGGCAACATCTACTTCTGGGGAGGCTTCAGGGAGCTTTTACTCATGGCGGAAGGCAAAACAGGAGCAGGCATCTTCACATTGCCAGAGCAAGAGGAAGAGAGAGAGAGGGGAGGTGGCACACACTTTTAAACACCCGGATCTCATGAGAACTGTATCACAAGAACAGCACCAGAGGAGGAAATCTGTCACACATGATTCAGTCACCTCCTACCAGACTCCACTGCTAACACTTGAGATTATAATTTAACATGAGATTTGGGTGGGGATGCAAATCCAAACCATATTATTTCACCTGTGGCCCCTCCCAAATCTCACATTCTTCTCACATTGCAAAATGCAATCATCCCTTCTCAACAGTCCTCCAAAGTCTTAACTCATTCTGGCATTAGCTCAAAAGTCCAAATCTCATCTGGGACAAGGCTGGTCCCTTTCACCTGTGAGCCTGTAAAATCAAAAGCAGGTTAGTTACTCCTAAGATACAATGGGGATATAGGCATTGGGTAAATACTCCTATTCCAAAAGGGAGAAAATGGCCAAAAGAATGGGGCTATAGGCCTTGTGCAAGTTCGAAACCCAGCAGGGCAGTCATTAAATCTTAATGTTCCAAATCTCCTTTGACTCCATGTCTCATATCCAGGGTACGATGATGCAAGGGTTGGGCTCCCAAGGCCTTGGGCAGCTACACCCCTGTGGCTTGGAAGGGTTCAGCTTCCATGGCTGCTCTCAAGGGCTGGTGTTGAGTGCCTGCAGCTTGTCTGGGTGCAAGGTATTTAGTGGATCTGTCATTCCAGGGTCAGGATGATGGTGGCCCTCTTCTCACAGCTCCACCAAGGGGTGCCCCAAACGGAGACTCTGTGTGTGTGGGGGGGGTCCAACCTCACATTTCTTCTCTGCACTGTCCTAGTAGAGGTTCTCCATGAGGGCTCTGCCCCTGCAGCAGGCTTCTGCCTGGACATCCAGGCTTTTCCATATAGCATCTGAAATCTATGCGGAGGCCCCCATGCCTCAACTCTTGCATTCTGTGCACCTGCAGGCTTAATACCAGGAAGCAAAGGCCCAAATGGTACCTAGGTTCCTTTGAGCCACGGCTGGAGATAGAGCAGCCAGGATGCAGAATCAGTGTCCTGAGGCTGCACAGGGTGGTGAGGCCCTGGTTTTCACCCACCTTATAGGCCTCTGGGCCTGGATTGGCAGGGGCTGCCATGAAGGTCTCTGAAATGCCTTTGAGGCCTTTTCTTCATTGTTTTAGCTATCAGCACTTGACTGCTCTTTACTTATGCAAATTTCTACAGCCTGCTTGAATTTCTCACCTGAAAATGGGCTTTTCTTTTCTACCACATAACTGGGCTACAAATTTTTCAAACTTTTACACTCTGCCTCCCTTTTAAATATAAATTCATTGGCCGGGCTCGGTGGCTCATGCCTGTAATCCCAGCACTTTGGGAGGCCAAGGCAGGTGGATGACCTGAGGTTGGGAGTTTGAGACCAGCCTGACCAACATGAGAAACCCCATCTCTACTAAAAATACAAAACTAGCGAGGTGTTGTGGTGCATCCCTGTAATCCCAGCTACTCAGGAGACTGAGGCAGGAGAATCGCTTGAACCCAGGAGGCAGAGGTTGTGGTGAGCTGAGATCATGCCGTTGCACTCCAGCCTGGGCAACAACAATGAAACTCCGTCTCAAAAAAATAAAAATTAAATTAAAAAAATATATATGTGTGTTTGTTTCAGGTCATTTCTTTGCTCACACACATGAGCATAGGATACGAGAAGCAGCCAGGCAACATCTTGAATGCTTTGTTCCTTAGACATTTCTTCCTCTAGATCTTAAGTCATCATTCTCAACTTCAAAGTCCCACAGATCTCTAGGCAGGGGCACAATGCCACCAGGTTCTTTGCTAACACATAACAAAAGTGATGTTTGCTCCAGTTCCCAATAAGTTCCTTATTTACATCTGAGATCTCCTCAGCCTGGACTTCATTGGAAGTTCCTAATTTTCCCTCATCTTCTTGTCTTCTGAGCTCTCCACACCCTTCCAGCCTCTGCCCATTACCCAGTTCCAGAGACACTTCCACATTTTCAGATATCTTTATAGCAATGCCCTACTTTTCAGTAGCAATTCTGTTAGTTTGTTTTCACACTGCTATAAAAAATACCCAAGACTGGTTAATTTATAAAGAAAAAGGTTTAATTGGCTCACTGTTCCATAGGCTTTATGGGAAGCATGGCAGCATCTGCTTCTGAGGAGGCCCAGGGAGCTTTCACTCATGGCAGAAGGCAAAGTGGGAGCAGGCCAGAGCAGAAGGAAGAGAGAGAGAGGAAAGGTGGCACACACTTTTAAACAACCAGATCTCACGAGAACCCTCCCACAAGAACAGCATCAAAGAGGGAAATCAGCCCCCATGATGCAGTCACCTCCCATCAGGCCTCACCTCCAACACTGAGAATTACAATTTGACATGAAATTTGAGCAGGGCCACAAATTCAAACCATATCAACATCTTTTTTCTTTTCTGAAATTCTTGTTGCTTTTCTCTTTAACACAATTTAAATTGTCTCCTATATATTATTATCTATATATTAGCTTTATTATTTTATTTTATTATTATTTTTTGCGGTGGGGTTTTTCTCTTGTCACCCAGGCTGGAGTGCAGTGGAACAATCTCAGCTCACTGCAAGCTCTGCCTCCTGGGTTCAAGTGATTCTCCTGCCTCAGCCTCTAATCCCTGAGTAGCTGGGATTACAGATGTGCGCCACCACACTTGGCTAATTGTTTTATATTTTTAGTAGAGACAGGGTTTCAACAGAGTTTCACCATGTTGGTCAGACTGGTCTTGAACTCTCGACCTCAGGTGATCTGCCCACCTTGGCCTCTCAAAGTGCTGGGATTACAGGCATGAGCAACCACACCCAGCCTAGCTTTATTTTTTAGTTTCGTTAATGTATGCTATCTTTTGTCATCCTCAGATCCTAGGGCAAGATAAGATAAATAATATTATTTCCCATTTTATAGATACAGAAATATTCATCAGACAAATGTGATTGACTATACACTGTATGCCACATATTAGTGTTAGCTCTGGATATGAACAAATGTTAACTGTGTTATTTTGTTAGTAATATTTGATCTCTTATTATTTATACAGGAGAGATTAAACAGATTCTAGAAAATGAACTTCAGATACCTGTGTCCAAAATGCTGTTAAAAGGCTGGAAGACGGGAGATGTGGAAGACAGTGTGAGTTTTTTAATTGCATAGAAATTAAGTTATGCCACTGATTAAATGATATGTAAAAATTGGTTTTTATTAATGTTGTTACATATGGCAGAAGTAGATTTGACAATAGTAATTTAGTTTAAGGAATCAGCAAGTAGTGTTTTCTAAGCTAAAATATTTCATGATAAACCAATAACAATTGTAAATGAGTAGATTTGTAAATGAAAACAGTATATGGTATGTTTTTCCTATTTCTAACTTTTAAAGGAGTTTGGCCCTTTTTTTGGGAGCCTTTACCTTTTTTTCAAACCTCCTAGAGTATCAGAGAATGCCTTGGAATAATAATTTTCTGAGCAATTACATATTGGTCTGAAAGAAGTCACACGCAGTGTATACATTTATATCAAGTATTGATTGTGGAACAAAGATAATAGGAAATTTTTTAAACTGAGAATTTAAATGATAAGATGTTGTTTTCCTTGTTGACTTGGATAGTGGCAGGTGCATGGGATGAATTATATTTTAAGAATTTGCAGAGAGTGTTGCAATTTTAAGGAGATAGTTGCTATTCTCAGGGTCCCAGTAGCAACCTCAGATATAAAATTTTTTACACTTTTTTTTTTGAGACAGAGTCTCGCTTTGTTGCCCATGCTGGAGTGTAGTGGCACGATCTTTCCTCACTGCAACCTCTGCCTCCGGGATTCAAGCGATTCTTCTGCTTCAGCCTCCTGAGTAACTGGGACTGCAGGCACATATATGTGCCCAGCTGATTTTTGCATTTTTAGTAGGCAAGGGGTTTCACCATGTTGGCCAGGCTGGTCTTGAACTCCCTCCTGACCTCTGATCTGCCTGCCTTGACCTTCCAAAGTGCTGAGATTATAGGTGTGAGCCACCGCCCCTGGCCTTACACACTTTTTTTTTCTTCCAGAGAGAGTGGAGAAAGAGGGGAAAAAAATGAGTTAGCTCTAAAGTTTTAGATGTTTGAGGTGGAAATGATTATTGAATGTTTTCACATTTGTTACTGGGTCATTTTAATGGCCAGGCATAAACTTAGAGAATCTTCAACTTTTGGCCGGGCGCGGTGGCTCACGCCTATAATCCTATCACTTGGGAGGCCGAGGCAAGTGAATCACCTGAGGTCAGGAGTTCGAGACTATCCTGGCCAACATGGTAAAACCCCATCTCTACTAAAATTGCAAAAATTATCTGGGCGTGGTTGCGCACCCCTGTAATCCAAGCTACTCAGGAGACTGAGGTGGGAGAATTGCTTGAACCTGGGAGGTGGAAGCTTCCGTGAGCCAAGATCGTGCCACTGCACTCCAGCCTGGGCGACAGAGCGAGACCCTGTCTCAAAAAAAAGATAAATAAAAATTAAAAAACTTCAACTTTTGGTTCAATTCTTCTTCGTGAATGGCTACTTGTAGTGATTGTGCCTATAAGTACTTTTATGTGAGTTCATTTGAAATTTGGAGATGTTCTGAGTATTTCAGTGAGATATTTACAGGAATTTTGGGTTGGGAAGATACGGATAAGTTTAGAAGTGCTGTATTAGGTGTCAGCAAACTTTTTCTGTACAAAGTCAGGTAGTAAATATTTTAGGCTTTGTGTGCCATGCAGCTACTTAAGCACTGCTCTCTTAGTGGGAAAGCAGCCATAGACAATATGTGAAACATCGAGCATAACTGTGTTTCATTATGTTTATGGATGCAGAAATTTGAATTTTATGTAATTTCCCATGCCATAAAATATTCTTTTGATTTATTTTCCAACTCTTAAAAAAAGTGAAAACCATTCTTAACTCACAGGCCATACAAAAACAGGCAGCAGGCTGGGTTTGACCCACAGGCCATAGTTTGATATCCCCTGCTGTTGTATGGCCATTCTAATTGATACATGGATTAAAACTTTTTGAAAGTGCTGACTGAGTAAATCAGCAACCTTGACAGAAAGAAAACACCAAAATGAATTCGTTTTCATAATTATATTATTTATTCATTCATTCATTGAGAAACCTGTGGGTATGAATCAGTCAGCTGGGTGCAGTGGCTCACACCTGTAATCCCAACACTTTGGGAGGCTGAGTCAGACAGATCACTTGAGGCCAGGAGTCTGAGATCAGCCTGGACAACATGACAAAACCCTGTCTCTATTAAAAATATAAAAATTAGCTGGGTGTGGTGGTGCACACCTGTAGTCCCAGCTGCTTGGGAGGCTGAGGCACAAGAATCGCTTGAACCTGGGAGGTAGAGGTTGTAGTGAGCCAAGATTGTGCCACTATACTCCATCATGGGCGACAGAGCAAGAGTCTGTCTCCCCTACCCCCAATCCCCCCAAAATTTGAACACAGTCTTGGTTACAAATACTTTAATTTACTTCTTTCTTCTTTTTATGAAATGGGTTCTCACCCTGTTGCTTAGATTGGAGTGCAGTGGTACAATCATGGCTCATTGCTGCCTTGACCTCCTAGGCTCAAGTGATCCTTGTACCTCAGCCTTCTAAGTAGCTAGGACTATAGATGTGCACTACCACGCCTGGCTAATTTTTTTTTTTTTTTTGTAGAGACAGGGTCTTGCTATGTTTTCCAGACTTGTCTTGAATTCCTGGGCTCATGCAATCCTCCTGCCTTGGCCTCCCAAAGTGCTGAGATTACAGGCATGAGCCGTGGCACCCAGCCTTAGTTACTTATTTCTATGTAGTCTTCGCTAGGAGATTTCTGCTATTCCCATGCCATTAATCGTCTGATTGCCTCAAAATTTATATTTCCAGCTCATACTTTTTTGAATTCACATATCCAAATTGGTGATTGACTTTTGTACTTGTGTATCTTATTGGTGTTTCAAACTTAACATGTTTAAAATGGAACTCTTGATTTTCCCTCCTATGCCATATCTCTACCAATCTTCCTCCAATAAGTGGCAGAACGATTATAGCCACCACTGAATCCAAAAATTTGGCCATCCATCTTTTCTCATTTCTTACAGCACCTAATCCTTTAGTAAATTCTATACATTCGATCTCTAAAATGTATCTCAACCATGGCCACTTTTTACTATTTCAATTGCAACTGCTTAATTCAGGCCATGACCATCTCTTGTCTGGAGCAATATGGTAACTTCGTTGTTATTGTCTCAGCTTCCTTTCAGAGTTTCTTCCAGTGCGTTCTCCACACAGCAGTCAGAGTGATCTTTTAAAAACATAAATTGAATTATATCACTCTCCCATTAAAACATAGCTTTTTTGTTACATTTCAAATAAAATTCAGACTACTCACAATAGTTTAAAAGGTATTGTATTACCCCATTCTCACCTTTACAACATCATCTTGAGCCTTTCTTACTCTCACTTTCCATGCTGCAACCACAGAAACCTTTTTTGAAATATTTTAATAGGCTCAAGCGCTTTACATCTTTGTCTGACATATGCTATTCAACTGCCTGGAATTCTTTACCTCCCATTCTTCACATGGGGGGCTGTTTTTCATAATTCAAGTCTCAGCTTAAGGTTACCTTCTCCAACAGGCCTCTGTATCTAATTTGGTCCCATCCCAGCATTCTCCATTACACCCGTATTAATAGAGGGACCATATCTGTTTCTTTCATCATCGTTAATGCCTGGCATAACACACCTGAAATAAATGTTTATGGGATGAATGCATGAGTAAATGACTTAAGGAAAGTATCCATTTTATTTAATCTTGCCATATGTGGTTTGATGGGAAAGATTTAATAGAAAATCTTTGGATAGTGGCATGGGAAAAGAACAATAATGACTTGATCAAATGGCAAGCATTTACCAATAATTCGCAGAGTAAGACAATGAAAGATAAAAAGAGAAAAATAATTTGTGTGTGTGTGTGTTGTTTGTTTACATGTTAACTCTATAGAGATAACTCATCAATTTCAAAAGGATATCACATATTTGACATAAAGTTTCAGGATGTCCATGTCTCCTGGTAGATTGTAAAGTTACAGGTAATTGCCTAATGCAGTGTTTTTTTTCAAACCATGGACCATAAACCATTAGTGGATTGAGAAGTTAATTGAGTGGGTTATAGTCAGCATCATTAAACAAAAACAAAAACAAAAAAAAAATGGAAGAAGAAAGAAATGAAAAAAGAGAAATAGAATACAATAGGAAACGCCACAGTGTATTTCATATAATGAGGGTAATTATGTATTTCTTTTCATTTAACAGATAACTAGTATGAGTCAAGAGTAAATCTCAATACCTCAATCTCTACACTTAGTAAGCTGGGTCCTCTCATGGAGGGGTTAAGAATAAGTTCCTTATGTTCCATGCTTGTGTAAGATTGCCCCTCCCCAGGAAGGAATATATTATTTCTTTATATATTCTTACAGTTTGTTTCCTTCACCTTTAAGTTTTTGCTCAAATGTCACATTCTCCAAGTGAGACCCACCTTGATCACCCTGTTCAAAATTGCCAAGCTCCCCAACCCCACATTCTTTATCCCCCCTTCCCTGCTTTATTTTTAGTCAAAAAATTGTCACCTTCAACATTCAACTATACAGGGTTACTTGTTTTATTTATTTCTACTCAAATGTAAGCTCCCTAAGATCAGAGAATTTTATTTTAGGCTATTCTGTTCAATGCTGTATTCTCAGTGGCTAGAGTAGTCCTGGTACAGAGTAGGTGGCTCAATAAATATCTGTTGAATAAGTGCATTTCCTGGCTTATGATGTAAAGATGTACAATGTATTTCTTAATGGGTATTGCTGTCAAGAAAAGTTTGAAGTACTTCAGCAAGTTTTTACCTTCAGGTTAGTAGTTTGAAATATATGTGAGTTTTCTGCAAAGAAATTTAGTGAATGAAATTTTCTGTGCTTATCAAGATAGTAGGTCATATGTAGTCCAATAGTAATTTATTAATTCCAGAGAGAGAGAGAGCGCTTTAACAAAAAAGATATCTGGAGTAAAAGACATCTAGGTAACACTAGAGCCCTCATCCAAGTTACTTAACCTCTTAGGCTATATAGCTTCCCATCTATAAAATCATTGACTTGAGGTGCTCTCATTGATCTTTTCAAGGTCTAATGATCTCTGAAAACCTATATTACCAATTTTTGCTGTGATGACCCTGAAACGAAGTATATATTAGTTGCAAGGATCTACTACTTCAGTGAAAAAGTAATTGAGTTCCAACTGTGTTCTTATCTATTTATATTGCTTCATGAGCTGAAGAGTTTGTATATTAACATTCAGGTTTATGCTAGTTTATTTTATATATGTATATGAGTGTATATACACACATGCATATATAAACACACATATATGTACACATACACAGATACATATGTATATACACACATATATGTATATATACATATATAAAATAAACTAACATAAACCTGAATGTTGTATACATACAATGTATATAGGTATACAACCATATTTCCCATATATAATATATGTATATATTATATATATAGGCAATAAGATTACTTAGATTCATTAGTTCTTTTGCATTAGCCTATTTAGGAAATTATCAAAAGATGAAAAAATCAAACTACAAAATTAACCATTTTTCAAGAATTGTAGGAAAAATCAGTAATGAATAATCAACATTCATTTTTGCTTTATTTTTTCTTTTTCAGACGGTCCTAAAATCGCTACACTTGCCAAAAAATAACAGTCTTTATGTCCTTACACCAGATTTGCCACCACCTTCATCATCTAGTCATTCTGGGTAAGTTGTTTATGTTTCCTGGAAACTTGAAATGAAAATCTCAGTTGTTAAAATTGCTTTAAGTTGTATATGAACCTCAAAACTAAATCAAATACAAGTCTTATTGAAACTTGACCCTACCAATTACTATGAAGTATATCAGGTTTGAAACAATTTGGTCTGGATAGTTTGTTTTAATGGTATAATCTTCTTATACCACTTTAAAATCTTTAGCAGAACTCCAGTATAATTATTAAAAATTGTGAAAATGGTACTTCTCTGACTGAAGGGAAAGGATTCAAGTTGGAAGGAAGAGAAAGTATAAATGGAGTTCCAGTCTCTCTCATTGCTAAAGAAGACATACCTTTGAGGAAGATTCATTGAGCTCTGCAGAGTAAATCTTGAAAAACAGTAACATATATATATATATATATATATATATATTTTTTTTTTTTTTTGAAACGGAGTTTCACACTTGTTGCCCAGGCTGAGGTGTAATGGTACGATTTCAGCTCACCACAACCTCTGCCTGCCGGGTTCAAGCGAATCTCCTCCCTCAGCCTCCCGAGTAGCTGGAATTACAGGCATGTGCCACCACGCCCGGCTAATTTTGTATTTTTGGTAGAGATGGGGTTTCTCCATGTTGGTCGGGCTGGTCTTGAACTCCCAACCTCAGGTGATCCACCCACCTCGGCCTCCCAAAGTGCTGGGATTACAGGCATGAGCCATTGTGACTGGCGATATAAATTTTTATTAAGATTTTCTCTCTATTTGGAATAAAGGGTCTCATTGTTTTTTCAGTTTTCACAGTGGAACTGAATACATTTATACAATGATCACATGATTTTAATTTTTAATTATACATTATGTTTTTAATTGTTCAATGAAGCAAACTGACCTATAGTGGATGATTATGCTAGTGATAAGATAATAATTTTTATGAGGAGTCTTTTCATACAGTATTATTCCAGAACTATGTTTAAGTTATTTTTAGGTTTTCTGTTGTTGATACAAATTTTTCTCTTTTAAATACAACAACTTGGTGTTTTTTTGTGGTAGGGAGACCTGTGTCCCTAAATTTTGAATATTATCAAGCTTTCCCCCCACCACTTAGCAAATATCTTGATTTTTAGGTAGATAGTAGCAAAAATAAAATTAAATTTGACTTCACTGAAGTAGAAATCACTGAACTGAAAAGTTAAATTTTGTGTAGTTGTATTTGATGGTCTGTTAATAGTTTGTTTTGGGTTAAGAATTTGAAGAGTTCTTGGATTGCTCTTTATCTTATATGTTTAGACTATATGTTAATGGGAAGTGGAATTTGCACACAGTTACAAAATTACAAACTACAAACTTATAGTCCATATGTTTATAATAATGTTGATGTAAACCTCAGATGAGATTAAGTTAAAGAGTTATAGGTGTGGTTCTGTATCTAGTCAGTTAGAACATTATTTTATAGGTTAGTTAACAAAGTGTAATCACTGTCATAAAATATGTAATCCACATAATTAAAAGCAGACAGGAGATATCATTGTTTATAATCTATTGCTTTCCAGTAGCATGATTAAATGGATTTATCAAAATGTCTTCCTGGGCTAATGGAAATGTTCTTCATTGCCATGTAGTTGACCTTAGTTTGATTGCCAGTCACTCACTCCCTAGGCAAGCAGGAGTCTACAGTGCTGCTGAAATGCAGTGTTTATTGGAGAATGAGTACTTTGTCTAGCATTAAAGTATCCTTCTCTAGTTGGCTTTGTGGATTTTTACCAAGTTAGAATGATTCTTTTCTTGTATTGGAAAAATAAGAAATAGAGAAAAATTCAAAGGTAAACAAAAAACGTAGTGGGAGGAGGGACAAATGGAGACTCCTGCTAATGTAAAAGTCGTGTTAATGTACTTTTGATTAAAATATAACTTAAAATCCAGAGTTTACTTCTTGTAGTATGTTTATTCAATATATCTTTCTATAACACTAGAGATTTTTAAAATAACATATATCTTGAAAGCTGACTTCGTGGGAGACAGTTTAAAAAACAAAACAAAATCCATGCAGAACCTTAAAAGCTGATGGTAATAATTATTTTTAAGTTGTGAGTTTTATTTTGTGACTCATGAAATAAAAATATTTTGACCTTTTTTTTTCTTTTTTTGGTGACAGAGTTTCACTCTTGTTGCCTACGCTGAAGTACAATGGCATGACTGAGTTCACTGCAACCTCCGCCTCCTGGGTTCAAGCGATTCTCCTTTCTCAGCCTCCTGAGTAGCTGGGATTACAGGCACCCAGCAGTACGCCTGGCTAATTTTCGCTATTTTTAGTAGAGATGGGGTTTCACCATGTTGGGCAGGCTGGTCTCAAACCCCTGGCCTCAGGTGATCCTCCCGCCTCAGCCTCCCAAAGTGCTGGGATTACAGGCGTGAGCCACTGTGCCCGGCCACTTGACATCTTAACTATATAGTAGAATCAAACAATATCCTAGTATGTTATATAACATATCATATTATCAAAAATGGTAGATAGATAAACTTGCTTTGTACTAGACTTCATAATGAATTAAACTGATTTGCTTTTGCAGAATTTTGTTATAATTGATGGATTCTTAGAAACTGATTTGTAATTTGTAACCTAATTTATAATCTAAAAAGGAGAAAAAAGGTAATTATGATTCTGAGTGTTATATTTGGAAATTGGCAAATGAATATAGCAACTCTGTAATTGGTAGAGTAAAATGGGAAGGTTTATGTATATGTTCTTACATTTGCATATATTATCTCACTTACAATTCTTAAGAATTTGCATGAAATTTCAGTGTGTGAATTCACTCTTAGTTACAGTATATTATTAATCCTTTAACATAATGTAGATATAAAATAACATGTTGGCCGGGCACGGTGGCTCATGCCTGTAACCCCAGCACTTTGGGACCCTGAGGTGGGAGGATCACTTGACTGTAGGAGTTTGAGACCAGCCTGGAGAACATAGCGAGACTATATCGCTACAAACAATTTTTATGAAATAGACGGGTGTTGTGGCACACACCTATAGTCCTAGCTACTCAGGAGGCTGAGGCAGGAGAATTGCTCGAGCCCGAGAGTTCGAGGTTACAGTGAGCTGTGATCATGCCACTGTATTTCAGCCTGGGCAGCAGAGAGCAAGACCCTGTGTCAAAATAAATAAAATAAAATAGTTATTAAATTGTTCACTGACAAAACATCCCACTCTTAAGTTTTGTTAAAGAAGTATAGATGCAGAAAACTGTATCTCAAACTATGTCCTATTAAAAAACAAAACAAAAAAACTTCGTAACTTAACTTGATTTTACTGCCACTAGGGGGTGCCTGGTAATTTAGTCTTTGTATTAATATATAATTTCTTTCTAGGGGAAGAAATGGTATAAACCAAGAGCAGCAAAATTACCATATGAGTGCCTATAATTGTAAACTGAATGTTTTTAAAGTAAATTATGTGTTTCAGAAAACAGAATTTCAAGCTTTCTGAGAATTGAAGAGCAAACTCTTAATCATAATCTTTATAACAGCTGAAAAGCATTTTAAGCCCTTTTCAAAAAGAAATCAGATTTCACTAATTAATTGAAAGGGTGAAGCAGTACTCCAGTGGCCTCTATGATACAACTGTAAATTATATTATAAATCACAGTAAAATTAGAAAGGAGAAAAACTATTAATTATACTGTTTCACATTATTACAGGAAAGATTCAGTCCATCAAAGACTTATTGATTACTTACTAAATAAAAACAAACTGTGTCCTCAAGTAGCCTGTAACCTATTTATTAAGATGATTAGGCCTTAAGTTATTCCTGTATAGAAAATTTTCTTAGATACCAACTCATTCCTGGTGTTCTTTCTGATTGCTTCACCCACTTTCCTTCCTAAACTCTTCATTTCTTCACCTGCTCTAAATGTTGGTATTCTGGAGAGTTTTCTTCTCAGCAATCTTTCTTTTGTACCTTCTCTCTGATATCTACTCTCAACTCTTCAATTTCTAAATATGTATAGATAACTTACAGATCTCTATTTAGCAACTCATATGTCCCAGTTGCCTGTGGAGTTTTTTATTTGTGTGTGTCCTGTCTGTAATTCAAAGTCATATGTCTCTGTATTACTACCTGTGTTTTTCGTTTCAAATGTCCAACAGTATAAAATACTGGAGTGTATTCTAACCAAGATGCTGGTTATTAAAAAAGCCATTGGGTTGGGAATATAAGTAATTAATGACTTCGTTAAAATCATTTTTGGTAGAATGGTGAGAATGAGAACCCAATTGTAGTAGATTTTAATGGATAAACAAGAAATGAAGATATGATTACTGTTATTTTCAGAAAACTTGACAGTGAAGGGAAGGAGAAGTTGAGGGAGAAGTCAAGGGAAGATGGTAGACAAGTATTGGAAGCACAAAGAGTAAGAGACAGCAAGTAGGAAAAATTTAAATGAGTGAAACCAAAATAGAAAATGTGGCCAAAGACTGGGTGCAGTGGCTCACACCTGTAATCCCAACACTTTGAGAGGCTGAGGTGGGTGGATTGCTTGAGGTGAAGAGTTTGAGACAAGGCTGGCCAATATGGTGAAGCCCCATCTGTACTAAAAGTACAAAAATTAGCTGGGTGTGGTGGTGCACGCCTGTAACCCCAGCTACTCGGGAGGCTGAGGCGGGAGAATTGCTTGATTGCTTGAACCGTGGAGGTGGAAGTTGCAGTGAGTTGAGATCGCACCACTGCACTCCAGCCTGGGCAGCAGAGCGGGTATGGAACTGTTTTAGTTTGCTAGGGCTGCTATAACGAAGTACCATAGACTGGGTAGCTTAAACAGCAGGCATTTATTTCTCCTTGTTCTTGAGTTTGGAAACCTCCAAATGAAGGTTCCAGTAGAGTCAGTTTCTATTGAAGGCTCTCTTCCTGGTTTACAAACCCAACTTCCTGCTGTGTCCTCATATGGCAGAGAGAGAGAGAGAAGAGAGAATTCTGGTTTCCTTTCATCTTTTTATAAGGACATCAATCCCATCAGATTAGGACCCAGCCCTTATGACCTCCTTTAACCTGAATTATATCCTGAAGACCCTATCTCCAAATACAGTCACAGTGGGTGTTAGAGAGTCAACCTATAAATTCTAGGGGGACACACTTCAGTTCATAGCAGAGAGATAAGGGTGGAGCCCAGGGAGTAAGTGTTGAAATGACATTAGGTAACAGGTTCAGAGACAGTAGGAAAGGTGTAATAATAGAAGTTTGGAGACAAATGGAGAATGTTTCTGGGATCTAGATTTCAGTACTGTTACAGTAATGGTTGATGACAAATTCCAAATTATAGGTAACATCAAAATAGAAAATAAGTAATAGTTATGAGAATAAGGATGTTAAGGAAGTATGAAGCTAAACTATTTGATAAGTGACAGTGACACAGTAATTATCATTTATGAAGTCAGGTTTTTTGGCAAGCCCATTACGTACGTTATCTTATTAAGTCATCACAGTAAATCATAAGTAAATACGATTACCTGTTTTGCAGATAGAGAAATTGAGTTACAGGTAGAGGTGAGATGACGACACAGAGATAGTGGTTATTGGGAACTACAGTTGAAGAAGGCTAGAGATACTGATTAACTTTAGTCTGTATTTTAAAAACACAAATCTAAGTGTTATAAATAAAAGGAATAAATGAAGGGGTGGCCTGCCCCTCCACACCTGTGGGTGCTTCTCGTTAGGTGGGACGAGAGACTTGAGAAAAGGAAATAATACACAGAGACAAAGTATAGAGAAAGAAAAGCGGGACCCAGGGGACCAGTGCTGTGTTTTCAGAGGACCCACACTGGCACCGGCCTCTGAGTTCCCTTAGTATTTATTGAGAATTATCTTTATCATTAAAAGGATAAGGGAGTGGCTGGACAATAGGATTATTGTAGGGAGGAAATCGGCAGTAAGACATATGAACAAATCCTTGTAACATGAATAAGTTTAAAGGAAAATGCTGTGCCTTGAGATGTATATGCGACATCTCCATAAACCTTTTAGCAGTATTGCTCCAGCAAGTCCCACCTTATTCCTAAATGTGTTTTCTCCTTACTCAGTAAACAAGACACACAATGGGTATTACCCGGAGATGTTCCAATCTCAGGGAGGGGCAGGATTTTTAACCGTCAAGCTTCTTTCAGGTACTTGTTTAACAAAGACACATCCTGCACAGCCCAATATCCTTGTAACCTTAAATCACCTTCGCACATGTCTCTTGCAAGGACAAAGTTGGGGGTAGGGTCACAGATTAACAGCATCTCAAATACAGAACTAAATGGAGTCTCCTATGTCTACTTCCTTCTATATAGACACGGTAACAAGCTGATCTCTTTCTTTTCCCCACAAATAAACACTAAAAAAAAAAAAGTAATCTGCATACGTCTAGAAGAAAAAAAAGGAATGACGAACTCAGTCAGTACATCAGCAAATAGGAATTTGAAACTGAAACAGAAACACAGGAAAACAAGGGTAATAGAAAACAGAAAATATGATGGCAAAAAGAAAAATCAAATTTATCAGAATTCTCCATAAATAAGAAAGTACTAAACTCTCCTATTAAAGACAGAAACTCTCAAATAGGCTTTACAAAAATAGCCATACATCATTTACCAAAGAGACATCTTTTAAAGAAATGACAGAGAAAATAAAGGAAAAGAAAGTGATTCCAGTCAAATATTAACTGTAAGAATATCCTATAGTAATAATATTTATATCACATAAAATTGAATTTAAGGCAAATAGCTTTGAAAGACAATTTGCCAAGAAGATATGACAATTGTGGGCTTATATGCACAAGTCTGCAAAATTGGACAGAATTACAAGGAGATATAGCCCAACCCCACATTGAACACAAAATCTTTCAGAAAATAATGTATTTAGCAATACATCTTTGTCAGCTATAGAAGATTTTACTAACACCATAAAGCACACATGGAATACTTAGAAAACTGACCATGTAGTAGAATACAAAGCCAGTATCAAAGAATCACTATCATATTGACTGTATTCTCTCGTCATTATGCAATAAAATAAGAAGTAAAGTAATAATAAAAAGGTATCTCCTAAATCCCCCATACATTTGGATCCTACAGATAATTTACTTCAAAACAATTTATGGGTAAAAATGAAGTCATAATAGCAAGCACCAGATACTTAGAAGTGAACATAAATGAGATTGCTAGGTACTAAAACCGTGGATACAGCCAAAATGATACTTAGAAATTTGTAGTCTTAAGCCTGCCAGTTAGAAGACAAGTGTTTTGAGGCCGAGCACGGTGGCTCATGCCTGCAATCTACCCGCCAGGGTGGGTAGATCACAAGGTCAGGAGATGAGACCATCCTGGCTAACACGATAAAACCCCGTGTCTACTAAAAATAGAAAAATTAGCCAGGCGTGGTGGTGGTGGGCGCCTGTCATCCCAGCTACTCGGGAGGCTGAGGCAGGAGAATGGCGTGAATCCGGGAGGTGGAGCTTGCCGTGAGCCGAGAATATGCCACTGCCCTTCAGTCTGGGCAACAGAGCGAGATTCCATCTCAATTAAAAAAAAAAAGACAAGTGTTTTGAGAGCCCCCAGCTCTCAAACTGGGGTTCTAGTACCTCAGCAGTTAGCTACCTTAACAGGAAATGAAGGGGAACTGAACAAGAGTGTTTGTAGTGTGCCTTTCATGGGATGCTTCTCCCACATGGCGGACAGCCTAAAGCCTGGTTGTCCAACCTGTGACCAGAGGGTCCCTCACAAAGGAAACTTGTTTGCTTGTCTAGCTTGTGTGGTCCAATTTTTGCCTGCGTGACCATCACTCTGGCTTCTAGGAGCCTGACCTTTTGTTTTCCCCAGTATCTCTGGGAAAGCCCAGCCTGGGGCAGTCCCTAGTTCCTCAGATGGAAGGTACAATTCAATATAACACAATAGGAAACAAGTTCAGAGATATTTTTACTTTCAGTTCCTAGGCAAGGAGGACATGAGTTGGGAGGGTAGTCCTCTGTCCCTGTGTCATGTGAAGCAGGAATGAAGAGTTCGGCAGAGAGAGAAAAGTGTGTAGCCACTAGCAATATATATAAGGGAAGTTCAAGAGCAAATACCTGAATGGTCCTGATAAAGGAAGCTGCAAGAAAGTATGGAGCCTAGTCTGTTAGGCAGGAGAGATGCCTCTAAGTTCTTATTTCTGACCATTGGCCTGAGCCATTTGGGTATAGTATAGAACTGGAAATTCTGTCAAGAGTAGCTGAGCCCTGCTTCTGGCATGAGAAAATTAAATGTTCAAAATGAATGTGGAAGCAACATAAAATTAAAGAATTCACCACAATAAGAAAGATAGAAAATAATTGAATTGTATGTTTAACTTAAGAAAATAGAAGAATAACCGCAGAGTAAGTGCACTGAAAATAGAAAGAAAGAAAGATTAAAGAGGAGTTAAAGAGCAGAAATTAATGACAGAGGCAAACAACAAGAATAACAAACTATTTACTTGAAAAGTCAAGCCAGGAAAAAATGAGAGTAAGCATAAATAAAAATACTAGGTATTAAAAAATAGACTTAAAACTACAGATTAAGAAGAGATTTTTAAAGTAATAAGATAATTATTAAATAATACTAAGCAAATAATAAATTAATAATTTAAAAATAAACTAAAATACCCATGTCTTTATGCTAACAAAATCTAAAATTTAGATGAAATGGAAAATTTTATATAAAACATGAAGTACTAAAGTGAGTATAAAAAGAGATGACCTGAAAAAATAATAATTATTAGATAAACTGAATTAGTTGTCAGAAATTCCACATGCTGCTCCAATCCCCTTTACCCTCCAGAGGATTTTTCATACATTTTCATGGAACAGATTATCACAATCTGTCGTTTTATTTTGGAGACAGGGTCTCTCTCTGTCGCCAGGCTGGAGTGCAGTAGCACGATCTCGGCTCACTGCAACCTCTGCCTCCTGGGTTCAAGCAATTCTCTTGCGTCAGCCTCCTGAGTAGCTGAAATTACAGGCGCATGCCACCATGCCCAGTTAATTTTTGTATTTTTAGTAGAGACGGGGTTTCACCGTGTTGGCCAGGATGATCTCAATCTCTTGACCTCGTGATCCACCCGACTCAGCCTCCCAAAGTGCTGGGATTACAGGTGTGAGCCACTGCACCTAGCCTATCCCAATCTTACATAAACAATTCTGAGATAGCTTCAGTGCAGTGGTTTACACCTGTAATCCCAGCCTTGGGAGGCCAAGGCTGGTGGATCACCTGAGGTTGGGAGTTTGAGACAAGCCTGGCCAACATGGTGAAACCCTGTCTCCACTAAAAATACAGTAATTAGCCAGGTATGGTGGTGCATGTCTGTAATCCCAGCTACTTGGGAGACTGAGGCATGAGAAATGCTTGAACCCAGGAGGTGGAGGTTGCACTAAGCAACCTCTTGCATAAGAGCTGGGATTGCTACTTATTTTACGATATTCATATAATCTAGATACCAAAATCAGAAAAAGAAAATACAAGAAAAAATACAGGTAAATCTCACTAGTGACCGCAGATAATAAAAATGAGTAGATAGGCCAGGCGTGGTGGCTCACACCTGTAATCCCACCACTTTGTGAGGCCAAGGCGGGTAGATCACCTGAGTTCAGGAGTTCGAGACCAACCTGACCAACATAGTGAAACCCTGTCTCTACTAAAAATACAAAATTAGCTGGGCGTGGTGGCGCATGCTGTAATCCCAGCTACCTGAGAGGCCGAGGCAGGAGAATCACTTGAACCGGGGAGGCGCAGGGTGCAGTGAGCTGAGATTGCGCCATTGCACTCTAGCCTGGGCAACAAGAGTGAAACTCCACCAAAAAAAAAAAAGAGTAGATAAACTCTTCTTTGACTTCTCTCAGCCTTACTATTTAATGATGACTTTTCCCCCTGTACCTATTCTACTATCTTCAGACATCATCTTCTCCCAAGTTCAGATCGTCTCACTAAGATGTAAATGAACTAGTTCTCTCCATAAAAATACAACTTGATTATATCTACCCACTTAAAACTCTCCACTAGCTTTCTTTCTCTCTCTCTCTCTCTTTTTTTTTTTTTTTTTTGAGACGGAGTCTGGCTCTGTCGCCCAGGCGGGAGTGCAGTGGTGGTGCAATCTCGGCTCACTCCAACCTCCACTTCCTGAGTTCAAGCGACTCTCCTGCCTTAGCCTCCCAAGTAGCTGGGATAACAGGTATGTGCCACCATGCCTGGCTAATTTTTGTATTTTTAGTAGAGACAGGGTTTCACTATGTTGACCAGGCTGGTCTCAAACTTCTGACTTCAGGTGAGCCACTGTGCCTGGCCCTCTCCACTAGCTTTCTATTACACTTCTAATAAAATCCAAGTTCCTTACTATAACCTACAAAAGACTTACATAATCTTATCCCTGACTTTATAACTTCATCTTTTATCACTATCCCTCTGGCTCATAGCTCACCAGCCATACTGGCTTCCTTGTTCCTCTTTAAACCTTCTAAGTGTGCTTAAACCTTAGAGCATTTATACTTTGCTATTCTCCTGCCAGTAATGATACTAGCAGGTAACAACTTGACTCATTTCTTCACTTTATTTAGGCCTCTACTCAAATATCACACCCTCAGAGAGGCTTTTCTTGATGCCCCTATCTAAAACAGCCCCTCTCTTATACCCTCTCTCTCTTTATCTTGCTTTATCACTATCGTGCATTGTATTAGTGATATTAGTAATTTTACTAGTCAGGGTTCTATAGGGCAACAGAACTATTAAGATATATGTGTATATGCAAGGGAGTTTATTAAGGAGAATTAACTCACACGATCACAAGGTAAAGTCCCACGATAGGCCATCTGCAAGTTGAGAAGCAAGGAAGCAGTGGTGGATCAGTCCAAGTCCTAAAACCTTAAAAGTAGGGAAACTGATAGTGCAGCCTTCAGTCTGTGGCCAAAGGCCCGAGAGTCCCTGGCAAACCACTAGTGTAAATCCAAGAGTCCAAAAACTGAAGAACCTGGAGTCTGAACTTGGAGCTAAAGAACTTGGAGTCTGCCTGCTTTATTCTAGCTGTATTGGCAGGTGATTAGACAGTACCCACCCAGATTGAGGGTGGGACTGCCTCTCCCAGTCCACTGACTCAAATGTTAATCTCCTTTGGCAACACCCTCACAGACACTTGTAGTCAAGGGAGCAATACTTTCAATCAAATTGACACCCAATATTAGCCATCACAGTAATTTATTTATATTCATATTTGTTGTCTCTCTCACCACAATGTAAACCTTCAGAAAATCAGGGATTTGTTGTTGTTCACTGTTGTATCCCTAGCTTCTAAAAAACTGTCTGAAACATAGTAGATACTTGGAAATGTTTATGGAACGAATATTGTAAAGTGACACATTTCTAAAGACATTTGCCTTAGCTTTGATTTATTTTGATTGACCATATATATATTGAGTATCGTCCTACAATGTGTTAAGTCTTTGTTCTAGGTGCTAGGGATATACTGAGCAAGACAAATAAGGTCCTGCTTTCACAGAGTTTACAGTATAATATGTATAGAGGTGTATCTTGTTTATAATGAAACTATGGACAAGATAACAAGAAAAAAGTATCAGATGATAGTAAGTACTTTACAGAAAGCTAAAATATGGTGACATGATAATGAATAATTGAATGACTAGTGTGGGTTGTAAGGTCAAGAAAGGCCTCACTGAAGATGTACTATTTAAGCTGAGACATTAAAGATGGAGGGGCCATCTAAGTGAAGAGCAGAATGAAGAATATGGGGGTATGGCTAGTGCCAAAGCCCTAAGGTCATGTATAAATATAATTGGAGAAGGTTTGACGTTTCTGGGCTTTGTATTGCTGATGATCACCTTGCTAGAAAAGGACTGAAGAAATGTCTTGATAATAAAAGACAGTCTTTGCAATTTGCTTTAGTCATCGTCTAGTAAGTGATGAAAATGTCTAGTTCCATTTTAATTATGTATATTTTCTTTTTTTTTTTTTTTTTTTTTGAGATGGAGTCTTGCTCTGTCACCCAGACTGGAGTGCAGTGGCGCGATCTTGGCTCACTGCAAGCTCCGCCTCCCAGGTTCACACAATTCTCCTGCCTCAGCCTCCCAAGTAGCTGGGACTACAGGTGCCCGCCACCATGCCTGGCTAATTTTTGTTTGTTTTGTTTTGTTTCTGTTACATGTTTGTTTTGAGGCATGATCTCAGCTCACTGCGAGTTCCGCCTCCCGGCTTCATGCCATTCTCCTGCCTCAGCCTCCCTAGTAGCTGGGACTACAGGCGCCTGCCACCACGCCTGGCTAATTTTTTGTGTTTGTAGTGGAGACAGGGTTTCACCCTATTAGCCAGGATGGTCTCAATCTCCTGACCTCATGATCTGCCCATCTCAGCCTCTTGAAGTGCTGGGATTACAGGCGTGAGCCACCACACCCGGCCATTTTTTTTTATTTTTAATAAAGACGGGGTTTCACCGTGTTAGCCAGGATGGTCTTGATCTCCTGACCTCATAATCTGCCTGCCTTGGCCACCCAAAGTGCTGAGATTACAGGTGTGAGCCACTGCGTCTGGCCTATTTTCTTCATTTTTATATAATAGCAAGGTGTGACAGATAATATGGTATCCTTTGTTTGTAGTTGTCCCTTTTACAAGTAGTATTGAGTCTTGCTATTGGACTTTGATCTTTTTGTACTGGACTTGTGGTTCCAGTTAATTTTTGTTGTTGTTGTTGAGATAGAGTCTTGCCCAGGCTAGCGTACAGTGGTGCAATCTTGGCTCTGCAACGTCCACCTTATGAGTTCAAGTGATTCTCCTGCCTCAGCCTCCCAAGTCGCTGTGATTACAGGCACCTGCCACTGTGCCTGGCTAATTTTTTTTTGTATTTTTCGTAGAGAAGGGGGTTTCACCATCTTAGCCAGGCTGGTCTCGAACTCCTGACCTCATGATCCACCCACCTTGGCCTCCCAAAGTGCTGGGATCACAGGCATGAGGCACCGCGCCTGGCCCCAGTTAATATTTTAATGGCTTCATAGGAGTGTATTATTGAGCTCTGGTCCTGCAGTCAAGCATATCACTGTCTTCTGTGGCCTCTGGGTTGTGAAGTTGCATTTAACTATGGCTTTGAATTAGTGCTGTTTGTTCAAGCAGGAGTAAATTCAGGGTGCTGAATGGGACTCCTGTGATAGTTGAGTAAACCAGTGGTTAAAGTATATGGCTTTTCGGCCAGGCGTGGTGACTCACGCCTGTAATCCCAGCACTTTAGGAGGCCGAGGAGGGTGGATCACTTGAGGTCAGGAATTCAAGACTAGCCTGGAAAACATGGTGAAACCCCTTCTTTACTAAAAATACAAAAATTAGCTGGGCATGGTGGCACGCACCTGTAATCCCAGCTACTCGGGTGACTGAGGCATGAGAATTGCTTGAGCCTGGGAGGGGGAGGTTGCAGTGAGCCGAGATCGCGCCACTGCACTCCATATTTTTGTTTTTGTCCTTGGAAAACCTTTGGTGGGAAAGCAGATTACAGTAGCCATGAATTAAGTGAGAATAGAGTTCTTATATTTTCCAGTGGGTGCTATGGAAGGAACTGAGGAGTAGTAAGTCAAGATAGCTGAGTTTTAGGTCAAGCTTGGCTTCAGAATCACTGTATGACTTAGGGAAGTCTGCACTGGGCCTCAGATCCTACGAGAAAATAGAGGCTCTTTTAGATTTTTAGGTATTCATGATGCCACTCATCCTTTCTTCTAGGGTTCTTAGCAGTAGATTAGACACATAGAAATCAATAGCCAAATTGGAAAACAAAACTGCTTTAATGGCTGGGCAAGCACCTGATGGAGAAGATGTGGCCTAGACCTGAGTCCTAAATGGTGTCTTTTACCTCTTGCTCTAGATCTAAATCTAAATCTAAATTTAAATCTTGCTCTAGATCTAAATGTTAGAACCTTTATGCTTATGTGGTCTGTAGGAGTTATGATTGAGTCTTCAGAGCCTGATGGACTGATGCAGTAGACCTGTCTTACTAACCTAGTCACACTTGGAAAGACAGCTTAGAGATCTCATGGTAAGCTTTGTCCAGAGTACACTTACCACAATGGGTAAAAAAATGGTAGAGAACTTAGTGAACTAGGACACAGGAAATGAAAGAGGAAACTGCAGGTCTTGTCCCTGCCTTCTGTGAAATCTAACCTGGTATGTATGACCTTGTAAGTAATTCTAATTGGCTCTATTTTTCCACTAAGAGAAGCAAATCTAGAATGGAGGAAAGGGGAGTGGGAAAGCTACATATTTTCTCATTTAAACTCTACCCTTGTGGGGAGAATCATCGTGGGCAGAAATTTTATCTTCCCTGTGAACAGAGGCAGAAGCCTGAGAAAAAGCAAAAGAAACTTTCACCTTCTCCCTGAAGTCGTTTCAGACTCTCTGTGTTTGTTATGCTCTCCACTATACCCATTAAGTTTGGTACAATAAGCAAAAAATTCTGAAATACTACTTTATTTCTGCTTCTTATAACCATCCAGCAGCAGTGGTAATAGGTATCTACCTGTGCTCCTAGCCCTTGTCCTAGCAAAGGGGTGCATGCATCCACTGAGCAGGGTATGTGTGTGTATATGTCTGTGTGTATGTTTGTGTGTGTGTATATGTATATATGTATGTTTTTTTTTTTTCTTTTTTCTTTTTTTTTGAAAGACAGTCTTGCTCTGTCACACAGGCTGCAGCGCGGTGGCATTATCATAGCTCACTGTAACCTTGAACCACCCTGGGTTCAAGCAGTTGTCCTCCTACCTTAGCCTCCCAAGTAGCTGGGACTAACTACAGGCATGTGCCATCATGCTTGGCTAATTTTTAAATTTTTTGTAGAGATGGAGTTTTGTGCCAGGTTGGTGACTCACGCCTGTAATCCTAGCACTTTGGGAGGCCAAGGCGGGCGGATCACCTGAGGTCAGGAGTTCGAGACCAGTCTGCCGAACATGGTGAAACCTCATCTCTACTAAAAATACAAAAATTTGTCAGGAGGGGTGGCAGGCGCCTGTAATCTCAGCCACTCAGGAGGCAGAGGCAGGAGAATAGCTTGAACCTGGGAGGCAGAGGTTGCACTGCGCTGAGATCATGCCATTGCACTCCAGCTTGGGCAACAAGAGCGAAACTCCATCTCAGAAAAGGAAAAAAAAAAAAAAGGAAAAGAGAAATGGGGTTTTGCTGTGTTGCCCAGGCTGGTCTTGAACTTCTGGCCTCAAGTGATCCTCTCGTGTCAACCTCCCAAAGTACTGGGATTTTAAGTGTGAGCCACTGCACCTGGTCGGAATGTGTGTTGGTATTCATACAAACAGTGTGGCTTTTTCTTTTGGTAATTTCTCTCTGTCATCCTGTATTGAGGCCATTCTAGCAACTCTGCTCTCCTCTCTCCCCATTATCCCAACCGTGAAAGATAACTGAGAAGCGTCATAGAACTGTTGTGAGACAGTTAGTTATTAGAAGGACATGCTGAGGACGCTTTCAAATAATTCTCATCCTACTTCTTTTTTTTTTTTTTTGAGACAGTCTTGCCCTGTTGCACAGGCTGGAGTGCAATGGCGCAGTCTCCGCTCATTGCAACCTCTCCCTCAGCCTCCTAAGTAGCTGGGACTGCAGGCGCATGCCACCACACCTGGCTCATTTTTGTATTTGTAGTAGAGATGGGATTTTGCCACGTTGGCCAGGCTGGTCTCAAACTTCTGAACTCAGGTGATCCACCCACCTTGGCCCCCCAAAGTGCTGGGATTATAAGCATAAGCCCCCACACCTGGCCCTCATTCTGTTTCTGTTTCTCCACCACCTCATAATCTCCGCATGAATATTAATACTTACATTTTTCTCTGTTGTCTATTTCCTACTATTTCTGTTTTTGGTGTCTTTCCCTAATATGAGATAAGTCACATCCATGAGCGCTCTGACTTAGAATTGAGAGGAAAGCTCTAGGATACCATCTTTGGAAGGAGCTAAATCAATCAGCCAATTCAGTCCTAGTTTTGACTAGGAGAGGTACTGAAAGAGGAAGTAAAATGGTCAATTTAGGCCTTAGCTTCTTCACTCAGAATGATCAGGATGATTTCTGCCTTCTAGGATTTTAGTGAGGTCCATATGTGATAAAATAAGATAGCATATATGAGCATCGGGCCTTGCACAGTGCATGTGCTCAGTAAGTCTCTTTGCCAAGTCACAGAGCTAGTTAATGGATGAGCCAGGACTTAGATTTTATAGGGCTCTTAATTCCAAGTTATTCATCATAGTGCCTTTGAGCATTCTAGAGGTGAGTTTTGAACCAACTCACAGGTTGCTCAAATCAGTGTGGTTCTCAACATAAAGTCTCATTTCAATCTAGTTCATTTGTGAAGTAAACTAGAAACAGTGCTTGTTGGCTCTTGTAGATGCTCAATAAGTTGTTTAAGTGAACGGATAAAGCGATAATGCTCTTTCAGGAACAGATGAGCAGTTGCCAGTGGGGGACTCCTGTGGCTAAGTATTTTTATTTTCAAAGTAGAAAAAAACAGTAGGTTTTTAACTTTTTAATATCTCCAAATAATTTGCTACAATTTAATTTGAAATGATTTTTCTACGAGTATGACTTCTTCATGCTGGCTTTTTAGTGATCAGTATTTGTGAGGTTTTAGCAGTGCAACAGAAAAGGAGACCTGGCCAGGCGCAGTGGCTTCCTCCTGTAATCTCAACGCTTTGGGAGGCTGAGGTGGAAGGGTTGCTCAAACCCAGGTGTTTGAGACCAGATTGGGCAACATAGTGGAACCTCATCTCTACAAAAAAGTAAAAAATCAGCCAGGCATAGTGGCACATGCCTGTAGTCCCTGCTACTTGGGAGGCTGAGATGGAAGGATTGCTTGAGGTCAGGAAGTTGATGTTGTAATGAGCCGAGATTGTACCACTGCACTCCAGCATGGGTGACAAAGTGAGACCCTGTCTCAAAAACAAACAAAAAATGATTTAATAAAAAGAAAAGGAGACTTTAAAGTGGCCTATAAATAAGTTTTTTGAAAACTTTATGTATGTGAGTAAATGTGTGAATGATTGAGTTGTATTTTTTTTTCTGACTGGGCATGGTGGCTCACACCTATAATCCCAGCACTTTGGGAGGCCGAGGCAGGTAGAACCTGAGGTCAAGAGATCGAGACCATCCTGGCCAATATGGTGAAACCCCGTCTCTGCTAAAAGTGCAAAAATTAGCTGGGCGTGGTGGTGTGTGCCTGTAGTCCCAGCTACTCTGGAAGCTGAGGCAGGAGAATTGCTTGAACCTGGGAGGTGGAGGTTGCAGTGAGCAGAGATCGCATCATAGCTCTCCAGCCTGGTGAAAGAGCAAGACTCGTCTCAAAAAAAAAACCAAAATTCCCAAAGTGCTTTACGAAACAACTTTTTTTGTTGTTTTCATGAAGGATATTGTAGGGAAACAATAAATGTCTTCCCTCCACCCTCTGGGGTCTTGGCTGGGCTACAAATTACATTTACATAAAACAGATTAACAAGAGAAAAACATACTTAATTATATATGTACACATAGGAGCCCCACAAAATATGAGACTGAAAGAATGATCAAATGACTGAAACTTATATAGCATCCTGAGCTACAGAAAGGAATGGGAGCTTGGGGCTTCTGGTGGACGGTGGTGATATAAGTTATGAGAGGGTGAGGAGAGGAAATGTATGGTGAGTAAAGGTTGTCTTATTATACAAATAAAAGGTCTCTCAGGTAATAAAAGTGGTCTCAGAGCAGCTCCCAGAAGAAGAGGTGATCATCTCTCTGGGTATGGTTTCAGCCTTCAGTCTCCTCTTCTGTGACATGAGTTAGTTTTCGCTGGTTGGTAAGATTCCTAGGGTGGAGGTTCAGGACAGTTGTGTTCCTTTTGGAGGATCTGTCTTTAGGCAGATAAGGGGAGCTCATAGAAAGCCTGTGTCTGTGTCAGCTGTTCCCCAGGTGCCCTCAGTTCAAAGTAATCAACATACCAAAGTGTCACATTATGGGGTTGGCATTTCCTGAACTCTGTCAATATTTATCTGTAAAAATATTTTAAGTTACCAGTATTGTAATTAGAACAATGCATGATTTGATATATTATTATTAAAGTATTTTCATTTCTCAAGAATAAATTGATATAATCGGTATTTCAAGTACATTGTGATTACTGTTCAACTTAAATTTAATTGTAGTGAGCATTATTGTTAGATTTTGTAAAAGTGAAATTTGAAAGTACTGGGCTGGTAAATGTTTTTTAATAAGTGGCTACTTAAAGGTGACTCATTTTTTGGGAGGCCAAGGTGGGCGGATCACCTGTCAGGAGTTTGAGATCAGCCAGGTCAACATGACAAACCCCTGTCTCTACTAAAAATACAAAAATCAGCCGATGTGGTGGTGCATGCGTGTAATACCAGCTGCTCAGGAGGCTGAGGCAAGGCTCAGGAAGTGGAGATTGCAGTGAGCCAAGATTGCGCCACCATACTCCAGCCTGGGTGGGAGAGCAAGACTCCTTTTCAAAAAAAAAAAGGTGGTTAATTTTAAGAAGAGGACATTTCCTAAAAGTTGTGCAGTCTGGATGGAAGAAGAAACTTGTCCTCAATTAAAGCACTGATGGAGATCATAACACATCTAATTGGAGTGAGGTACCAAATCCATTTATACAGTTTACTGCCTAGTGATAGTTCAGTGACTACTGAGATTAGCTTGTTAGCATCATACTTTGAAAAAGAACTGCAGGTATTCTCTATGGTTGATTTAACGGATAGTCAGAAACTTGGTCACTAGGAAGCAAAAATTGATATATCTATAAATATTTCTTTGCTTTTTTCATATTTTGTCTAGATGGATAGAATTCTGTTTTGACAGTTTTGCCATGTACTACTTGATGCATTACAATATATCACTATCATCTCTAATTACCACATTTTGATTAATTTTACATACTTTGGTTAATGCATTTTGCTCTATCCAATATATCACTATATTGATTAAACAGTAATTATAGACATAAGGCCACGTGAACTTTGAAATCATCATGAAAAATGTTATTATAAATTATGTGAAACCAAATGTTTATTTATCTAGACATGTTTAATTGCCAGCAAAGAAAGCAATTAAAAGTAGCTGTAGAGTAAGAGGCCAGCCTTCGTTAAACATGGTTTTAAGATTGTTACAGAACTTGTGGTGATGATAACATGATGTCTTGGAGGATGTTAACAACTGTAGCAGAGTGTTAATTAAGAATGATGTCATCTGCAGCTCAGAATTACTAGTATATTTTAGTTTAGCTGGACAGGAGCAAAACCTAATTTCAGTTGTGATGAGAGCTCAAATCATATTTATAGTGGAAAGATTAACATTTTATTTTTATGCTGTTCCTGAGACAATTTAAAAATCCTGAATGAAATACAATCTAATGTAAACATCAAGGCCCTAGCTCATTTACATATGTGCCAGATTTTCAAACTGATTGCTATTTGAACCTAATCTGTCATTGCTAGCTGCATTAGCTACAACAAACATTACATTTACATATTGATTTCTTATTTTGTTTTAGTGTAAATAATCCATAATTATGGTAAATTTGGTCTTTTGTTGACAAGAGCTCATGTGACTGTAAGTTTAGAAAGGAAATTTAAATTGCCATGTGTCACGCTTTTTAATTTAAAATCTTGATGTAGCTAAAGAGATAAAAATAATATTGTAGATCACAAAATATTCCTAAAGAGACAAGAGAGAGAAAAAAGTATTAGGGTGTTTGGAAAGATAAATGATAAAGTATTAATGAAAAATTCAATACCACATTTTAAAATTATTACTTATATTTTTATAATTAAATAATCACAGTAATCTGAAGTAAAGTCCTTGTTCTTGCTTCACTATCAGGCCATATTTAAAAAATAAAATCTAGTGAAAATGAACCTTACAAGCCAATTTTAAATTATTTTTGTTTAAAATATACAGTGCAAGAAAAGAACATATGCACATAGCAGTAAAGAAATGAGATTTCAATCACTGTATTGATGTTAGTACTTTATTGATCTTAACAGCACACACAGCACTGATTTGAGAAGTATAATTTCACTGCTGACAGCTCATATGTGTCAGTGGACATATGTTATTTGCTATACTTGATGCAGCAAGTCCATGGTTCCCATTTACACTGACTAAAAGTGGATCGTGGCCAGGCACGGTGGCTCACGCCTGTAATTCCAACACTTTGGGAGGCTGAGGCAGGCGGATCACGAGGTCAGGAGCTCGAGACCAGCCTGGTCAACACGGTGAAACTCTGTCTCTACTAAAAATACAAAAATTTACTGAGTGTGTTAATCCCAGCTACTCGGGCGCCTGTAATCCCAGCTGCTTGGGAGGCTGAGGCAGGAGAATTGCTTGAACTCAGGAGGCAGAGGTTGCAGATCTGAGACCATGCCATTGCACTCCAGCCTGGGCGACAGAGCGACACTACATCTAAAAAAAAAAAAAAGGATTGTATTTTTGAAGTAAAAGTATAGGGCCCATGTAACTGCAAAATGGTCACTATTCGATTATTCAGGCATTTTTTTTATGGTTAATGTTTTTATGGAGTTATAATTCATACACAGTAAATGTATAATTGTTTTAAAAATTGTTTTACAGACATGAGGTCTTGCTATGTTGCCCAGGCTGGTTTTGAACTCCTGGCCTCAAGTCATCCTCCCACCTCAGCCTCACAAAGTACTGGGATTACAGGCATGAGCCATCACTCCCAGCCAGGTCTTAAGTGTCTCTGAGTTATACGAGTTTTGACAAAAGTGTATTGCTTTCTGTGATATCCTATGAAATGGGATTTTAGTGAGTGAGATTTCAATTTGAATTTGTACATTAGAAGCCTGTGTTGAACTCATGGCAGCTGTTTACTTGAGTACTATGAATACAGAGGCCCTAAAAGCCTTTATATTAGTCACCTTGGGCTGCCATAACAAGATACTGTTTACTGGGTGGCTTAAACAATAGCCCTTTATTTGTGAATGTCAAAAGTCCAAGACCATGGTGCTGACAAAATCAGTCCCTCATCCTGGCTTTGTCACCTTCTCATTGTGTCTTCCCAAGGCAGAAAGAGAGAGAAAACTCTTATCTGTCTTTCTCTTCTTATAAGAACACTAATCCCATCATGAAGGCCCCACTCTCCTGACCTCACCTAAACCTGATTACCTCTCAAAGACCCCATATCCAAATATCATCACATTGGGAGTTAGGGCTTCAATGTATGAATTTTGGAAAGTATACAAAGATTCAGTTCATAGCAGCCCTGAAGCCCAGGTATTGTGTCCGGAATTGGTTCCTTCCAGTGGGTTCTTGGTCTTGCTGACTTCAAGAATGAAGCCGTGGGCCTTCACAGTCAGTGTTACAGCCCTTAAAGATGGTGTGTCTGGAGTTTGTTCCTTCAGATATGTCCAGAGTTTCTTCCTTCCAGTGGGTTTGTGGTCTCGCTGACTTCAAGAATCAAGCCGCGGACCTTTGCAGCGAGTGTTACAGCTCTTAATGGTGGTGCGGGCCCAAAGAGTGAGCAGCAGCAAGATTTATTGCGAAAGTGAAGGAACAAAGCTTCCACGGCATAGAAGGGGACCCAAGTGTGTTACCACTGCTGGCTGGGGTGGCCAGCTTTTATTCTCTCATTTGTCCCCGCCCACATCCTGCTGATTGGTCCATTTTACAGAGTGCTGATTGGTGCATTTACAATCCTTTAGCTACACACAGAGCACTGATTGGTGTGTTTTTACAGAGTGCTGATTGGTGCATTTACAAGCCTTTAGCTAGACCCAGAGCGCGGATTGGTGCGTTTTTACAGAGTGCTGATTGGTGCATTTACAATCCTTTAGCTAGACATGGAGCACTGATTGGTGCATTTTTACAGAGTGCTGATTGGTGCATTTACAATCCTTTAGCTAGACCCAGAACACTGATTAGTGCATTTACAGTCCTTTAGCTAGACCCAGAGCGCTGATTGGTGCGTTTTTACAGAGTAGTGCATTTACAATCCTTTAGCTAGACACGGAGCGCTGATTGGTGCGTTTTTACAGAGTGCTGGTTGGTGCATTTACAATCCTTTAGCTAGACACAGAGCTCTGATTGCTGCATTTACAATCCTCTAGCTAGACACAGAGCACTGATTGGTGCATTTTATAATCCTCTAGCTAGATAGAAAAGTTCTCCAAGTCCCCACTCAACCCAGGAAGTCCAGCTGGCTTCACTTCTCAGTATGAATTTATCTTTCCTAGTCTAGTTGTTTAATTTCGATGTATACTTTATAATAGTGAGTGCTTCCCCTAGTACTATTAATGTATTAATAGGTGAGCTGTGGGTTGGTTTAGCCAATTCTCTCTACTAAAGACTTTAAGAGGGAGTTCTGGATTCAAGGAATTACTAGAGAGGAAATCCTTAAATTACTATGATTATTGTTGGTTCAAGACAGTTTGCCTACTACTGTTGTACCCTGTGAAATGGGCCTGCTGCTGGTTGGCAGGAGGAAGTCATTCCTCTTCTTCATCAGGAATTAATAAAGTGGATTGTTTTACTAACATAATGCAACCTTAAGTTCACCTTGAAAAATTACTATGTGTATTAAAATAACCCTGTGCTTTCTCCTATATGGGTTGCAGAAGTACTCTCTGAGTGAGATATAAACTCAGTCAAGACAATAAAGAGTGTTACATTTATTTTCTTTGTGTTGTTGCTGATTTTATCAATACTTGACATATGTAAGCTAATAATATATTGGCTTTGTATGTTCATATATAAATAAATACCTGTGCTAGACCTTCAAATTTATTAGGGCCTATGTTTTAAAATTTGCTATACCTGATTTTCCCCCTTTTTAAAAAATGTGGAGGGGTATGTAAAATGTATAAACTAAACTAGTGAATTAAAATTACATTGGTACTCATTAGAAGACTGGTATTTTACAGGTAACCTCTCTGTTCCTGATAAATATTCATAATTAAATTGGAATGGGACCTCCCCAGGCATAGCTAGATGGACATTCTGCTAATGAAAGAGCATTGGAAGCGTAAGACTTGTGGACAACAAAGAGAGTAGAAAAGAAGTTTTACTAAAAAGATTTCTAGAACTGTTAATGGCATAGGTATTAATGCTTAGTAATGGTACTGAGAATTTCAAAGTGGTTATCTGTCTATATTTTTATAGTATCTTCTGTTACATGCTACTTCTCCCTACCCCCCATGCCAGATTTATTTATTTATTTATTTATTTGTTTGTTTGTTTGTTTGTTTGTTTTGAGACAGGGCCTTTCTGTGTTGCCCAGGCTGGTCTCAAACTCCTGAGCTCAAGCAGTTCTCCTGTCTCAGCCTCCTAAGTAGCTGGGATTACAGACACATAGCTCTGTGCCTGGCTCTCACCCTGCCACCTTCACTTTTAAAATTAAGAAACAGTATGGAAAAATTATAAGGTGATGTATGTGAAAATGTCTAGCATTTTGCATACTAAGTGTTTAATAATGTTAACTTTCATTTTATTTTGTTACAAATGGCACTGGAGCCCCAGGGACAAAGTACATGATTCTGATTATATTTTAAACATTAACTTCAGTCTATATCTGAGGGTAGAGGAAGAACTGTCAGTTTTAATAGTATTTTTCTGTTTGTAGAAACCAAATTGTGTCCTTGTATTATATATATATATATATATATATATGAACTTTGCAACAGGTTATTTTTGTGTTATTTCTGTTACAGTGTTTGAAACCTAAAGACATATATTTTCTCTTCAAATTTGGATGTGTATATAAATATCATTTGTCTGGACTCAGGACACTCAATGCCATGGTTTCTTGGCCTACGTCTGCTCTGAAATCAAGCTGTGTCTGTCTGCCCAGGGACTCTGAGAACATGGAAAATAGACAGAGTTTAGAGTTATTAGAAAAATAAGAGCAAATGAATTTGCAAAGAAAAACCAGTGAGGAGAAGGATTTGATTCATCTTCCAAGGGTCCATAGCTGTTAACCCAAGCCGTTCTTGGGGGATATCCAGTCTCTTGAGTGGCTGGGACTCCATACCCACTTTCCTTCTTGAATAGGTCAAAGGCAGTTACTACAAAAGCTGGCTAAAAAGCTGATATCCGGCTCCAGTGTCTAAGGGTTCGTAAAGATGTGGAGGTTTTTTTGTTTGCTTGTTTGTTTGTTTTGTTTTGTTTGTTTGAGACAAAGTCTCACCTTGTTGCCCAGGCTGGAGTGCAGTGGCGCAATCTTGGCTTACTGCAACCTCTGTCTTCCAGGTTCAAGAGATTCTCCTGCCTCAGCCTCCCGCGTAGCTGGGATTACAGGCGTCCACCACCACACCTAGCTAATTTTTTTTTTTTTTTTAATTTTAGTAGAGACAGGGTTTCACTATGTTGGCCAGGCTGGTTTTGAACTTCTGACCTCAAGTAATCCACCCACCTCAGCCTCCCAAAGTGGTAGGATTACAGGCATGAGCCATGACACCCAGGCGAAGATAATGCAAATATTTCAATTGAAAAAAAAAATCATAATGGAGAAAAAAAAAATTTAAACGAGTGAGGAGAGAATGAATATATGGTCTGTCAAAACCATTTCTTGCATTGAGTTAAAATTCAAACTGCTTTTAAAAAATTTCCACATCGGGCCAGGCGTGGTGGATCACGAGGTCAGGAATTCGAGACCAGCCTGGCCAAGATGGTAAAACCTCATCTCTACTAAAAATACAAAAACATTAGCTGGGCACGGTGGTAGGTGCCTGTAAACCCAGCTACTAGGGAGACTGAAAGCAGGAGAATCGCTTGAACCCAGGAGGCAGAGGTTACAGTGAGCCGAAATCGTGCCACTGCATTCTAGCCTGGGCGACAGAGCAAGACTACATCTCAAAGAAAAAGTTTCTACATTTGCCAGATGCAGTGGATGCAGTGGCTTACGGTTGTAATCTCAACTACTCAGGAGACTGCAGCAGGAGGATCACTTGAAGGCAGGAGACTAGTCTGGTCAACATAGCAAGACTTCATCTTTGTTTTTTTCAAAAAAAGATTCTACGTTTGCTTATATCTTTTCTTCTCCCTCTAATTGAAAAGAAAACATGCAGTTTTTCGGCCAGACGCAATGGTTTATGCCTGTAATCCCAGCACTTTGGGAGGCCGAAGTGGGCAGATCACCTGAGGTCAGGAGTTCGAGACCAGCCTGGCCAACATAGTGAAACCCCGTCTTTACTAAAAATACAAAAATTAGCCAGGCATGGTGGCACATGCCTGTTGTCCCTGCTACTAGGGAGGCTGAGGCAGGAGAATCGCTTGAATCCGGGAGGCGGAGGTTGCAGTGAGCCGAGATCGTGCCACTGCACTCCAGACTGGGTGACAGAGTGAGAGACTGTCTCAAAGAAAAAGAAAATATGCCATTTTTTTGTTTGTTTATTTTTAACTGTTTCATTATTTCTTACTGTTTCATTATTTCTTTGGTTAATACTCATCCTTTTGACCCTGAAGATCAAAAGTTGAAGCAGCATGAACTTTTTTTTTTTTTGAGATAGGGTCTGGCTCTGTCACTCAGGCTGGAGTGTAGTGGTGTGATCTCAGCTCACTGCAACCTCCCCTTTCCATCCTCAAGAGTTCCTCCCACCTCAGCCTCCTGTAGCTGGGACTACAGGCGCGTGCCACCGTGCCGGGCTAATTTTTGTATTTTTTGTAGAGTCTGGGTTTTACCTTGTTGGCCCAGGCTAATCTAGAACTCCTGGGTTCAAGCGATCCACCCACCTTGGCCTCCCAAAGTGTTGAGATTACAGGCGTGAGCCACAGCATCCCCCAACTTGAAGGTAAAAGACTGCTCCAAGGTGGCTTAACCGTGGCTAACTAGCATAACCAACCTAAATTAGGGGGCACTGTGTGAGAGAAAATTGCTCCTGGATGCTGTAGCTGAGGACTCAACTCATAGTTAGCTTTAGAAGCTAGGATCAGTTTGCCTAGATAACATTTTAGCAAAAAAGTCTTTGCAGATTATACAGATTACCAAGGCATTATTTTTTCTTTTACAACAGAGTCTCTGTTGCCCAGGCTGGAGTGCAGTGGTACGATTTCGGCTCACTGCAACCTCTGCCTCCCGGATTCAAGCAATTCTCATGTCTCAGCCTCCTGAGTAGCTGGGATTAGAGGCGTGTGCTACCATGCCTGGCTAATTTTTGTGTTTTCAGTAGAGACAGGGTTTCGCCATGTTGGCCAGGCTGGTCTCAAATTCCTGGCCTCAAGGGATCCACCCACCTCTGCCTCCCAAAGTGCTGGGATTACAGGTGTGAGCCACCAAGCACAGCAACCATGGCATATTTCTTACCGCCTTCCCCACTACTCCCCTCCTTAGAGTCATCACAAAACAAAACTTAAGCAGTTCACATGCCAGTTTCAGTGGAAAGCATTACTGATCTAATTTAGTTGTTATTCTGTGTTTCCATAGCACCTTAGGAAAATCGGTATTAGAGTTCAGAAGCACAGGGGTACTATGTGTGAATTGAAAGTTTGCTTATTTGCCCATCCCTGAGTAGACTCAATAAAGGCAGACATGTGATCTTACTGTGTTCACTTCCTTGATACCTGGAGGTCCAGTCATAAGAGTGTAATCTCTGAAGTTAGACCTCGGTCATTGGTACTTTTTTGTATGACAGTAATTAAGCAAGTAACTTAACATCAGTTTCCTCATCTGTAAAATGGAAATTATGATAATAACTTCATAATGGTATGAATCTCTTAATGCCTGGTATGTGGTAGCACTTGTTAAGTGTTAGTCATTATTATTAATGGCTAAGTGAATGGATCAGGCTACAGTCTAAGTTTAAAGATAATAACCTTATCTGACTCCTCCAGACAAACTGTACTCACAAGGAGCATGAATGTGGTAGAATCAGCCCCAAGCAAGACCTCTGTAAAAAAGAACAGGCCGGGTGTGGTGGTTCATGCCTATAATCCCAGCACTTTGGGAGGCTGAGGCGGGCAGATCACGAGGTCAGGGGTTCAAGACCAGCCTCTCTACTAAAAATACAAAAATTAGCCGATGTGGTGGTGTGTGCCTGTAGCAGCTACTTGGGAGGCTGAGGCAGGAGAATCGCTTGAACCCAGGAGGTAGAGGTTGCAGTGAGCCAAGATCATGCCATTGCACTCCAGCCTGGGTGACAGAGCGAGACTCCATCTCAAAAAAAAA